>NC_071621.1:17117401-17417401 GCF_014839835.1 Dryobates pubescens
TATTAATTACAGCCATAGTTAAGATTATTAGCCATGTTATTAATAGGTATTAGCGGGATTATTAGCTCTAGTATAACTTACAGCCATAGTTAAGATTATTAGCCATGTTATTAATAGGTATTAGCAGGATTATTAGCTCTAGTATTAATTGTTGCCATAGTTAAGATTATTAAATAGGTATTAGTAGGATTATTAGCTCTAGTATTAATTACTGCCATAGTTAATATTATTAGCCATATTATTTATAGGTATTAGCAGGATTATTAGCTCTAGTATTAATTGTTGCCATAGTTAAGATTATTAGCCATATTCTTTATAGGTATTAGTAGGATTATTAGCTCTAGTATTACTTACTGCCATAGTTAAGATTATTAGCCATGTTATTAATTAGCTCTAGTATTAATTGTTGCCGTAGGTAAGATTATTAAATAGATATTGGTAGGATTATTAGCTCTAGTATTAATTACTGCCATAGTTAAGATTATTAGCCGTATTCTTTATAGGTATTAGTAGGATTATTGGCTCTAGTATTAATTGTTGCCATAGATAAGATTATAAAATAGGTATTAGTAGGATTATTAGCTCTAGTATTACTTACTGCCATTGTTAAGATTATTAGCAGGATTATTAGCTCTAGTATTAATTGTTGCCATAGTTAAAATTGTTAAATAGGTATCAGTAGGATTATTAGCTCTAGTATTAATTACTGCAATAGTTAAGATTATTAGCCATGTTATTAATAGGTATTAGCAGGATTATTAGCTCTAGTATTAATTGTTGCCATAGTTAAGAATATTAAATAGGTATTAGTAGGATTATTAGCTCTAGTATTAATTGTTGCCATAGTTAAGATTATTAAATAGGTAGTAGTAGGATTATTAGCTGTAGTATTAATTAGTGCCATAGTTAAGATTATTAGCCATATTCCTTATAGGTATTACCAGGATTTTTAGCTCTAGTATTAATTACTGCCATAGTTAAGATTATTAGCCATAATCTTTATAGGTATTAGCAGGATTATTAGCTCTATTATTACTCATTGCCATAGTTAAGATTATTAGCGATATTCTTTATAGGTATTAGCAGGATTATTAGCTGTAATATTAATTGTTGCCATAGATAATATTATTAAATAGGTATTAGTAGGATTATTAGCTCTAGTATAACTTACTGCCATTGTTAAGATTATTAGCAGGATTATTATCTGTAGTATTAATCGTTGCCATAGTTAAGATTGTTAAATAGGTATTAGCATTGTTATTACATCTAGTATTAATTACTGCCATATTTAAGATTATTTGCCATATTCTTTATAGGTATTAGTAGGATTATTAGCTCTAGTATTAATTGTTGCCATAGTTAAGATTATTAAATAGGTATTAGAAGGATTATTAGCTCTAGTATTCATTACTGCAATAGTTAAGATTATAAGCCATATTCCTTATAGGTATTAGCAGGATTATTAGCTCTAGTATACTGCCATAGTTAAGATTATTAGCCATGTTATTGATAGGTATTAGCTGGATTATTAGCTTTAATATTAATTGTAGCCATAGTTAAGATTATTTAACAGGTATTAGTAGGATTATTAGCTCTAGTATTAATTGTTGCCATAATTAAGATTATTAGCCAAGTTATTAATAGGTATTTGCAGGATTATTAGCTCTAGTATCAATTGTTGCCATAGTTAAGATTATTAGCCATGTTATTAATAGGTATTAGCAGGATTTTTAGCTCTAGTATTAATTACTGCCGTAGTTAAGATTATTAGCCATATTCTTTACTGGTATTAGCAGGATTATTAGCTCCACTATTAATTGTTGCCATAGATAAGATGATTAGCCATGTTATTAAAAGGTATTAGCAGGATTATTAGCTCTAGTATTAATTGTTGCCGTAGTTCAGATTATAAGCCATATTCTTAATAGGTATTAGCAGGATTATTAGCTCTAGTATTAATTGTTGCCATAGTTAAGATGATTAGCCATATTCTTAATAGGTATTAGCAGGATTATTAGCTCTAGTATTAATTGTTGCCATAGTTAAGATTATTAGCCATATTCTTTATAGGTATTAGTAGGATTATTAGCTCTAGTATTAATTGTTGCCATAGTTAAGATTATTAGCCATGTTATTGATAGGTATTAGCAGGATTATTAGCTGTAGTATTAATTGTTGCCATAGTTAAGATTATTAAATATGTATTGCTAGAATTATTAGCTCTAGTATTAGTTAGTGCCATAGATAAGATTATTAGCCATATTCCTTATAGGTATTACCAGGATTATTAGCTCTAGTATTAATTACTGCCATAGTTAAGATTATTAGCCATGTTATTAATAGGTATTAGCAGGATTATTAGCTTTAGTATTAACTGTTGCCATAGTTTAGATTATTTAATAGGTATTAGTAGGATTATTAGCTCTAGTATTAATTGTTGCCATAGTTAAGATTATTAGCCATGTTATTGATAGCTATTAGCAGGATTATTAGGTCTAGTATTAATTGTTGCCATAGTTAAGATTATTAAATGCGTATTAGTAGGATTATTAGCTCTAGTATTAATTAGTGCCATAGTTAAGATTATTAGCCATGTTATTAATAGGTATTAGCAGGATCAATAGCTCTAGTATTACTTACTGCCATAGTTATTAGCCATGTTATTAATAGGTATTAGGAGGATTATTAGCTCCATTAATAATTATTAGCAGTATTATTAGCTCTATTATTAATAATTGCCATAGTTAAGATTTTTAGCCATATTCTTTATAGGTATTAGCAGGATTATTAGCTCTAGTATTAATTACTGCCATTGTTAAGATTATTAGCCATGTTATTAATAGGTATTAGCAGGATTATTAGCTCTAGTATTAATTGTTGCCATAGTTAAGATTATTAAATAGGTATTAGTAGGATTATTAGCTCTAGTATTAATTACTGCCATAGTTAATATTATTAGCCATATTATTTATAGGTATTAGCAGGGTTATTAGCTCTAGTATTAATTGTTGCCATAGTTAAGATTATTAGCCATATTCTTTATAGGTATTAGTAGGATTATTAGCTCTAGTATTACTTACTGCCATAGTTAAGATTATTAGCCATGTTATTAATCGGTATTAGTAGGATTATTAGCTCTGGTATTACTTACTGCCATAGTTAAGATTATTAGCCATGTTATTAATAGGTATTAGCAGGATTATTAGCTCTTGTATTAATTACTGTCATAGTTAAGATTATTAGCCATATTCTTTACAGGTATTAGCAGGATTATTAGATCTACTATTAATTTTTGCCATAGTTAAGATTATTAAATAGGTATTAGAGTGATTATTAGCTCTAGTATCAATTGTTGCCATAGTTAAGATTATTAGCCATGTTATTAATAGGTATTAGCAGGATTATTAGCTCTAGTATTACTTTCTGCCATAGTTAAGATTATTAAATAGGAATTAGTAGGATTATTAGCTCTAGTATTAATTGTTACCATAGTTAAGATTATTAGCCATGTTATTAATTAGCTCTAGTATTAATTGTTGCCATAGGTAAGATTATTAAATAGATATTGGTAGGATTATTAGCTCTAGTATTAATTACTGCCATAGTTAAGATTATTAGCCATATTCTTTATAGGTATTAGTAGGATTATGGGCTCTAGTATTAATTGTTGCCATAGTTAAGATTATTAGCCATGTTATTTATAGGTATTAGCAGGATTATTAGCTCTAGTATTAATTGTTGTCATAGATAAGATTATAAAATAGGTATTAGTAGGATTATTAGCTCTAGTATTACTTACTGCCATTGTTAAGATTATTAGCAGGATTATTAGCTCTAGTATTAATTGTTGCCATAGTTAAGATTATTAAATAGGTATTAGTAGGATTATTAGCTCTAGTATTAATTACTGCCATAGTTAATATTATTAGCCATATTATTTATAGGTATTAGCAGGGTTATTAGCTCTAGTATTAATTGTTGCCATAGTTAAGATTATTAAATAGGTATTAGTAGGATTATTAGCTCTAGTATTAATTACTGCCACAGTTAAGATTATTAGCCATGTTATTAATAGGTATTAGCAGGATTATTAGCTCTAGTATTAATTGTTGCCATAGTTAATATTAATGAATAGGTATTAGCAGGATTATTAGCTGTAGTATTAATTTGTGCCATAGTTAAGATTATTAGCCATGTTATTAATAGGTATTAGCAGGGTTATTAGCTCTAGTATTAATTGTTGCCATAGTTAAGAATATTAAATAGGTATTAGTAAGATTATTAGCTCTAGTATTAATTAGTGCCATAGTTAAGATTATTAAATAGGTATTAGTAGGATTATTAGCTGTAGTATTAATTAGTGCCATAGTTAAGATTATTAGCCATGTTATTAATAGGTATTAGCAGGATTATTAGCTCTAGTATTAATTGTTGCCATAGTTAAGAATATTAAATAGGTATTAGTAGGATTATTAGCTCTAGTATTAATTGTTGCCATAGTTAAGATTATTAAATAGGTATTGGTAGGATTATTAGCTGTAGTATTAATTAGTGCCATAGTTAAGATTATTAGCCATATTCCTTATACGTATTACCAGGATTTTTAGCTCTAGTATTAATTACTGCCATAGTTAAGATTATTAGCCATATTCTTTATAGGTATTAGCAGGATTATTAGCTCTATTATTACTCATTGCCATAGTTAAGATTATTAGTGATATTCTTTATAGGTATTAGCAGGATTATTAGCTCTAGTATTAATTGTTGCCATAGTTAAGATTATTAGCCATATTCTTTATCGGTATTAGTAGGATTATTAGCTCTAGTATTAATTGTAGCCATAGTTAAGATTATTAGCCATATTCCTTATAGGTATTACCAGGATTATTAGCTCTAGTATTAATTACTGCCGTAGTTAAGATTATTAGCCATGTTATTAATAGGTATTAGTAGGATTATTATCTTTATTATTAATTGTTGCCATAGTTTAGATTATTTAATAGGTATTAGTAGGATTATTAGCTCTAGTATTAATTGTTGCCATAGTTAAGATTATTAGCCATGTTTTTGATAGCTATTAGCAGGATTATTAGGTCTAGTATTAATTGTTGCCATAGTTAAGATTATTAAATGCGTATTAGTAGTATTATTACCTCTAGTATTAATTAGTGCCATAGTTAAGTTTATCAGCCATGTTATTAATATGTATTAGCAGGATTATTAGCTCTATTAGTTGTTGTTATTAGCAGGACTATTAGCACCATTATTCTTACCCTCATTCAGGCTATTAGCCATCTTGTTGATCAATACAGGCAGCATTATTAGCTCCCTTGGTTGTTATTGGCAGGAATCTCAGCTCTGTTCCTTATGCTCAGCGCTGACTTTTAGTAGCAGTAGCAGTAAGCCTCTTAGCCATCTTAGTTATCATCAATAGCCTGATGGTAGCTCCAGTAGTGATCATTACCTGTGCTATTAGCTCTGTTAGGTATTATTAGGGGTCTTTTAGCTCTGTTAGTGATTACTGTTACAATTATTAAGCCTATTAGCCATATTATTTACCATTAGGATTATTACAGCCATTAATTATTAGTAGCAGGACTGTTAGCTCTCTCATTAACTATAGGCAGGGTTGTTAGCAACATTACTTAACATCAGCAGCATTCTTAGCTCCATTAGCAATTATTTCCATTATTAGGGCTATTAGCCATGTTATTCATCAATATCAGCAGGATTCTTAGCTCTTTTAAACACTGCTATTACTGGTATTATTAGGTCTGTTAGTAATTATTCCCATTATTAATATTACCAGCCATATTATTTATCATTATTAGCCTGGTGATGGCTTCAGTATTTATCAGCAGCAGGACTCTTGGATCTATCAGTTCTTATTAGGAGGACTTTTAGCTCTGAATAATAATAATAATAATAATAATAATAATAATAATAATAATAATAATAATAATAATAATAATAATAATAATAATAATAATAATAATAATAATATCGATAACAACAACCACCCCACCACCATCCTCCCCCAGCCATGGTGGTGCTGGCTCCCAGCAGGATCCTCAGCACCATTCCTTCTCCCCAGCAGGGCTCTGAGCTTTATTCATCCTGAGCAGGACTCAGCTCTAGGGAGAATGATTTGGAGGGCTCCGTGCCCAGGAGCTGGGAGGCTCTGCTCAGGCTCTGGGGGGCTGGGAAAGGCTTGAGGAAGTGTTGGGGGAATTGGGCAGGAGTTGGTCAGGTTCCTCCCTGGGACTTTGGGAGGTTTGGGGCAGGACTCGGGAGCCTTTGGGAGGTTTTGGTGTGGGTTGGGCCAGGGTTTGGCCAAGCTGAGCTCAGGACTGGGGAGGCTGTGCTCAGGATCTGGGAGTTTGGGTGAGGCTCTGGAGAGTTGGTGCAGGATTTGGGAGGGAATTTGTCCGCCTTTGCTTAGGCTGTGGCCAGGTTTGGGAGGTCTTGGTTAGAGCTTGGGAGGTTTGGGTCAGGTTGTGGGAGGTAGGTGCAGGATTTGGGAGGTTTTGGGAAGGATTTGGGAGGTTTTGGTGTGGGTGGGTCAGGATTTGGCCAAGTTGTGTTCAGGACTGGGGAGGTTTGGGTCAGGTTGCTGGGGCTTGGGGGAAGGATTCAGAAAGTTTTGGGGGATTTGTACTGTATTTGGTCAGGTTCCTGTCTGGCACTTTGGGAGGTTTGGGGAAGGATTTGGGAGGTTTGGGTCAGGCTGTGGGGGGCTGGTGCAGGATTTGGGAGGTTTGGGTCAGGCTGTGGGGGGTTGGTGCAGGATTTGGGAGGCTTTGGGGGGAATTTGTCAGGATTTGGCCAAGTTCTTCCCTAGGTCATAGGACGTTCTGTTCAGGATTTGGCAGGTGTTGGTCAGGTTGTGGGGTTTGGGGATAGATTCATCAAGTTTTGAGGGGATTTGGTCTGGATTTGGCCAACTTCCTCTGGGACATTGGGAGGCTTTGGGCAGGATTTGGGGCTTTGGGTCAGGTTGTGGGGGCTCAGTGCAGCATTTGGGAGGTTTTGGGGGGAATTTTCCAGGCTTTGTCCAAGTTCCTCCCTGGGACTTTGGGAGATTTGAGGAAGGATTTGCTCAGGATTTCGTGTGCTTTGGGCCAGGATTTGTGCAAGTTGTGCCCAGGGGTTTGGAGGTTTGGGTCAGGGTGTGGGGAGTTGGTGCAGGATTTGGGAGGTGTGGGTCAGGCTGTGGGGGGCTTGGGGAAGGATTTGGGAGGTTTGGGTCAGGCTGTGGGGGGCTGGTGCAGGATTTGGGAGGTTCTGGGGGGAATTCGTCAGGCTGTGGCCAAGGTCCTCCCTAGGGCTTTGGGAGGTTTGGGGAAGGGTTTGAGAAGGTTTGGGGAGGTTTTGGTCTGGGTTGGGTCAGGATTTGGTCAGGCTGAGCTCAGGATTTGGGAGGTTTGGAGCAGGCTGTGGTGAGGATTGGGCCAGGACTTGGGGAAGTTGTGCTGAGGCTTTGGGAAGTGTTTGATGCTTTTGGTGAGGGGCTGGGAGGTTGGGAAAGGCTTCAGGAGGGTTTGGGAGGTTTTGGTGTGGACTGGGTCAGGGTTTGGGGAGGTTGAGCTCAGGGTTTGGGAGGTTTTGGTCTGGCTTGGGTCAGGTTCTGCTCCAGATGTGGAAGGCTTTGGTCAGGGCTTGGACGGCTCTGGGAGGCTGTGAGGTCCTCTGGGGGGATCCCCTGATAGTAATTATTAGCAGAATTATTAGCCCTATTGTTATTAGCAGCACAATTAGCTGCTTTATTATTATTATTATTATTATTATTATTATTATCATTATCATCATCATCATCATCATCATCATCATCATCATTATCATCATCATCACTGCTGAGACTATTGGCCACATTCTCTATCATCATTAGCAGGATTATTAGCCACATTGTTTATGATTATTAGGAGGATTATTATCCCTATCAATTACTTTCAGCAGGACTACCAGCTCTACAATTAGTTATTACCATTATTAGGACTATAGCTCTATAATTGATCCCTAGCAGGACTGTTAGCTCTATTAGTTATTGGCTGTATTAGTTATTATTAGGAAGTCTTTTAGCTCTATTATTTTTCTTATTAAGACTATGAGGCACATTATTTATCAGTATGAGCAGGACTGTTAGTTGCATTAATTATTATTAGCTCTTTTAAGTATTACTATTAGCTCTATTATTAGTTATTAAGAGGAGGATTAGCTCTGTTAGTAATTATTAACAGGATTATTAGCACCATTACTCAATATTTGTGGGATTCTTAGCTCTGTCATTAATTATTTCCATTATTAAGATGCTTAGCCATATTATTCATCAATATTAGCAGGGTTCTTAGCTCTTTGAAGCATTAGCATTAGTGGTGTTATTAGGTCTGTTATTAAACATTAGCACAAGTCAGATGATTAGCCAGAGTATTTATCGGTATTAGCAGGAATATTAACTCCATTACTTATTATTAGCAGGAATATTAGCTCTAATTCTTTGTTCTTCTTATTGTTTCTCAGGCTCTTAGCCATATTGTTTATCATCCTTGGCCTGATTACAGCTCTGGTATTAATCCCCAGCAGGAATGTTAGCTCTGGTAGTTATTCTTAGGAGGACTTTTAGCTCTGTTAGTTATTAGTAGTATTAGTAGCAGTATTAAGACTGGAGCCATATTATTTATCACTATTAGCAGGATTATTAGCTCCATTAATTGCTGTTAGCAGAACTATTTGCCCCATTAATTCTAATTAGTATTATTAGCACTATTAGCTATTAGTAGTAATAGGACTATAAGCTCTATTATTAATTATTAGCATAAGTAAGAGTATTAAACCTACTATTTATAGGTATTAGGAGGATTATTAGCTCTAGTAAAGATTATTAGCTCCATTAATAATTGTTATCAGGATAATTAGCTCTATTATTAATTATTGCCATAGTTAAGAATATTAGCCACATTATTTATAGGTATTAACAGGATTTTAGTTCTATTAGGTATTATTAGCAGTATTATTAGCTCTATTATTAACTATTGTAATAGTTAAGATTATCAGCCGTATTCTTTATAGGTATTAGCAGGATTATTAGCTCTACTATTAATTATTGCCATAGTTAATATTAGATATTAGTATTATTATTAGCTCTATTATTAATTCTTGCCATAGTTAAGATTATTAGCCATATTCTTTATAAGTATTAGCAGGATTATTAGCAGTATTAGTAATTATTATCATAGTTAAGATTATTAGCTATGTTATTAATAGGTATTAGCATTGTTATTAGATCTAGTATTAATTACTACCATAGTTAAGATTATTAGCCATGTTATTAATAGGTATTAGCAGTATTATTAGCTCTATTATTAATTATTGCCACAGTTAAGATTATTAGCCATATTCTTTATAGGTATTAGCAGGATTATTAGCTCTATTATTAAATACTATAATAGTTAAGATTATTAGCCATGTTTCTAATAGATATTAGCATTATTATTAGCTCTATTATTAATTATTGCCATAGGTAAGACTGTTAGCCATATTCATTATAGGTATTAGCAGGATTATAGCACTATTATTAATTATTATCATAGTTAAGATTGTAGCCATGTCATTAATAGGTATTAGCATTATTATTTGCTCTGTTATTAATTATTGCCATAGTTAAGATTATTAGCCATATTCTTTATAGGTATTAGCATTATTATTAGCTCTACTATTAATTACTGCCATAGTTAAGATTATTAGCCATATTCATTATAGGTATTAGCAGGATTATAGCACTATTATTAATTATTATCATAGTTAAGATTGTAGCCATGTCATTAATAGGTATTAGCATTAATATTAGCTCTACTATTAATTACTGCCATAGTTAAGATTATTAGCCATATTCTTTATAGGTATTAGCATTATTAGTAGCTCTACTATTAATTACTGCCATAGTTAAGATAATTAGCCATATTCATTATAGGTATTGGCAAGATTAGTAGCAGTATTAGTAATTATTATCATAGTTAAGATTATTAGCTATGTTATTAATAGGTATTAGCACTGTTATTAGATGTAGTATTAATTACTACCATAGTTAAGATTATTAGCCATGTTATTAATAGGTAATAGCAGTATTATTAGATTTATTATTAATTATTGCCATAGTTAAGATTATTAGCCATATTCTTTATAGGTATTAGCAGGATTATTAGCTCTATTATTAATAACTATAATAGTTAAGATTATTAGCCATGTTTCTAATAGATATTAGCATTATTATTAGCTCTATTATTAATTATTGCCATAGTTAAGATTATTAGCCATATTCATTATAGGTATTACCAGGATTATTAGCACTATTATTAATTATTATCATAGTTAAGATTGTAGCCATGTTATTAATAGGTATTAGCATTATTATTTGCTCTATTATTAATTATTGCCATAGTTAAGATTATTAGCCATATTCTTTATAGGTATTAGCATTATTATTAGCTCTACTATTAATTATTGCCATAGTTAAGATTATTAGCCATATTCTTTATAGGTATTAGCAGGATTATTAGCTCTATTATTATTGCCATAGTTAAGATTATTAACCATATACTTTATAGGTATTAGCAGGATTATTGGCACTATTAGTAATTATTATCATAGTTAAGATTATTAGCCTTGTTATTAATAGGTATTAGCATTATTATTAGCTCTATTATTAATTATTGCCATAGTTAAGATTATTAGCCATGTTATTAATAGGTATAAGTAGGATTATTAGCACTATTATTAATTATTATCATAGTTAAGATTGTAGCCATGTTATTAATAGGTATTAGCATTATTATTTGCTCTATTATTAATTATTGCCATAATTAAGATTATTAGCCATGTTATTAATAGGTATAAGCAGGATTATTAGCAGGATTATTAATTATTGCCATAGTTAAGATTATTAGCCATATTCTTTATAGGTATTAGCAGGATTATTAGCACTATTATTAATTCTTGCCATAGTTAAGATTATTAGCCATATTCTTTATAGGTATTAGCAGGATTATTAGCTCTATTATTAATTATTGCCATAGTTAAGATTATTAGCCATGTTATTAATAGGTATAAGTAGGATTATTAGCACTATTATTAATTATTATCATAGTTAAGATTGTAGCCATGTTATTAATAGGTATTAGCATTATTATTTGCTCTATTATTAATTATTGCCATAATTAAGATTATTAGCCATGTTATTAATAGGTATAAGCAGGATTATTAGCAGTATTATTAATTATTGCCATAGTTAAGATTATTAGCCATATTATTTATAGGTATTACCATTATTATTAGCTCTACTATTAATTTTTGCCATAGTTAAGATTATTAGCCATATTCTTTATAGGTATTAGCAGGATTATTAGCTCTATTAATAATTATTTTTATAGTTAAGATTATTAGCCTTGTAATTAATAGGTATTAGCATTGTTATTAGATCTAGTATTAATTACTGCCATAGTAAAGATTATTAGCCATATTCTTTATAGGTATTAGCAGGATTATTAGCTCTATTATTAATTCTTGCCATAGTTAAGATTATTAGCCATATTCTTTATAGGTATTAGCAGGATTATTAGCTCCATTAATAATTATTAGCAGTATTATTACCTCTATTAGTAATTATAGCCATAAATAAGATTATCAGCCATGTTATTAATAGGTATTAGCAGGATTATTAGCTCTATTATTAATTATTGCCATAGTTAAGATTATTAGCCATATTCTTTATAGGTATTAGCAGGATTATTAGCAGTATTATTAATTATTGCCATAGTTAAGATTATTAGCCATATTCTTTATAGGTATTAGCAGGATTATTAGCTCTATTATTAATTCTTGCCATAGTTAAGATTATTAGCCATATTCTTTATAGGTATTAGCAGGATTATTAGCTCCATTAATAATTATTAGCAGTATTATTACCTCTATTAGTAATTATAGCCATAAATAAGATTATCAGCCATGTTATTAATAGGTATTAGCAGGATTATTAGCTCTATTATTAATTATTGCCATAGTTAAGATTATTAGCCATATTCATTATAGGTATTAGCAGGATTAGTAGCACTATTAATAATTATTATCATAGTTAAGATTATTAGCTATGTTATTAATAGGTATTAGCATTGTTATTAGATCTAGTATTAATTACTACCATAGTTAAGATTATTAGCCATATTCTTTATAGGTATTAGCAGGACTATTAGCTCTATTATTACTCATTGCCATAGTTAAAATTATTAGCCATATACTTTGTAGGTATTAACAGGATTATTAGCACTATTATTAATTATTGCCATAGTTAAGATTATTAGCCATATTCTTTATAGGTATTAGCAGGATTATTAGCTCTACTATTAATTACTGCCATAGTTAAGATTATTAGCCATATTCTTTATAGGTGTTAGCGGGATTATTAGCACTATTAGTAATTATTATCATATTTAAGATTATTAGCTATGTTATTAATAGGTATTAGCATTGTTATTAGATCGAGTATTAATTACTGCCATAGTTAAGATTATTAGCCATGTTATTAATAGGTATTAGTATTATTATTAACTCTATTATTATTGCCACAGTTAAGATTATTAGCCATATTCTTTACAGATATTAGCATTATTATTATTACTATTATTAATTATTGCCATAGTTAAGATTATTAGCCATATTCTTCATAGGTATTAGCAGGATTATTAGCACTATTATTAATTATTATAATAGTTAAGATTAGTAGCCAAGTTTCTAATAGATATTAGCATTATTATTAGCTCTATTATTAATTATTGCCATAGGTAAGATTATTAGCCATATTCTTTATCGGTATTGGCATTATTATTAGCTCTATTATTACTTATTGCCATAGTTAAGATTATTAGCCATATTCTTTATAGGTATTAGCATTATTATTAGCTCTACTATTAATTATTGTCATAGTTAAGATGATCAGCCATATTCTTTATAGGTATTAGCAGGATTATTAGCTCTATTATTAATTCTTGCCATAGTTAAGATTATTAGCCATATTCTTTATAGGTATTAGCAGGATTATTAGCACTATTATTATTATCATTGTTAAGATTATTAACCTCGTTATTAATAGGTATTAGCATTGTTATTAGATCTAGTATTAATTATAGCCGTAGTTAAGGTTATTAGCCATGTTATTAATAGGTATTAGCAGGATTATTAGCTCTATTAGTTGTTGTTATTAGCAGGACTATTAGCACCATTATTGTTACCATCATTAAGGCTATTAGCCATCTTGTTGATCAATACAGGCAGCATTATTAGCTCCCTTGGTTGTTATTGGCAGGAATCTCAGCTCTGTTCCTTATGCTCAGCGCTGACTTTTAGTAGCAGTAGCAGTAAGCCTCTTAGCCATCTTAGTTATCATCAATAGCCTGATTGTAGCTCCAGCAGTGATCATTACCTGTGCTATTAGCTCTGTTAGGTATTATTAGGGGTCTTTTAGCTCTGTTAGTGATTACTGTTACAATTATTAAGCCTATTAGCCATATTATTTACCATTAGGATTATTACAGCCATTAATTATTAGTAGCAGGACTGTTAGCTCTCTCATTAACTATAGGCAGGGTTGTTAGCAACATTACTTAACATCAGCAGCATTCTTAGCTCCATTAGCAATTATTTCCATTATTAGGGCTATTAGCCATGTTATTCATCAATATCAGCAGGATTCTTAGCTCTTTTAAACACTGCTATTACTGGTATTATTAGGTCTATTACTAATTATTCCCATTATTAATATTACCAGCCATATTATTTATCATTATTAGCCTGGTGATGGCTTCAGTATTAATCAGCAGCAGGACTCTTGGATCTATGAGTTCTTATTAGGAGGACTTTTAGCTATGAATAATAATAATAGTAAAAATAGTAATAGTAATAATAGTAATAGTAGTAGTAGTAATAATAATAATAATAATAATAATAATAATAATAATAATAATAATAATAATAATAATATAATAACAGCAAAAACAACAACAACTATAACCTCCCCACCACCATCCCCCCCCCAGCCATGGTGGTGCTGGCTCCCAGCAGGATCCTCAGCACCATTCCTTCTCCCCAGCAGGGCTCTGAGCTTTATTCATCCTGAGCAGGACTCAGCTCTAGGGAGAATGATTTGGAGGGCTCCGTGCCCAGGAGCTGGGAGGCTCTGCTCAGGCTCTGGGGGGCTGGGAAAGGCTTGAGGAAGTGTTGGGGGGAACTGGGCAGGAGTTGGCCAGGTTCCTCCCTGGGACTTTGGGAAGCATTTGGGTGGGTTGGGGAAGGGTTGGGCCAGGCTGTGGCCAAATCTTGCTCAGGAGTCAGGAGGTTTTGGGGGGATTTGGTCAGGGTTTGGTCAGCTTCTGCCCAAGCTGTGGGAAATCCTGGGCAGGATTTGGAAGCCTTTGGGCAGGCTCAGGGCAGCTTTGGGATTGGATTCGCCCAGGATTGGGACAGGGACCCCTGGGGACCCCTTGTGGCCATTATGCTTTTGGGGGGGAGGGGGGCTGGGGAGGGGAGGTCCTGCTCCAGAAGGTCCCAAAATCGCTTCAGGACATTTTATGGGGCAGGGCCTTGGGCTGGGGGGGGATGGGGACAGGGAGGGAGAAGTTTGCTGGAAGGGGGAAATGGGGGAGGGGAGGAAGGTGACAACTGGGGGGGGGGGAGGGGGGGGTTGCCAAATGTGGGGGTCACAAAAGGAACTCAAAGGACCCCAAAGTGAGAAGCAAAAATAAACATTGATTTCCAAATTCCACCTTCAAAATTACTTTCTGGGGGCCTGTCCCCCCCAAGGGACAACAAGGGTCAGGGGGAGCTGCTCTGGGGGATGGGGGGAGGCAGGAGCCTGGTTTGGGGGCTGGGGGGGATCAGGGAGGTCCAGGCAGGAGCAGTCCCAAGGCTCCAGGCAGGAGCAGCCCCAGGGATCCAGGCAGGAGCAGCCCCAGGGATCCAGGCAGGAGCAGCCCCAGGGATCCAGGCAGGAGCAGCCCCAGGGATCCAGGCAGGAGCAGCCCCAGGGATCCAGGCAGGAGCAGCCCCAAGGCAGCTGGTTCCAGGGATGCTGCCACAGCTCTCCTGGGACCAGGAGCTCCTGGGAGCACTCCAGCTCCAAGCAGGAGGAGGAGGACACAGCTCCAGGGTTTAGCTCCAGTTTCTTGGACACAGGGAAGGGAAGAAGTTGGAGCCACAGCCTGGGAGTGGTCACTGGGCCAGCTGAGACCTCTCAAGCCTGAAGTTGGGGCTTGAGGTCCTACTCTTGGGTTCCTCCTCCCCGCTGCTGGTGCTGCTCCAAGCCTACAGCTGCTGGCCCAAGCCACCCTCATGGGGCCTCAGTGGCCACTACCACCCCCTGGAAGAGGTCCTGGGCAAGGTCCCTGGGGCCATCAGGTCCCTGAGGCCATGACCGGCAGGCAGCTCTGGCCAGCACCAGCAGGCTGCCGAGGAAGACCATGGCGAGGAAGAGCCACATGCGGCAGCGATCCAGCACCGTGGCCACCTCCAGCCGGTCTGCGGCGCGGCGCTGGGCGGCTCGGTGCCGCCGCAGGCAGCCGCTGAGGTCTCTGACGTTCCTCGGCAGAGCCTGCTGGTGGCACAGGCATGGCCCCCGCGGGCACCTCCCTGCCTCGCCGCCCTCCTGCCCGACCTTCGGCTTCCCCCCGGGGCCGCCCCCTGCCCGCCCTGCCTGGCCCAGGGGGGCACAGGCCTGGCCCCCGGCCCACAGGGCTGCCGGGTCAGGATGGTCAAGGCGCTGGAAGCTGTGACCATGGTCACGGTGCCCAAGTAGGACTTGCCTGAGGGGGGCGACAGGGGAGGGGGGAGAGACCAACATCTCCTCCCACCACCTCCTCCCCAGCCAAGGGAGACCACATCCCCCCTCCCCTCCCACTACCAGCCCACCCATTCACCCCCCTTGCCCGGGGGGTGCTCACCAAGGAGCAGCAGGCTCTGGGCTGAGGGCATGCTCTCAGCCAGCACCAGCCTCAGGCTCCCCTTCCACCTCCAGCACCTCCAACCCTGCTCAGCACCAGCCTCAGGCTGTGCATTTTCAGCAGCAAGGCAGGAGGACTCGAGGATAACAGTCTCCTGAGCTGGCAGATGGGGTCAGGGAGCAGCATAATCCCCCTGAGATCCAGGAGGAAGCAGCTAGAGACCTGCTGAGCCACTTGGATCCCCACAAGTCCATGGGACCGGATGGGATCCATCCTAGGGTGCTGAGAGAGCTGGCAGAGGAGCTGGCCGAGCCTCTCTCCATCATTTACCACCAGTCCTGGCTCACTGGAGAGGTCCCAGGTGACTGGAAGCTGCCAAGGTGATGCCCATCCACAAGAAGGGCCAGCAGGAGGAGCCAGGGAATCCCAGGCCTGGCAGCCTGAGCTCAGTGCCAGGCAAGAGGATGGAACAGGGCATCTGGAGTGCAAGCACACAGCACTTCCATGCTGGCTGGGCCTGAGCCCTTGGCCATGCTGCAAGGGGCAGCTCCTGCCTCACCACCCTGCTCTCCTGCTATGAAGCAGAGCAGCTCCATATTCTATAAACTTTTTATTTTTATTGGGTTTTTTTTCCTTATTCTCCTCCAAAAGACAGAAAATATCTAAAGCTTTGATTTGGAGTTGGCCTTTTTGTCTTCTCCTCAATAAAAACCTTTACACAACCTCCTGCCCCCCTCATGCACCAAGGCCTTCAGCAAGCAGCTCCTGAAGGGCTCCCACCAGGCTCCTGGAAAGCTCCAACCAAGCAGCTCCTCCTGGAGGGACCCAACCAAGCTCCTGGAGGGCTCCCACCCCAAGCAGCTCCTCCTGGGAGGATCCAACCAAGCTCCTGGAGGGCTCCCACCCCAAGCAGCTCCTCCTGGGAGGATCCAACCAAGCTCCTGGAGGGCTCCCACCCCAAGCAGCTCCTCCTGGAGGGATCCAACCAAGCTCCTGGAAGGCTCCCACCCCAAGCAGCTCCTCCTGGAGGGACCCAACCAAGCTCCTGGAGGGCTCCCACCCCAAGCAGCTCCTCCTGGAAGGATCCAACCAAGCTCCTGGAAGGCTCCAACCAAGCAGCTCCTCCTGGAGGGATCCAACCAAGCTCCTGGAGGGCTCCCACCCCAAGCAGCTCCTCCTGGAAGGATCCAACCAAGCTCCTGGAGGGCTCCCACCCCAAGCAGCTCCTCCTGGAGGGCTCCCACCCCAAGCAGCTCCTCCTGGAGGGATCCAACCAAGCTCCTGGAAAGCTCCAACCAAGCAGCTCCTCCTGGAGGGATCCAACCAAGCTCCTGGAAAGCTCCAACCAAGCAGCTCCTCCTGGAAGGATCCAACCAAGCTCCTGGAGGGCTCCCACCCCAAGCAGCTCCTCCTGCAGGGATCCAACCAAGCTCCTGGAAGGCTCCCACCCCAAGCAGCTCCTCCTGGAGGGATCCAACCAAGCTCCTGGAGGGCTCCCACCCCAAGCAGCTCCTCCTGGAGAGATCCAACCAAGCTCCTGGAAAGCTCCAACCAAGCAGCTCCTCCTGGAGGGATCCAACCAAGCTCCTGGAGTGCTCCCACCCCAAGCAGCTCCTCCTGGAGGGATCCAACCAAGCTCCTGGAGGGCTCCCACCCCAAGCAGCTCCTCCTGGAGAGATCCAACCAAGCTCCTGGAGGGCTCCCACCCCAAGCAGCTCCTCCTGGAGAGATCCAACCAAGCTCTTGGAGGGCTCCCACCCCAAGCAGCTCCTGGGGGGCTGCCCCCAGCCACCCACCCACCCTTGGTTCTAAAGCCAAAAGAGCTCTCCCCAACCCCAGCTGGTTTTGGTCTCTTCCCCTCGCCTCCCCCCCCCCCAAGTCTGTCAGTCTCTGGCTGGAAGAAGAGCTCTGGAGACACCAAAGCAGCTTGGGAGGGCTCAGAGGTGGCTCTGGAGGAGGTCCTCAGGCTGGGAGGTGACTCTGCTGGGTGAGGCCAAGCAGCAGAAGGCTGAGGAAGAGCATCTGCCCTCCACAGGAAGCTGACCTCTTCTCCTGGCTTCCTGCTGGAAGAGTTTGGAGCTCCTGGGCAGGCGTCAGCTCCTTGGGCCAAGCTCCTGTGCTGTGCAAGGAGCCAGGAGATGTCCACCCTGGAGGGGTCTGCATGGGGCAGAGCTTGGCCTGAAGGGCACAGGCTGAAAGCTGGCACCTCCCAGGAGCTTCTCCACACAGCTTGGGTCGAGAGCTGGAGGAGCCCAGCACCACCTTCAGAAGGCCTTCAACACTCAGGAGAAGCCAGGAGAGAAGATGCAGCTGGAGCTCAGCTTCTCCAGACCAGCAGCAGGGAAGATCCAAGCCCCAACTCCAAGCTCCAAAGCTTCACCAAGGGCCACCAAAGGAGGAGAGCTTCCTGCTCCACGGAGGAGGAATGAAGAAGGATCTCCCAGGAGGTGAAGCCACCTATCCCCACCAGGATGCTTGAGCCCAGCCGGGAGCAGGCTGGGTGCCAGAAGGCTTCAACCAGAGAGGTGCAAGCAGGCTCCACCTGAGCGCAGGCTGAAGCCGGCCGAGGTGATGTCCCCCGGCGGGCTCGAGGTGGGCCAGGAAGAGGTTGGAAACCCCTCAGAAGGCAGGGCAAGGCGGAGCCAAGAGGGTGAGGCTGATGAGGACGATGTCCATGGGTGGAAAGGGTCCTCCTCCTGCCCTCAGTGAGTCAATAGAGTCAGCTCCCTCAGGTAGGCCTGGGTGAGGCCGCGGAGCTCCTCCAGGGCGTAGTCCTCGGGCATGGGCAGGCGGCCCAGGTGCGGGGCCAGCAGCCCCAGGGGCACCTTCTGCAGCTCTGCTGGGGGCTCAGGAGGGGCTTCAGGCAGCTGCTGGAGGCTGAGGACGGCTCGCAGGAGGTTGGCAATGCGCTTGGCCATCTCTGCAGGGGGCGAGAGGGCAGGGCTGGGACAGCGCCCGGGAGGGACCTGCCCCGAGGAGGGCATCCCCACAGGGGCAGCCGGGGCCACAGGGGCAGGGCAGCCTGGGAGCTCTCCACAGCCTCTCTGGGCAGCCTGGGCCAGGCCTCTCCAGCAGCCTCAGCCCAAAGGAGCTGCTCCTGCTGGTGCCTCCTGGCTGCCCCTGGCCACTATCAGAAGATGCCAGCCCCAGGCTCTTCCCACCCCCCCCCCAAAGCCTTCAGACTGGGGATCAGGGAATCAGTTTGGCTTAGAGAAGAGCTTGGAGGGGATGGAGGCCAAGCATGGCCTCAGCAGAGCCCCAGCACCACCACCCCAGGGCCCTCAGCACCACAGCTTCCCAACCCCTCCAGCCATGGGGACTCCACCACTGCCCTGGGCAGCCTGCCACAGGCCTGGGCACCCCTCAAGGGGCACAAGTTGTTCCTCACCTGCTCCAACCCCTCCAGGACCCTCTACAGGCCCTTTGGTGACCACCTGTGGCCCAAAGCAAGCCACAAGTTGCTGCTCCCCAACCTTCAGCCTCCGATTCCCACCCTGGGGGCCGAGCTTGCGCTTTTGGTGGGAGGGGGATGGGGCCCTGCCGGCCAGAAGCAGCAGCAGAGGCCAGGGGCCGGGCAGCAGGGGCCGGCTGGGGGCCCCCAGGGGCCGGCTGGAGCCGTGGGGGGCCCATACCTGACTGTGCCAGGCGGTCCTTGGCGCCGTGGCACTGCAGCTGCTCCACCCTGCTGCAGAGCGAGGTCACCTTGGTGTGCAGCCTCTCCAGCTCGTAGGTGGAGCACTCCAGCTGCAAGGACAACCACAGGCACTCACCTGAGGGCCCCCCAGGAGCTGCCCACCACGGGGGGAAGGCACCTCTGGAGCTCAGCAGCTCTGCCCAGGGGCACCATGGCTCCAGGGGGGTTGGAAGCTCTCCACAGCCTCTCTGGACAGCCTGCTCCAGGCCTCTCCAGCAGCCTCCCCCCAAACAAGTTGCTCCTGCTGGCACCTCCTGGCTGCCACCTGCTGCCCCTTGCCCCTGGGCACCACTCAGCAGATGCCAGCCCCAGGCTCTTGCCTCCCACAGCTGCTTGAGCTCTTGCTGAGCATTGCTCAGATCCCCCCTGGGGCTGCTCTGCTGCAAGCCTCAGCAGTCCCCAGGGCCCTCAGCTGCTCCTCACAGCTTCCCCAGGCCCTTCCCCCAACCCTTTTCCCACCTTTGTTGTCCTCCCCTGGCCCTCAGCCTCTCCCCAGCACTTCCCAGGCTCTGACCTGGGCAGCCCAGCCCAGCCCAACCCCTTCCATGACTCCATGACCCTGGAAGGTGCCTCCAACCCAACCCTTTACCATGCTTCCACCACCTCTGAAGGTCCCTTCCAACCCAACCCACCCCAAGCCTGACTCTCAAGCCTCCCCCAACCACCTTCCCTCAGGTTTCTCCTCCCTCACTGCTATCTCTTGCCCCACAGAGCAGGACAGAGGCCACCTCTTGAGCTCTGCTGCTCAGAGCTGCTGAGCAGTGAGCTTAAGAAGCTGGAGGAGGCTTCTGCAGCTGAAGCCAAGCCCAGCAGAGGTTGCAGCTGGTACCTGCTGGATCCTCTCCACCATCTCCATGACATGGATGTAGTCCAGGTAGACCAACCCTGCCACCTCCCAGTCCTGGATCAGGGAACTCCTCTCTGCTGGGGCCAGATCCTCCAGGAAGCCCTTCAGGTACTTGTAGTTCTCATTGATGATGGCATCTGAGGAGGACAAGGAGATGAAGGGCCAAGCAAACTCCCTCCTGCCACCTCCCCAGCCTTGGTGGCTAGGAGGCCAAGCTGCTGCTGGTGCCCTCAGGGAGAGGCCTGGAATGGTTGAGCATCACCAGACAGGGTCAGGGGGTGCCCAGGTGGGCAAGGAGGGCAGCAGCAGGAGCAGGGCAGGGATTGTGCCCCTGGGCTGGGCAGTGGGGAGCCCACAGCTGCAAGCCTGGGGGCAGGGTTGGGCCCTCCCTGCCAGGAGGACCCTGAATAGAAGAAACCAGGTTGGAAGAGCCCTTCAAGATCACTGTGTCCAACCCATCAACCAATCCAACCCACTTAAACAACTGAACCATGGCACCAAGGGCCACATCCAGTCTCCTCCTGAACACCTCCAGGGATGGGGACTCCACCACCTCCCTGGGCAGCACATCCCTATGGCAAATCTCTCTTGCTGGGAAGAACTTTCTCCTCACCTCCAGCCTAAACCTCCCCTGGCACAGCTTGAGACTGTGTCCTCTTGTTCTGGTGCTACTTGCCTGGGAGAAGAGGCCAACCCCCAGCTGGCTACAGCCTCCCTTCAGGCTAAGCAACCCCAGCTCCCTCAGCCTCTCCTCCCAGGGCTGTGCTCCAGACCCCTCCCCAGCTTTGTTGCCCTTCTCTGGACACCTTCCAGCATCTCAATGTCCTTCTTCACCTGAGGGGCCCAGAACTGGACACAGCACTCAAGGTGTGGCCTAACCAGTGCAGAGTACAGGGCAGAATGACCTCCCTGCTCCTGCTGGCCACACTGCTCCTGATGCAGGCCAGGATGCCATTGGCCTTCTTGGCCCCCTGGGCACACTGCAGGCTCATGTTCAGCCTACTCTCAACCAGCACCCCCAGGTCCCTCTCTGCCTGGCTGCTCTCAGCCACTCTGACCCCAGCCTGCAGCACTGCCTGGGGTTGCTGTGGCCAATGTGCAGCACCTGGCCCTTGGCATCATCTGGCATCAGCAACCTCTGGCATGAGGATGTCCTCCAGGGGGTGGGGTGGGGAGGGAAAGAGGAGGAGAAGGAGGTCCTGCACAGGGAAGGAGGTGGAGGAGGTCTACCCCAGAGGTGGAGAAGCTTCTCCATGAGGAGGAGAAGGTTCCCTACAGGCTTGCAGGTCCTCCACTGCCCCCTGCAGCAAAAGCTGTTTTGAAGCCCCCAGCAGCTGCCTACCAATCCTTTACCTCCTCCCTGGAGAGGATGAGGAGGAGACCCTTGGGCCCAGCAGCAGCCAGAGAAGAGGCTCACCTGAAGCCAGGTACCTGACCACCAGCTTGTGGCACTGGTTCCAGTGCCCAGCCTTGAAGAGGAAGAAGGCTTCCTTGTGCTTGTCCCCTTCCATCCTGGCCCTGACTGCTTTGGCCTCGTGGATCCAGGCTGGGGGCACACAGAGCCTCTGAGTCAGGAAGGTCTCCTGGGCCCAGGCCTCTGAGCTCTCCTGCAGCTGGCAGTGGCGGCTGAGCAGCTCCCTCACAGCCTTCTCCCTCAGGCTGGGGACACAAAGAGAGGGCAGGGAGGGGTTAGGCTCCAGCAGCAAAGCAAAAGGGGTGGGGGGCTCCAGGGGGAGACCTCTCAGAATGGAGGCTTGGGTGGCTGATGGCCAACAGCCAAAAGCTCTGGGGTAGGACAGCCAGGGAAGGTCTCTGCTGCAGGAGAGGTGGAGGAGAGACCTGGGGAGAGGGGGGCTGGATCCTCTCCAGCTCCAAAGTTCACCTCACAGCCTGGAAGCAATCAGCTGCATCTCCAGGGCATGGAGGGGTGAAGAGCAGCCCCAGGGAGACCTCCTCCTGAGGGCTGGGGCAGCTCTGGAGGGCTCAGCACAGGCAGGGAGCTGCTGGGGCAAGGCCAGAGGAGGCCACAGCTGTGCTGGGAGGGCTGGAAGGGCTCTGCTGGGTCCCCAGGCTGGCAGAGCTGGGGGGACCCAGCCTGGAGAAGGGCTCCAGGGAGACCTTCTGGTGGCCTGGCAGGGCTGGAAGGGGCCCAGGAGCAAGCTGGGGACAGAGTTTGGAGCTCCAATAGAGAAGATCTGGAGTAGATCTAAGGAAGTTCTTGAGCAGAAGGCTGGGGAAAGCCTGGTTGAGGTCAGGCAGAGAGCTGGGAGCTGCCCCCTGGCTGGCAGCAGCCCAGGGCAGGCTGTCTGGGGCTCTGAGCTCTGCCTGGGGCTGTCCCTGCTGGCTGCAGGGAGATAGAGCTCTGCAAGGTCCTGCCAAGCCCTTCCCCTCATAGAAGGGGGGCCAGGAGCAGGCTGGGAGGAGCTGAAGGAGGCTCTGGGGGACCTACTCACTTGGTGTCAGGCTGGTGGAGGAGGATGAAGATGGCCCAGTGCCAGAGACCTTGGCTCTCCAGCTGGGCAGCATAGCCTGCACTCAACACCCCCTGGCCCTGCTGGGACAGGTGGGAGAAGTTGAGGGCTCTGAGGACCACCCAGAGGTGCCAGCTGAGGCGGTAGTCCAGGGGGTCTGAGGTCACACTCCGGGGGTCCAGCAGCTGCTCGAGGTCGTAGTGCCTGCAGGGAGGGAGGAAGGACATCCAGCCTGGGGTGGGGCTGGGGGCACCTTCAGGGGCCAGGGCAGCATGGCAGGGGTGGGGGTGGGGGCACCTTCAGGGGCCAGGGCAGCATGGCAGGGCTGGGGGCACCTTCAGGGGCCAGGGCAGCATGGCAGGGCTGGGGGCACCTTCAGGGGCCAGGGCAGCATGGCAGGGGTGGGGCTGGGGGCACCTTCAGGGGCCAGGGCAGCATGGCAGGGGTGGGGCTGGGGGCACCTTCAGAGGCCATGGCACAGGTTGGAAGGGCCCTTCAGAGGCCAGGGCATGGACTGGGCACCTTCAGCCACCTCCAATGATTCCCTCTCTGGGTAGTGGCTCTCCCAGGGGTGGCTCTCCTACCACCACCTTTCCTTCCTCCTTTTTAACCCCCTGGAGATCCCTCAAGGGCCTCCAAAAAGCCACCCAGGATGAAGAACAACAGAAGGTTGCCCTCTCCAGACATGGAAGAAAGAACCCAAGGAATGTTCTCCAGAGCTTCACTTCTATCTCCTCCAGCACTGCCACCAAGACCATCACATGGAAGGTTGATTTCTGGGCTGCTTCCAAGGGGTTGAGTGAAGCCTAAAGGTGGTTTGAAAGCCCTTGGGGGTAGGGAGGAGTTCAGGGCCTGGCTGGTGGCTCAAGAAGTCGTCTGGGAAGATCTTATGTGGGGTAGGGAGCACCCACCTGTCACTGTAGAGCTTCAATAGGTGGAAGGAAACATCTCTCAGAGGTCTTCCTCCCTGATCTTCATCTTCTAGGACACAACCAGAGTCCTCCAGGTATGGAGGCAGGGGGCAGCAGGCATATTTTTCATTGGCTGGGGTGTTCTGGAGCCAAGAGGGAGGGACACCAAAGCATCAAACATCTCCACCAAGAGACATCTCAACCCCAAAAGGCCTTTGGGAGCTTCAACCCAAGCCAGGTGGAGACTGTTGTGTGTGGAGGTCCAGCAGCTCTCCCATTCTCTGTCCCCAGCTGAGAACCACCCCCAAAACTTGATGGACCCCCAGCTCCCTCAGCTGCTCCTCACAACTTCTCCACAGCCTTCTCCTCCTTCCCCAGACCCCTCCCCAGCTTCCTTGCCCTGCTCTGGCCCTGCCCCAGCCCTCAAGGTCCTCCTGGCAGGGAGGGCCCAACCCTGCCCCCAGGCTTGCAGCTGTGGGCTCCCCAGTGCCCAGCCCAGGGACACAATCCCTGCCCTGCTCCTGCTGCCCACACCATTGCTGCTGCTGCCCAGGCTGCTGCTGCCCTCCTTGTCCCCCTGGGCACCCCCTGGCTCCTCTCCAGCCTCTGCCACCATCCCCCCCAAGGCCTTTCCTCCCAGGCACTTCCCAGCCCCTCTGCCCCCAGCCTGGAGCCTTCCTGGGCTTGCTTGGTGCCCTCCCTCATGGCTCCAGCCCCTCTGTAGCTCTCTCCTGCCCCTCCAGAGCAACTCCACATCCCAGCCAGCAAACTGAGCACTGAGAGGTCAGGGTTGGAAGGGACCTCAAAGCTCAGCCAGTGCCAGCCCCCCTGCCATGGGCAGGGACACCTCACACCAGAGCAGGCTGCTCACAGCCACCTCCAGCCTGGCCTTTAAAAGCCTCCAAGTGATGAGGCTGCCACCACCTCCCTGGGCAACCTGTGCCAGCCTCCAGGTCCACAGAGGATGTTCTCCTTTCCTTCAGCCTCACCTGAAATGCTTCCTCATACATCTCCAGGGCAGCAGAGATGGAGGCTGTGGGAGGGAGGAGGTACCAGAGGTGGACGGCGACGCAGCGCTTCCAGTCCAGCTGCGAGCAGACGTTGATGCTGATCCTCTCTGACAGCTGCCAGACCTGCAGGCAGGGGCAGGAGCTCACCCAACCCAGCCCACACCACCTGGGAGACACCAGCTGGGCCACCAGCAGCAGCTTGGGGCCCCCAAAACACCCCCAGCAGCTCTGCCCGGGGGCACCATGGCACCAGGGGGGGTTGGAAGCTCTCCACAGCCTCTCTGGGCAGCCTGCTCCAGGCCTCTCCAGCAGCCTCACCCCAAACAAGTTGCTCCTGCTGGCACCTCCTGCCTGCCACTTGTCCCCCAGCACCCCCAGCTGCTCCCCCTTGGGCTGTGCTGCTGCAGGAGGCTGTCCCTCCCCAGGGGCAGAGCCCTGCTTGGCCTTCAGGAGGTTCCTCAGCACCCAACTCTGTATCCCTCCAGGTGAATCCCTCTTCCCCCTATCTCCTCCTCCTTCTCCCCCTCCCCCTGCCCCCCCTCCTGGTGCCCACCACCTGGCTGTGTTTGAGTTCCAGGTGGCAGAGTGAAGGTGGTGAAGGTGTCTGGGGGCTGTGTCTGAGGGACTTACAGGCTTCCCAGCCAGGAGAGCAAAGATCCTCAGCCTCTCCTCCTGGATGAAGGCATCAGCCTGCAGCCTGTGCCAGTCCACCAGCTGCATGGTCAGGAGGTCCCTCACAGGTTGGCTTCCAGCCAACTGGGAGAGGAGCAGAGCCAGCCTGTGGTCACCTGGAGGAGAAAGACAACAGCTCCAGGTCAGGCAAAAAGCCTTCCCAGCCAGCAGGCTCCCAGCTTGGCTCCTGCTGAGCTGTGGAGGACTTGGATCATGGAATGGGCAGGGTTGGAAGGGACCTCAAGGCTCAGCCAGTTCCAGCTCCCCTGCCATGGGCAGGGACACCTCACACCAGAGCAGGCTGCTCACAGCCACCTCCAGCCTGGCCTTCAACACCTCCAGGGGTGAGGCTCTCACCACCCTCATGGGGAAGAACAACTTCTTCACATCCAATCTGAGTCTCCCCACTTCTAGTTCTGCTCCATCCCCCCCAGTCCTATCCCTCCCTGACACCCTCAAAAGTCCCTCCCCAGCTTTCCTGTAGCCCCCTGCAGATCCTGCAAGGCCACAAGAAGGTCTCCTCAGAGCCTTCTCCTCTCCAGCCTGCACAACCCCAACTCTCTCAGTCTGCCTCCATAGCAGAGCAGCTCCAGCCCTCTGCTCCTCCTCATGGCCCTGCTCTGGACACCTTCCAGCACCTCCAGATCCTTCCTGGCACAGAGGCTCCAGAACTGGACACAGAGCTCCAGCTGTGGTCTCAGCAGAGTGGAGCAGAGGGGCAGAATCCCCTCCCTGGCCCTGCTGGCCACACTTCTCTTGCTGCAGCCCAGGCTGTGCTTGGCTCTCTGGGCTGCAAGTGCTCCCTGCTGGCTCCTGTTGAGCTTCTCCTCCCCCAGCACCCCCAAGGCCTCTTCTCCAGGGCTGCTCTCCAGCCAGTCCCTGCCCAGCCCCTATGAGTGCCTGGCATTGCCCTGACCCAGCTGCAGGACCTTGGATCAGGCCACAGCTGCCTGGGACTTGGTTTGGTGTCCCCCACAAAGCACTTGAGGAACCATCTCCTCCCACCACCACTCCCAAGAGATGAAGGATTGGGAAGGACACCTTGAAGGAGATAAGGACAGAGGCTGGGAAGGGACCCTCAGAGACCATCTTGACCACAGCTCCAACCAGATTCAAGCTGCTCAGAGCCCCAACAAGCTGGACCTTGAAAGCCTCCTGAGATGGGACCTCAACCAAGGGACCTCCAGGGAGCCCTCCAGAGGGGAGAACCTCCAGGCCCCACAACAGGGACCTGAAAGGGGGACCACCACCCTCCTGTCCACCTCCAAGAAGCTCACCTGCCTGCTGGGCCACCCTGCAGGCCTCCCCAACCCTCTTGCCAGTCAGGTAGCTGAAGACAGCCTCCAGGTGGTGGCTGTGGTGAGCCAAGGAGACCTCCTGCTGGATGCGGCCAGCAGCTGTCTCCGACAGCCACCTGGAGAAGGCTTTTCTCCTCTGCAGGGCCAGGCTGTACTCCTTGGGCTCCTCCAAGCTGGCCTCCAGCTCCTTCAGGTTGCCCCAGAGAGCTTCACATAAAGTCCAGGTCAAGCACCAATGCTTCACAACAGCTGTGGGGAGAAAGAGGGAGAGATGGAGGTCACCAGGAGGGGGGACAGAGAGAGGAGAAAGCTTGGAGAGAGAGGAAAGAGGGATGGAGGTCACCAGGAGTGGGGACAGAGAGAGGAGAAAGCTTGGAGAGAGAGGAAAGAGGGATGGAGGTCACCAGGAGTGGGGAAAGGGAGAGGAGAAGGCTTGGAGAGAGAGGAAAAGAGGGATGGAGGTGACCAGGAGTGGGGAGAAAAGGAGAGGAGAAGGCTTGGAGAGAGAGGAAAGAGGGATGGAGGTCACCAGAAGTGGGGAAAGGGAGAGGAGAAGGCTTGGAGAGAGAGGAAAGAGGGATGGAGGTCACCAGGAGTGGGGAAAGGGAGAGGAGAAGGCTTGGAGAGAGAGGAAAGAGGGATGGAGGTCACCAGGAGTGGGGAAAGGGAGAGGAGAAGGCTTGGAGAGAGAGGCAAGAGGGATGGAGGTCACCATGAGTGGGGAAAGGGAGAGGAGAAGGCTTGGAGAGAGAGGCAAGAGGGATGGAGGTCACCAGGAGTGGGGGGAAAAGGAGAGGAGAAGGCTTTGGGGACATCTTGGAATGCCTGGGTGGGAAAAGAGCTTTCAGGGGGTGGAGTCCCACCAGAGCCTAACAGCTGCCAGGAGACAACCTGAGGGATGAGCCCCAGAGCTCCATGGCAGAGATCCAAGCTGGTGCTGCCAAGAGGAATCATGGAAGGGGTTGGGTTGGAAGAGAGTTTAGAGGTGATGGAGTCCAAGCATGAGCCCAGCACCACCAACCCTTGGCCCTCAGCTCCACAGCTTCCCAACCCCTCCAGCCATGGGCACTCCACCACTGCCCTGGGCAGCCTGCCACAGGCCTGGGCAGCCTGCCACAGGCCTGGGCACCCCTCAAGGGGCACCAATTGCTCCTCAGGGCCAAGCTCAACCTCCCCTGCCACAACCTGAGGCCATCTCCTCTTGGCCCAGCCCTCAGGAGCAGCCCTTGAGCCCCAGCTGGCTCTAAGCTCCAGCAGCTTCCTGCACACTACCATGGAGGTTCCAAACCTGCTCTGCTGGGAGCTGGACCCTTGCCCAACCTCACTCCCACAGCATAAGAAGGTTTCCAGGCCTCACCTTCTGCCCCAGCAGGGTCCTCAGAGGCCTTCCTGACCCAGCTGGCATAGTCATGGACAGCAGCAACCCCTGGGTTGGGAGCCAGGAGAGGACAGTTCTCATCCATGTGGACAGTGCTGTGCCTCAGCTGGATCTCCAGGGGGGTGAGGTACAGCTGCTGGGCTCTGTCCACCTTCTGCTGGCCTAAGCTCAGCTTCTCCAGGTGCACCTTGAAAGGTGATTCTGAGAGCCTGGAGGGGAGGAGAAAAGCTGAAACCAGGGCTGGGAGGTGGTCTCCAAAGCAAAGCTGAGACTCCACCACCCGTGGTGAGGGTTCACTCAAGCTTCAGGGGCTGGAGCTTAGCCTCATCTCATCATCAAGACACCAAGCCAAGGTCAACATCTAGGTCTGAAGGCCTCAGTTCCATGGTCTAAGACTTCAGAATTAGGCTTAAGAACCACCCTGTGGACTTGAGTGCTTCAAAAGCTCTCCAAAAAGGAGGTTTTGTGGCCCCACCTCAAGCCTGCCAGCAGCTCAGGTAGGGTGGAGAGAACATCAACTCAACAAGACTCTGAGGAAGACATCAAGGATAGAACATTTGGGCTATGTTGAGGGGTATGGAGATAGGCCAGGAAAGGTCTCCAGATGAGCTCAAGGCATCTGAGAACCCCAGCACGGAGCTGATGGTGGTGGGGAAGGACCTCTGGAGCTCAGCCAGGCCTGGGGCACCTAGAGAAGCTTGGCCAGGGGCACCATGGCCAGGAGAGGTTGGAAGCTCTCCACAGAAGGAGGCTCCACAACCTCTCTGGGCAGCCTGCTCCAGCTGGGGCTTGCTCACCCTCAAAGGCAAGAAGTTTCTCCTCATCTTGAGGTGGAATCTCCTCTGGACTCTCTCCTGCAGCTCCCAGACCCTCTTGAACTGGGGAGCCCAGCCCCAGGCTCTTGCCCCCCACAGCTCCTTGAGCTCTTGCTGAGCATTGTTCAGCTCCCCTCTGGGGCTGCTCTGCTGCAGCCTCAGCAGCCCCCAGGGCCCTCAGCTGCTCCTCACAACTTCTCCAGACCCTTTCCCACCTTTGTCCTCCTCTGGCCCTCAGCCTCTCCCCAGCCTCTGCCCTGGGCAGCCCAGCCCTGGCCCCAGCCCTGCAGCTGTGGCCTCCCCAGGGCAGAGCAGAGGGGCAGCACAACCTCCCTGCCCCTGCTGCTGCCCACACTCTGCTCCATGCCCCCCAGGGCACCTTTGGCCTCTTTGCTGTCTGCTGGGCACCTCCTTGTGCCCACCCCCAGCTCCTTCTCCTGGCAGCTGCTCCCCAGCAGCTCCCCCCTGGGCTGTGCTGCTGCAGGAGGTTGTCCCTGCCCAGGGGCAGGACCCTGCCCTTGCCCTGCTTGGCCTTCAGGAGGTTCCTCAAGCCCAAACTATCCAAGCTGTTGAAGCCAGAAGCTAAACAAGAGGTGTCCCAGCTTGGGCAGAGGTGCTGCCAGCAGCAGCTTAGATGCTTCCTGGGGCACCAAGTTGGAAGCTCCTAACCTTCTGCTGGTTGAGGCTCTCCTTGGGGGGAAAGTCTCTGCTCTGGGGACAAAGGTTGAGGTCTTTGAGATAGGGAAGGAGCAACCTGAAGAAGATCTCCCTGCCCAAGTGCATCTCCCACCACTTCTGTGGGGAAGGAGGAACATGGAGATGAAAGCCAACAGGTTATTGACCTACAGCCACAGAGTCACCATGGAGCTTGGAGAAGACCTCCAAGATCATCAAGTCCAACCTTCCAAAGGCCAAGTAGCTGACCTACCACCACAGAATCATCAGAGAGGTTGGAGAAGTTCCTTAGAATGTTGGAATTGATGACTTTAGAGGCCAAGTTCTCAACCTCCAGCCACAGAACCACCAGGAGGGTTGGAGATGACCTCCAAGATGACCAAATTCAACCTTCTGAAGGCCAAGCTCTCGGCCTCCAGGCCCAGAATCACCAGGAGGGTTGGAGATGACCTCCAAGATCACCAAATTCAACCTTCTGAAGGCCAAGCTCTTGGCTTCCAGGCACAGAACCACCAGGAGGGTTGGAGAAGTCTTTCAGAATGTGGGATTTGATGACCTTAGAGGTCAAGTTCGTGACCTCCAGCCACAGGACCACCAGGAGGGTTGGAGATGACCTCCAAGATCACCAAATTCAACCTTCTAAAGGCCAAGCTCTTGGCTTCCAGGCACAAAACCACCAGGAGGGTTGGAGATGACCTCCAAGATGACCAAATTCAACCTTCTAAAGGCCAAGCTCTTGGCCTGCAGGCACAGAATCACCAGGAGGAGTGAAGATGACCTCCAAGATGACCAAATTCAACCTTCTGAAGGCCAAGCTCTTGGCCTCCAGGCCCAGAATCACCAGGAGGGTTGGAGATGACCTTCAGAATGTTGGACTTGATGACCTTAGAGGCCAAGCTCTCGGCCTCCAGCCCCAGAATCACCAGGAGGGATGGAGATGACTTTCAGAATGTTGGACTTGATGACCTTAGAGGCCAAGCTCTTGGCCTCCAGGCCCAGAATCACCAGGAGGGTTGGAGATGACCTCCAAGATGACCAAATTCAATCTTCTGAAGGCCAAGCTCTTGGCCTCCAGGCACAGAATCACCAGGAGGGTTGGAGATGACCTCCAAGATGACCAAATTCAACCTTCTAAAGGCCAAGCTCTTGGCCTCCAGGCACAGAACCACAGGAGAGTTGGAGATGACCTCCAAGATGACCAAATTCAACCTTCTGAAGGCCAAGCTCTTGGCCTCCAGGCCCAGAACCACAGAAGGGTTGGAGATGACCTCCAAGTTGACCAAATTCAACCTTCTGAAGGCCAAGCTCTCGGCCTCCAGGCCCAGAACCACAGGAGGGTTGGAGATGACCTCCAAGTTGACCAAATTCAACCTTCTGAAGGCCAAGCTCTCGGCCTCCAGGCCCAGAACCACAGGAGGGTTGGAGATGACCTCCAAGTTGACCAAATTCAACCTTCTGAAGGCCAAGCTCTCGGCCTCCAGGCCCAGAACCACCAGGAGGGTTGGAGATGACCTCCAAGTTGACCAAATTCAACCTTCTGAAGGCCAAGCTCTCGGCCTCCAGGCCCAGAACCACAGGAGGGTTGGAGATGATCTCCAAGATGACCAAATTCAACCTTCTAAAGGCCAAGCTCTCGGCCTCCAGGCCCAGAACCACAGGAGGGTTGGAGATGACCTCCAAGTTGACCAAATTCAACCTTCTAAAGGCCAAGCTCTCGGCCTCCAGGCACAGAACCACAGGAGGGTTGGAGATGACCTCCAAGATGACCAAATTCAACCTTCTAAAGGCCAAGCTCTCGGCCTCCAGGCACAGAACCACAGGAGGGTTGGAGATGACCTCCAAGATGACCAAATTCAACCTTCTGAAGGCCAAGTTCTTGACCTCCAGCCACAGAATCACCAAGAAGGTTGGAGAAGTCCTTCAGAATGTTGGACTTGATGACCTTAGAGGCCAAGTTCTCAACCTCCAGGCACAGAATCATTATGAAGGTTGAAGATGACCTCCAAGATGACCAAATTCAACCTTCTAAAGGCCAAGTTCTCGACCTCCAGCCACAGAATCACCAGGAGGGTTGGAGATGACCTCCAAGATGACCAAATTCAACCTTCTGAAGGCCAAGCTCTGGGCCTCCAGGCCCAGAATCACCAGGAGGGGTGGAGATGACCTTCAGAATGTTGGACTTGATGACCTTAGAGGCCAAGCTCTTGGCCTCCAGCCCCAGAATCACCAGGAGGGTTGAAGATGACCTCCAAGATCACCAAATTCAACCTTCTAAAGGCCAAGTTCTTGACCTCCAGCCCCAGAACCACAGGAGGGTTGAAGATGACCTCCAAGATGACCAAATTCAACCTTCTGAAGGCCAAGCTCTTGGCCTCCAGGCCCAGAACCACCAGGAGGGTTGGAGATGATCTCCAAGATGACCAAATTCAACCTTCTGAAGGCCAAGCTCTTGGCCTCCAGGCCCAGAACCACAGGAGGGCTGGGGGTGCCCTCCGCAGCGCCCCCTCCAGGAGCCCCCCCCCAGCCCTGTGTGAGGCCTGCAGGGCCCCCCTGCAGCAGGAAGCCCCCCCCCCAGCCCTGTGTGAGGCCTGCAGGGCCCCCCTGCAGCAGGAAGCCCCCACTCACGGTCTGGCAGGCAGAGGGGGCGGCGGGAAGCCGCGGTCCGGAGCCCCGCGCGCGGGATCCTCTCCGCCGGCCGCGCCGCTCAGCGGCTCCCCGCAGTGCGCCAGGGTCCAGTCGGGCGCCCAGCCCACGCGGAAGGAGCGCCCCATGAAGAGCCCCATGTCCATCAGCAGCCTGCCCTTGCCGTAGGTGATGGACATCTCCAGGGGCACCAGGCCCTGCTGCCTCCTCACCCCCACGCTCTTCACCTGCGCCTCGGGCGGCCCCGGCGGCAGCGCCAAGGGGGCGGCCAAGGGGGAGGCGGGAGCTGCTGCCCAGAGGCTGCTGGGAAAGGGGGCAGGAGGAGGAGGAGGACTGCTGGGTGTCTTCAGGGCCTTGAAAGCTTGAGGAGCAGCAGCTGGGGAGTGCAGGAGGCTGGCAAATTTGGACTGCAGGAGGCCACCCACTGCAGAGAGAGAAGGAGAGAAGAGAGGGAGGAATGGTGAAGGGAAGCATAGGAGGGGTTGGGAGGCACCTTCCAAGGTCAGGGGACCACAGGAGGGGTTGGGGAGGCACCCTCCAAGGTCAGGGGACCACAGGAGGGGTTGGGGAGGCACCTTCCAAGGTCAGGGGACCACAGGAGGGGTTGGGGAGGCACCTTCCAAGGTCAGGGGACCACAGGAGGGGTTGGGGAGGCACCCTCCAAGGTCAGGGGACCACAGGAGGGGTTGGGGAGGCACCCTCCAAGGTCAGGGGACCACAGGAGGGGTTGGGAGGCACCCTCCAAGGTCAGGGGACCACAGGAGGGGTTGGGAGGCACCTTCCAAGGTCAGGGGACCACAGGAGGGGTTGGGAGGCACCTTCCAAGGTCAGGGGACCACAGGAGGGGTTGGGAGGCACCTTCCAAGGTCAGGGGACCACAGGAGGGGTTGGGAGGCACCCTCCAAGGTCAGGGGACCACAGGAGGGGTTGGGAGGCACCCTCCAAGGTCAGGGGACCACAGGAGGGGTTGGGGAGGCACCTTCCAAGGTCACCCAGCCCAAGCCCCCTGCAGCCAGCAGGGACAGCCCCAAGCACAGCTCAGAGCCCCAAACACCCTGCCCTGGGCTGCTGCCAGCCAGGGGGCAGCTCCCAGCTCTCTGCCTGACCTCAACCAGGCTCTCCCCAGCTGAAGAACTTCCTCAGATCTAACTCCAGATCTTCTCTCTTGGGGCTCCAAACCATCCCCCCTTGGCCTGGCCCCACAGGCCCTGCTCCAAACTCTGTCCCCAGCTTGCTCCTGGGCCCCTTCCAGCCCTGCCAGCCCACCAGAAGGTCTCCCTGGAGCCTTCTCCAGGCTGGGCCCCCCCAGCTCTGCCAGCCTGGGGACCCAGCAGAGCCCTTCCAGCCCAGCTGTGGCCTCCTCTGGCCCTGCTCCAGCAGCTCCTTGGCTGTTTTGTGGCCTCCAGAGCTGCACTCCAGCACTCAGGTCTCCCCAGGGTTGCTCTCCAGTATGCACCTTTGAGGGCCACCACCTGTCCCCCATCTCCATCTAGACATCAAACCCATTGACCACCACTCTCTAGCTGCAACTACCAGATCCAGAGAGCAGGTTGTGAGGGGACTAAGTCAAAGGCTTCCTTCATGTCCAGATGGCCAAAAGAAGACCTCTGGATGTCTACTGATCATGCAAGGGGCACCAGGTTGGACCTTGGCCTTGGTGAAGCCATCAGAGATGTTCTTCCTACTGAGATCCCCCAGGCAGAGGATGGAGGTGGTGCAGAGGTGGTCTCTGAGAAGAAACCAGGAGCTGCCCTTTGCTGGTGGCCACAGTGGACCAACCACAGGTCACATCAGGGTGGGGGACACTGATGGTACCTCTGGTCCAACCTGGTGTGACCTTCAAGGGCAGAAAGTGTCCCAAGGGGGCCAAGAAAAGGGTGAAAGCAGCAGGGAAGGACCAAGAAAGGGGTGGAGAAGAGCAGAAGGTGCTCCAAGCACCTTCAGAAGCCAACTCCAGGTGGTCTCCCCTCATACCTGAGTATCTCTTCTGGCCTTGGGACCTGGAGATAGGAAGCCTGGGAGAACAGATCTCCTGGGAAGTGTCCATCTTGAGAGGTGGCTTCCCAAGGTGATGACGATCCAGGATCCAATCAAGGTCATCTTCATCAGCCAGCAGTGATGCTTTCATGATCTGAGGGCAGGAGAAATCAAGGCCACAGCTTAGGAGAAGCTCCTGGACCTCTCCTTGGACAAGAAGAGCTTCTACAGAGCTTGGGGAGGACACCAAACCATCAACTGAAACAGGTCAGGTAAGGGGGAGGAGGACACAAGGGTCTGGAGAACTGCCAAGCTTGGCAGTTGATGGAGTCCCACCCCCCAGGGTGGGGTTGAGTCAAGTCATGGTAGAGCTGAAGACCTCCAACACTGATGTTCTCCAAAATGCTCCCTCTGCCTCCTCACTGTTCAGCTTTAGTCCATGGATTGATGAAGGATGGAAGAGACCTCCAAGGTCCTCAAGTCCAACCTTCTAACCAACCCCTCCTTGCCCACTGGACAGACAGAAGCCCACCAGGGTCTGCCAGGTTCTGTCACCAAACCCCAAACCAGGACCACTGGCCCCAGGGTCGTCTTTGGCCACTGAACCCCAGCATGGTGCTGGTGGGAAGGGGCCTCTGGAGCTCCCCCAGGCCAGGGGCATCCCCAGCAGCTTGCCCAGGGGCACCATGGCCAGCGGGGGGTTGGAAGCTCTCCAGAGGAGGAGACTCAAGGTGCCCTGGTGGCCAAGAAGGCCAAAGATCTCCTGGGGGACATCAAGAGGCTCTGCTGCCCCTCTGCTCTGCCCTGGGGAAGCCACAGCTGCAGGGCTGGGGCCAGGGCTGGGCTGCCCAGGCCAGAGCCTGGGAACTGCTGGAGAGTCCAGGGGAGGATGGAAGAAGTGGGGTGGGGTCTGAAGTTGGAGGGGAGTGTCTAGAGAAGAAGGGCCTGGAGGGGTTGTGAGGAGCAGCTGAGGGCCCTGGGGGCTGCTGAGGCTGTAGCAGAGCAGCCCCAGAGGGGAGCTGAGCAATGCTCAGTGAGAGCTCAAGGAGCTGTGGGGGGCAAGAGCCTGGGGCTGGGCTCCCCAGAGAGCCTGGGAGCTGCTGGAGACAGCCCAGGGAAGGCTTCCAGCTGAAGATGGGGAGAGACTTCTATCTTTGAGGGTGACCAAGCCCTGAGCCAGGCTGCCCAGAGAGGTTGTAGAATCTCCTTCTCTGGAGAGCTTCCAACCCCCCCTGGCCAAGCTGCTGAGGGTGCCCCTGGCCTGGCTGAGCTCAAGGTCCCTCCCCACCAGCACCAGGCTGAGGTTGTGTGGGACACAGCAGCCTGGTGTCCAACTTTTGATCCCTCTCTAGATGTGAAGCCCACCACAAGCTGCTAGATAAAGACCCCTGAAGGAAACCACCTGAGATGCCGTAGGAGAGGTCCTCTCCCTGGAGGCCTCTGCCCCTGAGCTCACCTGGAGGGCGTAGGGGTTGACCCCCAGGGTGGAGGCGATGTGGGTGGAAGCAGGAAGCACCTCCTGCTCCTCAGCCAGGTTGTCTTCTCCAGCAGGCTCCTGGGCAGGCTCCTGGGTGATGTCTGCCATGTCACTGTCCAGCTCCACCACCCTGCCCAGCTGCTCCACCTCTGGGCTCTGGGGGGACAGGGAGAGGGCATCAGCAGGCGGCCTCCCCCGTGGGCCAAGAGGCCACCTTGGGCTCAGAGATGGAGGTGGACAACTGAAATCCTCAGGGTTGAAATGGAGAAGGAAAAGTCATGGGTTTGGTGATGTCCTCTTGAAGGTCACCAACTGCTGCCACCTCAGCTCCAAAAGTGACTCTTCAGCTTCCAAAGTTTAGAAGCATTTGGGTTGGAAGAGATCCTTTCAAGGCCATGGAATCCAATCACCATCCAACCCCCCCAAGGCCTTCAGCACCACATTTCCACAGCTTCCAAACCCCTCCAGGGATGGAGCCTCCACCACTGTCCTGGGCAGCCTGGGCCAGGCTTTAAGAAGCCTTCCAGTGAAGAAGTTTCTTCTGATGTCCAACCTGAACCTCCTTGCCTGGGGCAGCTTGAAGCCATCTCCTCTCAGCCTTTGGATGTGACCATGAAAGAGGAAGTTTTGAGCATCCTGGGGCCTCCTGTATCTCCTGGGGAGTGCTTCCACACCACCCAGAGCTTCCAAAGGTCAACCTGGGCTGAGAAGCCCTGGGCCGGGCACTGGGGAGCCCACAGCTGCAAGCCTGGGGGCAGGGTTGGGCCCTCCCTGCCAGAAGGACCTTGAGGGCTGGGGCAGGGCCAGAGCAGGGCAAGGAAGCTGGGGAGGGGTCTGGGGAAGGAGGAGAAGGCTGTGGAGAAGTTGTGAGGAGCAGCTGAGGGAGCTGGGGGGGTTGAGGCTGCAGCAGAGGAGGCTGAGGGGAGACCTTGTGGCTCTCTGCAGCTCCCTGAGAGCAGCTTGCAGCCAGCTGGGGCTCAAGGGCTGCTCCTGAGGGCTGGGCCAAGAGGAGATGGCCTCAGGTTGTGGCAGGGGAGGTTGAGCTTGGCCCTGAGGAGCAATTGGTGCCCCTTGAGGGGTGCCCAGGCCTGTGGCAGGCTGCCCAGGGCAGTGGTGGAGTCCCCATGGCTGGAGGGGTTGGGAAGCTGTGGTGCTGAGGGCCACGGGGTGGTGGTGCTGGGGCACTGATCCTGGAGATCTCTTCCAACCACAATCATGGAATTGAATTGGCCAGAGAAGACCTTGAAGGTGATGGAGTTCAAGCAAGGCCCCAGCACTGCCCCAGAACCACAACCCCATGGAGGAGGAGAAGGTGGTCCTCCCCAGGGGTGGGGAGGTAAGGAGGAGGAGAAGGCCCTCCCCAGGGGTGGAGAAGCTTCTCCATGGGGCCTTGCTTGGCCTCCATCACTTTCAAGGTCTTCATCAACCCATCCCCAGATTCCTCTTGACATCATCATCCTGGTGGATCTCTGCCATGGATCTCCTGGTTGGACTCCATGCCCTTGAAGATCTTTGTCCAACCTGGACAGGTTCCACACCGTTCTCCCAAGCCCAAGCTGACTTCCAGATGTGTGGCAAACCTCTCCAAGCCACCTTCCAAGCCTCCCAACCCACCACACCCTCAGCATGGAAGGGTCTCAACCACCAAGGCCATGCCACCACTCATCAGGGGGTCAGAAGAGCTTCTCAGTTGGCCCCAGGTGCTGCTCTGTTTCTTCTTTCTCCAACCCCTACCCCTGGGACCAGTTCCTTCTCCACCTTCCACGGTGACTTCCCCTGTTGGAGGTCATCTTCTTCCCATCCTACCTGAGCTGGAGGGGTTGGTTTGCCATTGAGGGTCATTTGTTGGGGTGGGAGAAGTCCTGGAGGTGGCATGGGAGTGGTTTTGAGCTTCTTGGTGTCCACCTTGGAAGAGTTATCTTCCTCATCCTCATCTGAGTCCTGCAGGCCATACTTGGAGAAGTGAGCAACCTGTGGGAGCAGAAGGACAAAGAGAGGTCAAAGGGTGGAGAGATATTGGAGGTCTTTCAGAAGTGGCTCCTGACAACCAGCTGGGACAGATGTCCCCACCCCTGGGAGGCCCAGAAGGGCCCTGGGCTGAGCTGGAAAGCTTTGAGGTGACCCCAAAGAGCCTTAGGTCCTCTAGAAGGACTTTGGGGCAGACCCAAAAGGGCCTGGGGTCACCTGCAAAGCTCAGTGTGGTGAGGATGGATTGTCCTACAGGGAAGAGAATCATGGAGTGGTTAAGGTTGGAAGAGACCTTGAAGGGGATGGAGTCCAAGCATGGCCCCAGCACCACCACCCCATGGCCCTCAGCACCACAGCTCCACAGCTTCCCAACCCCTCCAGCCATGGGCACTCCACCACTGCCCTGGGCAGCCTGCCACAGGCCTGGGCACCCCTCAAGGGGCACCAATTGTTCCTCAGGGCCAAGCTCAACCTCCCCTGCCACAACCTGAGGCCATCTCCTCTTGGCCCAGCCCTCAGGAGCAGCCCTTGAGCCCCAGCTGGCTGCAAGCTGCTCTCAGGGAGCTGCAGAGAGCCACAAGGTCTCCCCTCAGCCTCCTCTGCTGCAGCCTCAACCCCCCCAGCTCCCTCAGCTGCTCCTCACAACTTCTCCACAGCCTTCTCCTCCTTCCCCAGACCCCTCCCCAGCTTCCTTGCCCTGCTCTGGCCCTGCCCCAGCCCTCAAGGTCCTCCTGGCAGGGAGGGCCCAACCCTGCCCCCAGGATTCCAGATGCAACCTCAAATTGTAAGTTCTAAGGAAGTTCCACCTTCAGCCTTCTTGAGGACAAAGTACATCAGGAGAACCTTGGTTGGCTTTGAGGTTCCACCTGACCATCAGGAGAATGCCTGGAGAGGCCAGGAGCAGGAGGCCCAGAGAGGTTGTGGAGCTCTTCTGTGGAGAGCTTCCAACCCCCTCCTGGCCACTGTGCTCCTGGGGGTGCCCTGCTGGAGTCGCATGGGCTTAGCCTTGGGGAGCTCCAGAGGTCCCTTCCCACCACCACCACCACACTGGGCACAGTTCAGAGAAGGTTTGGAGCTCCTCAGCAGGTTCTCACTTCAGATAAGAGTCCTTGAAGACCACCCAAACCCAACTCCCTCCCCAAGCTCACTACCACCATCCAACCAACCCCATGGCCTTCAACACCACATCTCCAGAGCCCTGCAAGGGGCTGAGGGGATGCCTTGGAGGCCCAGGAGCTCACCTTGAAGACCCAGGAGCCTGTCTCTGGGCGATACTCCTTGAAGCGAGCTCCCTGCTTGCGGGACACCGACTCCAGCCTGCCCTCATAGTTCATCTCCACCAAGCGTTCTGGGCTCTTGATCAGGCACCTGGAGGTCTTATCTGTGGGCCACACACCATCCAGGGTGACCTCAGCACGTCTGAAGGGAGGCAACCAAAGGAGGAGAAGTCAACAGCTGGCTGAGGCTGAAGCTGGAGGCTCCAGCTGGTCTCCTGGCCAAGGACCCTCTGGAGGTCCTTCAGGGATGGCAGCTGAGGGCACAGCTCCGGGGGAGAGCTCTCAGGAGGCACCTCCAAGACTCAAGAAGGTGACTGAAGGCTTAAAGATGTCCCCACAGGTGACATCACAACCCTGGTGGCAAGCTCTTAGGAGGTACCTCCAGACTCAAGATGATCTAAGGACTGAAGGTATCTGCACAGGTGAGGTCTCATGTCAGCTGGGGGCACAACCCTGGTGGAGAGCTCTTCAGAGGTACCTCCAGACTCAGGAAGGTGACTAAAGGCTCAAAGCTGTCCCCACAGGTGAGGTCTTAACCCTGGTGGCGAGCTCTTAGGAGGTACCTCCAGACTCAGGAAGGTGACTAAAGGCTCGAGGCTGCCCCCCAGGCTCACCTGTTCAGACCCTCCCCAATGGGAGGCTTCTTCTCATCGTCAGGGTAGACGATGACCTCCTTGCGGCGGATGTGGACGATCTCGTCCAGGTTGAGGTTGGTCAGGTTCACTTCTCCCTCGAAGTAGATGGATCCATAACCTGCAGGACCCCCCCCAGCATCAGCACTGCTCCAGCAAGCACCTCAGGAACCTCAGCTCCTGGACTGATGCTTTCTTCCCAACCTCTCTCATGGTTCTAGGGCCAGCCCAAAGGCCTTCCAGGCTGCCCCAGGCCACGCTGGCCCCCCCCCCCCCCCCCCCCAAAGGCCTTCCAGGCCACACTGGCCCCCCACCCCCCAAAGGCCTTCCAGGCCGCCCCAGGCCATGCTGGCCCCCCACCTCCCAAAGGCCTTCCAGGCCGCCCCAGGCCACACCAGGGCGCCCCCAAAGGCCTTCCAGGCCGCCCCAGGCCACGCTGGGCCCCCCCCCTGCCCCCCAAAGACCTTCCAGGCCGCCCCAGGCCATGCTGGGCCCCCCCCCTGCCCCCCAAAGGCCTATCCAGGCCGCCCCAGGCCACACCGGGGCGCCCCCCCTGCCCCCCAAAGGCCTTCCAGGCCGCCCCAGGCCACGCCAGGGCACCCCCAAAGGCCTTCCAGGCCACCCCCCAGACCCTTCTAGGTCAATCCCAGGAGCCCCTGCCCAGGCTGGGGGGGACCACCCCAGAAGCCCCTTCCAGGTGGGGTAGGGGTCACCCACAGCCCTTGCCGGTGGCCCTACCCAGCAGCCCTTTCAGGGGCGGACCCCACAAAGCCCTTCCAGAGGTGGAGCCAAGGCCTCAGCTGAAGGTCCTCCACCCCCCCCCCGTGCCCCTGGCAGCCCCAGCCCCCTGCCCACCTCTGCGGCCGATGGTGAAGTCGCTGACCACGCACTCGTTGTGCTCGTTGGTGTAGGCAGAGAGCTCCTCCAGAGAGGGGATGGTGTAGTACCCGGCTCTGGTCAGCACGATCCCTGCGGGGCCAGGGGCAAGGTGAGAGGGGCAGGGCCAGGGTTGGGTTTGGGGAGAGAGGGAGGTTGAAAAGGGCGACAGCAAAGGGCAAAGGATGGAACTGAGGTGGGGGGGGCACAGAGCCTGCTGGGAGGCCTCCAACCTCTGGTCCTAAGATGGTGGGGGGGGAGCCCAAGGGACCTGGTCCCACATTGGGCCCCTAAAGAGACCTGGTTCCAAATAGGGGAGGGTTGTCCCCAAAGGGGGCTGGCCCCTATTACAAGATATGGACATGATGGAACATGTCCAGAGCAGGGCCAGGAGGATGATCAGAGGGCTGGAGCACCTCTCCTGTGAGGACAGATTGAAGGAGTTGGGGCTGTTCAGTCTGGAGAAGAGAAGGCTCTGAGGTGACCTTCTTGTGGCCTTCCAGTGTCTGCAGGGGGGCTACAAGAAGGCTGGGGAGGGACTTCTCAGGATCTCAGATAGTGATAGGACTAGGGGGAATGGAATGAAGCTGGAGGTGGGGAGATTCAGGCTGGATGTGAGGAGGAAGTTCTTCACCATGAGTGGTGAAGCCCTGGAATGGGTTGTCCAGGGAGGTGGTTGAGGCCCTGTCCCTGGACGAGGCTCTGGCCAGCCTGATCTAGTGTGGGGTGTCCCTGCCCGTGGCAGGGGGGTTGGAACTAGATGATCCTTGTGGTCCCTTCCAAAACTGACAATTCTATGAATTGCAGGAGGGGCCCAAAAAGACCTGGTCCCAAAAGGAAGGGGCAGGGGGGGGCTCCCAAAGGGACCTGGTCCCCCCCAACTGTTGAGATGGGAAGAGACCTTTGAGGTCACCGAGTCATGGAATCCTGGAATGGGTTGGGTTGGAAGGGACCTTGAAGGTCATCCAGCTCCAACCCCCCTGCCATGGGCAGGGACACCTCCTCCCCCAGCCCAGGTGGCTCAAGGCCTCATCTCACCAGGCCTGGAATACCTCCAACAGCATCTTCATCAGCAGCCTGGATGAAGGCATAGAGGGCACCCTGAAACTAGTTTCTGATGGGACCAGACTGGGAGCAGTGGTGACGGCCCTCAGGCTGTGCTGGCAGCCAGGGAGCTCTGGGCAGGCTGAGAGCTGGGGGAGAGCAACCTCCTGAAGGCCAAGCAGGGCAAGGGCAGGGTCCTGGTCCTCAAGGACTCAACTCAGCACAGGCAGGGAGCTGCTGGAGCAAGGCCAGAGGAGGCCACAGCCTCCTGGAATGGCTCTGCTGGGTCCCCAGGCTGGCAGAGCTGGGGGAGTTCAGCATGAAGACTCCAGGGAGACCTTCTGGTGGCCTGGCAGGGCTGGAAGGGGCCCAGGAACAAGCTGGGGACAGAGTTTGGAGCTGGAGCTGTGGGGCCAGGCCAAGGGGGCATGGTTTGGAGCTCAAAGAGTAGAGATCTGGAGTAGATCTGAGAAATTCTTCAGCAGGAGGCTGGGGAGAACCTGGCTGAGGCCAGAGAGCTGGGAGCTGCCCCCTGGCTGGCAGCAGCAGGTTGTTTGGGGCTCTGAGCTCTGCTTGGGGCTGTCCCTGCTGGCTGCAGGGGGGTTGGGCTGGGTGAGCTTGGAAGGTGCCTCCAACCCATTCCATTCCATGACTCCATGACCTTTGCTGGCCCTTCCCACCCAACCCTTCTCACAGCTGCCTCCCAGCAGTCAAGTAGAGCTCAAGAGCTCTCCAGTGAAGGTCTGTGAGGAGCTGCCCCCAGCTGTGCTGACCTCCCTCCCAGTCCTACCAGCAGGATGAGGGTGCTGGATGGCTTCTGGCTCCTCCTCCCGCTCGTCCTGGAGGGAATCCTCCTGGAAGGAGGCATCTTCACTGCTGCCCTCCAGCCCATTCCTCAGGGCTGCCCTCATGTTGAGGGCCACGATGGTGTCATCCACGTTGTTGTGGTGCTTGTGGGCAGAGCTCTCTGGGCTCTGAGGGATGGGCTTGGCTATGGGGTTGGTGTAGAAGCGAGTCACCTCCTGCTGCTGCTGCTCCTCCTCCTCCTCTCGCTCCCCGTCGGCTCGGTGGTTCTCCTCCGGGGGCACCGACAGGAAGAACCTGCAGGAAGAGGAGGAAGGAGTTGAGGGGGAAGAGGCCTACAGGGGATTTGGGTCACAAATGGGGGGGAGGGGAGGAAGATGCTCAGAGAGACAGCAACCAGGCCCCAGCTCATGACCAACAGGCTCCAGCCCAGGGCCAACCTTCCCTCCCTCCCCCCGCCACAGATCCCAGGCCAGGACCAACCTTCTCTCCCTCCCTCCCTCCCTCCCCCACAAGCTACAGCCCATGGCCAACCTTCCCTCTCTCCCTCACTCCCCCACAGGTCCTAGGCCAGGAACAAACTTCTCACCCTCTCTCCTTCCCCTGCAAGCTCCAGCCCAAAACCAACCTTCCCTCCCTCCCCAAGCATGGCCCCAGCACCACCACCCCATGGCCCTCAGCTCCACAGCTTCCCAACCCCTCCAGCCATGGGCACTCCACCACTGCCCTGGGCAGCCTGCCACAGGCCTGGGCACCCCTCAAGGGGCACCAATTGCTCCTCAGGGCCAAGCTCAACCTCCCCTGCCACAACCTGAGGCCATCTCCTCTTGGCCCAGCCCTCAGGAGCAGCCCTTGAGCCCCAGCTGGCTGCAAGCTGCTCTCAGGGAGCTGCAGAGAGCCACAAGGTCTCCCCTCAGCCTCCTCTGCTGCAGCCTCAACCCCCCCAGCTCCCTCAGCTGCTCTTCACAACTTCTCCACAGCCTTCTCCTCCTTCCCCAGACCCCTCCCCAGCTTCCTTGCCCTGCTCTGGCCCTGCCCCAGCCCTCAAGGTCCTGGCAGGGAGGGCCCAACCCTGCCCCCAGGCTTGCAGCTGTGGGCTCCCCAGTGCCCAGCCCAGGGGCACAATCCCTGCCCTGTCCCTGCTGCCCACACCATTGCTGCTCCAGCCCAGGACCCCTGCAGCCATGTCCCAGCTTCTCACCACAGTTCTTGAGCCAGAGCCACCACCCCCAGAGGTCACCCATCCCTCTTTGGAGGGACCACAGAGGAAGAACAAAGAGCTGAGCTCCCAAGACGTCAACCCACACCTACAGCCCAACCAAGATGAGGCTCCTGACCTCATTCTTTGGCCTAGCAATGACACCCTGGAGACAGGAGAGGACAAATTGGGTTCCTCCTAAGAAGAAAGGCCAGGGGGATGGTTCCACCTCGAGGTGCTGGAGCAACCAACCTGTCTCCATTCTCTGGGTACTCTGAAGGAGAAGCCAGGTCCTCATTCTCACGACTGACAGGGGAGAAGAGTTTGCTGCTGTTGAGGTTCTTCAACACCAACTTTTTGATGCTCTTCCTACATGGAGAACCCAAAAGGAGAAGTTAGAAGATGCTGAAAGGCCTTCCAGGGACCAAGAACCAGCTAGAGAAGAGCTGTTCCTCAACACTCAAGAGGTGTCCATGGCAGGGGGGCTGGTCCTAGGCCTTCCTGAAGGCCCTTGGCCTGAAGGTCTTTGGCCTTCACAACTAAAGCTGAGGTCATCTCAGGACAACCTTAGACCCCTGAAGGTCCTAAAATCCAAAAGGTCAAGAGATGCCCTCAATTTTGGACCTTCCACCCTCACAAAGGGTCTCAAGAGATGCCCTCAATTTTGGACCTTCCACCCTCACAAAGGGTCTCAAGAGATGCCCTCAATTTTGGACCTTCCTTGTCCTTCCCATTTCCAATGGAGGTCATCTCCTGGCAGCTTGAGATGTTAGGACCTTTAGGGCTGCAAAACTGAGGTCATCTCACATCATCTTCAGACCTTCTTTGGCTTTCACATTTAAAGTTGAGGTCACCTCCTGACAACTTTAGACCTCTACAGGTCCTAGCATTTAAAGCTGTCCTGAGATGACCTCAACCTTAGATGTGAAGGTCAATGAAGTTGTAAAGACCTCATAGAATAACCTTGATTTTGGACCTCAGACCTCTAAAGGTCCTAACAGCTAAAGCTCTCAGGAGATGACCTCAATTTTGGACCTTCTTTGACCTCCACATCTAAAGCTGAGGCCATCTCAGGACAACCTTTGACCCCTAAAGGTCCTAACAGCCAAAGTTGTCAAGAGATGACCTCCATTTTGGACCTTCTTTGGCCTTCACATCTAAGGTGGAGGTCATCTCAGGACAACTTCAGACCTCTAAAGGTCCTAACAGCCAAACTTCTCAGGAGATGGCCTCAACTCTGGACCTCCCTGGCAGGGGGCCCTCAGCTCCCTCTGGACCCTCTTTTGGCCTCCCCTCTACTCCCTCTGGACCACACCCCCCCAGCCACCCTCCAACTCCCTCTGGACCCTCCCTTGCCCCCCCTCCAACTCCAGACCTCCACATCTGATCCTGCCCATTTCCACCTCTTCACCTCCCAAATTCCCCCCAGGCTCCCTCGGTTGCTCTGCAACCTTTCAACCCCTCCTGAGACTGAGGGCTTCCCACCGCCTCCCCCCCACCTCAGCATAAGGTTCTTCTCCAGGGGTGGTGGAGGGAGGAGCTGGTGGAAGGCCAAAGCCCAACTCACTTGGGCATGAAGGCCCCGTTGGAGAGGGCAGGCTCATCATCATCCAGGCCATCAAAGAGCTGAGACTTGGCTGAGCCTGCAGACTGCAGGGCCTTGGGCCGCACCCTGGTGGCAGGCCGGGGAGTCAGCTTGTAGTGGGTCGGGGTGGTCAAAGCCTTCTGAGCTGCGGGGTTGGTCGGCTTCAGCCTCTGCAAGGTGAGGAGGAGGAGATCAGGGAAGAGTTAGGAGGTGCCAGATGGTTTTGGGGAAGGCTTCGTGGTAGGAGAGGCAAAAGTTGTTTCCATCTCTTTGCTGCCACCAAAGCCAACAGCAGAAGCTTGGCGGGTGGGCCGCCCGGGGGCGCCACGCCGGCTCCAGCACCTTCATGGGTGGGCCACCGAGAGCCACCAGGTTGGTTGGACCTCCGCCTGGGGCAGGGCAGGAGGGGAAGGGCCCCAGGAGGAGACCTCCTCCCGGGGCAGGGCGGGAGGGGAAGGGCCCCAGGAGGAGACCTCCGCCCGGGGCAGGGCGGGAGGGGAAGGGCCCCAGGAGGAGACCTCCGCCCGGGGCAGGGCAGGGGGGGAAGGGCCCCAGGAGGAGACCTCCGCCCGGGGCAGGGCAGCAGGGGGGAAGGGCCCCAGGAGGAGACCTCCGCCCGGGGCAGGGCAGCAGGGGGGAAGGGCCCCAGGAGGAGACCTCCGCCCGGGGCAGGGCGGGAGGGGAAGGGCCCCAGGAGGAGACCTCCTCCTCCCGGGGCAGGGCAGGAGGGGGGAAGGGCCCCAGGAGGAGACCTCCTCCTCCCGGGGCAGGGCAGGAGGGGGGAAGGGCCCCAGGAGGAGACCTCCTCCTCCCGGGGCAGGGCAGGAGGGGGGAAGGGCCCCAGGAGGAGACCTCCTCCTCCCGGGGCAGGGCAGGAGGGGGGAAGGGCCCCAGGAGGAGACCTCCTCCTCCCGGGGCAGGGCAGGAGGGGGGAAGGGCCCCAGGAGGAGACCTCCTCCTCCCGGGGCAGGGCAGGAGGGGGGAAGGGCCCCAGGAGGAGACCTCCTCCTCCCGGGGCAGGGCAGGAGGGGGGAAGGGCCCCAGGAGGAGACCTCCTCCTCCCGGGGCAGGGCAGGAGACCTCCGCCCGGGGCAGGGCAGGAGGGGAAGGGCCCCAGGAGGAGACCTCTGCCCGGGGCAGGGCGGGAGGGGAAGGGCCCCAGGAGGAGACCTCCGCCCGGGGCAGGGCGGGAGGGGAAGGGCCCCAGGAGGAGACCTCCGCCCGGGGCAGGGCAGGGCAGGAGGGGGGGGAAGGGCCCCAGGAGGAGACCTCCGCCCGGGGCAGGGCAGGAGGGGGGGGAAGGGCCCCAGGAGGAGACCTCCGCCCGGGGCAGGGCAGGAGGGGGGAAGGGCCCCAGGAGGAGACCTCCGCCCGGGGCAGGGCAGGAGGGGGGAAGGGCCCCAGGAGGAGACCTCCGCCCGGGGCAGGGCAAGGGGGGAAGGGCCCCAGGAGGAGACCTCTGCCCGGGGCAGGGCAGGAGGGGGGGAAGGGCCCCAGGAGGAGACCTCCTCCTCCCGGGGCCGGGCAGGCGGGGGGAAGGGCCCCAGGAGGAGACCTCCTCCTCCCGGGGCAGGGCAGGAGGGGGGAAGGGCCCCAGGAGGAGACCTCCTCCTCCCGGGGCAGGGCAGGAGGGGGGAAGGGCCCCAGGAGGAGACCTCCTCCTCCCGGGGCAGGGCAGGAGGGGGGAAGGGCCCCAGGAGGAGACCTCCTCCTCCCGGGGCAGGGCAGGAGGGGGGAAGGGCCCCAGGAGGAGACCTCCTCCTCCCGGGGCAGGGCAGGAGGGGGGAAGGGCCCCAGGAGGAGACCTCCTCCTCCCGGGGCAGGGCAGGAGGGGGGAAGGGCCCCAGGAGGAGACCTCCTCCTCCCGGGGCAGGGCAGGAGGGGGGAAGGGCCCCAGGAGGAGACCTCCGCCCGGGGCAGGGCAGGAGGGGAAGGGCCCCAGGAGGAGACCTCTGCCCGGGGCAGGGCGGGAGGGGAAGGGCCCCAGGAGGAGACCTCCGCCCGGGGCAGGGCAGGAGGGGGGAAGGGCCCCAGGAGGAGACCACCTCCCGGGGCAGGGCAGGGCAGGAGGGGGGGGAAGGGCCCCAGGAGGAGACCTCCGCCCGGGGCAGGGCAGGAGGGGGGGGAAGGGCCCCAGGAGGAGACCTCCGCCCGGGGCAGGGCAGGAGGGGGGAAGGGCCCCAGGAGGAGACCTCCGCCCGGGGCAGGGCAGGAGGGGGGAAGGGCCCCAGGAGGAGACCTCCGCCCGGGGCAGGGCAAGGGGGGAAGGGCCCCAGGAGGAGACCTCTGCCCGGGGCAGGGCGGGAGCGGGGGAAGGGCCCCAGGAGGAGACCTCTGCCCGGGGCAGGGCAGGAGGGGGGAAGGGCCCCAGGAGGAGACCTCCGCCCGGGGCAGGGCAAGGGGGGAAGGGCCCCAGGAGGAGACCTTCTCCCGGGGCAGGGCAGGAGGGGGGGAAGGGCCCCAGGAGGAGACCTCCTCCCGGGGCAGGGCGGGAGGGGGAAGCTAAGCACTGAAGATACTCCAAGCATGGACCATGCCCCAGGTGCCTTCCCACAACCTGCAGCAGGAACTCCAAAGCCAAAGGCTCAGGAGGAGTGAAGGAAGCCACAGGAGATGGAGTTTGGGTCCTGGAGAAGATCAAAAGCCATTTTGCACCAGCTTGGCAGGGTGGAGGTGACCAGTGCTGGCCTCCAATGAGGAGAATCCAGGTGGGACTCACCTCCTCCTTCTTCTTGGGGTCTGCCATGGGGTTCCTGAAGAGTGGAGAGTCTCCAAAGGGGGAATAGGTCAAGCTGTTGAGGTGCTGCTGGAGCAGGGCCTGCTGGGCAGCAGAGGCACTGGGGTCTGTCAGGGCTGGAAGAACAGCAGCAGTGGAGATGATTGACTAGGGAGGCTCAGGAGAAACCTCCTCATCATGGTCACACCCTTTGAGTTCCAACACTTCAACCCTGAAGGGGTCAGGAGAGACCTCCTCACCATGGCCCAATCTTTCAAGGGAGGCCACCAAGAGGCTACAGACTCCCTTTAGAGCTGAAGCCCCACAGAGGTATAGCCAAGTTACTCCTGAGGAGGTTCCAAGAGGACACAAGAGGAACATTGTCCCCACCAAGGCCAATCTGCTCTGGGAAGGACCTCCACAAGGAAGTGATGGACCCTTCAGCTTTGGACATCCAGCTGGATGAGGGCTGGGACCAGGCTGTGGCCAAAGAAGGTCAGAGCAGATGACCTCGAGGTGGCTCCCAACTTGGGCTGCCATGACCCTATGTTGATTAGCACCGAGGAAAGGTCATCTCCACAGCTAGGGAGAAGAGAAGAGGCCCCCAGACAGCTGCTCCAAACATCTCCAGCCCCTCCACAGGGCTTTGCTGGGAGGTCCTCTCATCTTTAGGTCCAACCTGGCTTGGTATCTACTCACCCACAGCAGGCTGAGGAGCTCCAAAGCCCAGGGTTGCTGTAGAAGTGTTGAAGCCTGGAGCTCCAAATGCTCCTGTCCCAAGGGTTCCACCCAGCTTGGGTTGGGTGTTGCCAAACAGGGAGGTCTGGCCTGCTCCAAGAGCTGCACAAGGACAGGAGAGATGTTTGGGGTTGAGCACAAGACCATCACCAACCCACAGGCCCCAAAGAACCAACTGCAAGACAGATTAGGAGGTCCAGAAGTGCCTACAGCTTTGAGAGCTCTCAGTGCCAAGCTATGGAGGTGGCCAGCTGGATCTGCTCCAGCTTTGGACACTACCACCAGCACCTCTCATGGTCTGGATGGGTAGAAACTGGGTGGACAAAGTGGCTGGAGGGGGTTGGGGCCAAAGGGTGGTGGGGAATGGAGACAGCTCCAGCTGGTGGCTGGGCACCAGAGGTGTCCCCAGGGCTCAGGGTGGGATCACTGCTCTTGGATGTCTTCATCCCTGAGCTGGGGGAGGGCTGGAGGCTCCCTCAGGCAGGGTGCAGATGGCACCAAGCTGGGTGGGAGCTGAGCTGCTGAAGGAGCAGGAGGGAGCTACAGAGGGCTCTGGAGCCATGGGGGAGGGCAATGGCATGAGGGCAGCAAGGGCAAGGGCTGGGACCTGCCCCTGGGGTACAGCAAGGCCAGGAAGGCTCCAGGCTGGAGGCAGAGGGGCTGGGAAGTGCCTAAGGAGGAAAGGCCCTGGGGCTGGCAGTTGGTGTCAGAGGCTGGAGAGGAGCCAGGAGGTGCCCAGGTGGGCAAAGAGGGCAGCAGCAGCCTGGGCTGGAGCAGCAATGGTGTGGGCAGCAGGAGCAAGCAGGGATTGTGCCCCTGGGCTGGGCACTGGGGAGCCCAAAGCTGCAAGCCTGGGCCATCCCTGCCAGGAGGACCTTGAGGGCTGGGGCAGGGCCAGAGAAGGGCAAGGAAGCTGGGGAGGGGTCTGGAGAAATTGTGAGGAGCAGCTGAGGGAGCTGGGGGGGGTTGAGGCTGCAGCAGAGGAGGCTGAGGGGAGACCTTGTGGCTCTCTGCAGCTCCCTGAGAGCAGCTTGCAGCCAGCTGGGGCTCAAGGGCTGCTCCTGCTCCAGTTCCAACACCCTACACCAAGGGCAGAGTCACTTCCTACCACACCAAGTTCCTCCAGGCCCTTTCCAGCCCAGCTTTGGTTCATGTCTCCAAGGTCAAAACACCTTTAACCTTCTGCCCAAGGCTCTCTCCTCCCTCAGGTGTGCAGACTAAACCTCAGGCAGAGGTGGAAGCAGCTGGTTCCAGGGCTTACCTGTCCCAAAGCCAGTCCCAAGGCCAGTCCCCAGGGTCCCTGTTGCAGGCTTGTTACCAAACAAAGTGTTCCCAGTGGTGTTGGCACCAAAACCTTCAAGAGAAGAGCAGAACCTCATGAACCTGACACCAGCTGAGCTCCAAGTGCAAACATGGCTTAAAATCCATCCCCCCTAGTAGCTCAGGGGTGGCTGAGGACCAGCTGTCCTTTGATACTCTGCAGGCCACACAGTCCCTACCTTGGTCTTATGCAACAAGGAGGAAAGATCCCAGAGCTGGAGCAGCACAGGGCTCAAAGACAGAGCTCTGATGGGATCCAAGCACAACCCAGCTCTGAGATCACAGAATGCTGGCTGGGAAGGGTGGGAAGAGACCTCTGGAGCTCCCCCAGCCCAGGGGCACCCCCAGCAGCTTGCCCAGGGGCACCATGGCCAGGGGGGGTTGGAAGCTCTCCACAGGAGGCTCCACAACCTCTCTGGGCAGCCTGCTCCAGGCCTCTCCAGCAGCCTCACCCCAAACAAGTTGCTCCTGCTGGCACCTCCTGCCTGCCACTTGGTGCCCCCTGAGTCCTAGGCACCACTCAGCAAATGCCAGCCCAGGCTCTTGCCCCACACACCACCTTGAGCTCTTGCTGAGCATTGCTCAGATCCCCTCTGGGGCTGCTCTGCTCCAGCCTCAGCAGCCCCCAGGGCCCTCAGCTGCTCCTCACAACTTCTCCAGGCCCTTCCCCACCTTTGTTGTCCTCCTCTGGCCCTCAGCCTCCCCCCAGCCCACCCTAGACTCTCTCAAGCAGTTCCCAGCCCTGCAGCTGTGGCCTCCCCAGGGCAGAGCAGAGGGGCAGCAGAACCTCCCTGCCCCTGCTTGCTGCCCACAATCTCAAGTTCAGCCTTGTCCTTCCCTGCACCTTCTGAGCCAGGTGGAAGCCCCAAGAAGAAAGACACCAAGCAACACCCAGATGTTTCCTCCCCTCCCCATCCCCACACCCCTCAGCATTTCCCACCAGCAGCCAGGGCTGTGGGGTAAGTGCAGGATGAGTTCCAGGTCCTTCAGCTCCACTTTTTTGTCTTATCTCAACCCAACCTGGGAGGATATGGATTGGTTCCTGAGATCAACCTTGGGTCCTTACCAAAGAGGCCTCCACCAGTGGTGGTGCCAAAGGAGGGAGCACTGGTGGTGGTGGTTCCAAATCCAGCTGGTTTGTTTCCAAACAGGGTCTGCAAGGAAGAAAGATGAAACTGGGGAAGCTGGGGGGGGTGAAGCCAAGGCACAGCTTGGACCACACCACCCAAACTCCCATCAGTGGTGGCTTAGGTCCTGTGGAACATAGGAGGTGGCAGCAACTGTCATGGGAGAACTCCATCTGAAGAAGCTAAGGGGTGCCCAGGTGGGCAAGGAGGGCAGCAGCAGCCTGGGCTGGAGCAGCAATGGTGTGGGCAGCAGGAGCAGGGCAGGGATTGTGCCCCTGGGCTGGGCACTGGGGAGCCCACAGCTGCAAGCCTGGGGGCAGGGTTGGGCTCTCCCTGCCAGGAGGACCTTGAGGGCTGGGGCAGGGCCAGGGCAGGGCAAGGAAGCTGGGGAGGGGTCTGGGGAAGGAGGAGAAGGCTGTGGAGAAGTTGTGAGGAGCAGCTGAGGGAGCTGGGGGGGTTGAGGCTGCAGCAGAGGAGGCTGAGGGGAGACCTTGTGGCTCTCTGCAGCTCCCTGAGAGCAGCTTGCAGCCAGCTGGGGCTCAAGGGCTGCTCCTGAGGGCTGGGCCAAGAGGAGATGGCCTCAGGCTGTGGCAGGGGAGGTTGAGCTTGGCCCTGAGGAGCAATTGGTGCCCCTTGAGGGGTGCCCAGGCCTGTGGCAGGCTGCCCAGGGCAGTGGTGGAGTGCCCATGGCTGGAGGGGTTGGGAAGCTGTGGAGCTGAGGGCCATGGGATGGTGTTGCCCTGGGGCAATGCTGGGGCTGTGCTTGGACCCCAGGGACCTTCAAGGCCTTCTCCAACCCAAACCATTCCATGATGGTGCTGGAGCTCTGCTGGCTGCTCTCCCAAGCCACTGCTTGGTTGGAAGCTCAACCACCACCCCCCCAATTAACACCACAGAATTAACTTCCCCCTTGACCCTCTGTTCCCTCAGCACAAAACCTCTCTCATTTGCACCTCAGCTCCCAGGGGGTGGAGATCAGGCCCTGGGGCCAGGTCCCTCAGCCAGCTGGGCTGCTGTCCCCTGGTCTTGGGGGGAGGGTTTTGAAGGCCCTCAGGTCAGGTCTTACCGAGCCACCGACCCCAAAGCCTGTGCTGGCCTGTCCAAAGAGCCCAGTGCCAGTGCCAAAGCCAGTGCCAGCATTGGTGTTTGCAGGGCTTCCAAAGAGGCTGCCAGTCTGGGAAGGTTGGGTGACCCCAAAGAGACCCTGGAAGGAAAGAACTGTGCTGAAGACCACACAGGAAGGACTTCTGATGGCCCAAACCTGCTGTCAGGGAACCAAGAAACCCTCAAGCTGGCAGATGGCACCAAGCTGGGTGGGAGCTGAGCTGCTGCAGGGGCAGGAGGGAGCTACAGAGGGCTCTGGAGCCATGGGGGAGGGCAATGGCATGAGAGCACCAAGGGCAAGGGCTGGGACCTGCCCCTGGGGCACAGAAAAGCCAAGAAGGCTCCAGGCTGGGGGCAGAGGCTGGAGAGGAGCCAGGAGGTGCCCAGGGGGGCAAGGAGGGCAGCAGCAGCCTGGGCAGCAGCAGCAATGGTGTGGGCAGCAGGAGCAAGGCAGGGATTGTGCCCCTGGGCTGGGCACTGGGGAGCCCACAGCTACAAGCCTGGGGGCAGGGTTGGGCTCTCCCTGCCAGAACATTGAGGGATGGAGGAGAACAAGGAGGGGCTGTGGAGGAGGAGGAGAAAGAGAGAGGGGCTGTGGAGGAGGAGCAGGGGAAGCTTGAAGGGTGGCAGAGCTGCCTCTCACCATGGTGTTAGTGTTGGCCTGCCCCAGGCTGGTGTTCCCAAAGGAGAAAGCTGTGTTCTGGGTCGTGGTTGGTTGGCCAAAGGGTTTGCTGAACAAGCTGGAGGTCTGGGAGGGTTGGCCAAAGAGACCTCCTGTGGTCCCTGTCCCAAAGCCAGTTGTGCCTGCAAGAGAGACACAAACCTGAGGGGGAAGTCCTCAAGGAGGGAATCCAAAGCCACCTGGAGTAGATTCCCAGAGGGCAACAGAAGGTTGCAATTCCAGGGAGCAGCAAAGCTCCAGGGGCCCTGCAGCTTTAGGTGGAAGTGGGTTGAGTTAGAGCCTTCATCAGGCTCTCCTCAGCCTGTGGGAGCAAAGGGACCTTGGGGCAGTGGGGGGTAGGGTTGGTGTCAGAGGCTGGAGAGGAGCCAAGGGGTGCCCAGGGGGGCAAGGAGGGCAGGGATTGTGCCCCTGGGCTGGGCACTGGGAAGCCCACACCTGCAAGCCTGGGGGCAGGGCCAGAGCAGGGCAAGGAAGCTGGGGAGGGGTCTGGGGAAGGAGGAGAAGGCTGTGGAGAAGTTGTGAGGAGCAGCTGAGGGAGCTGGGGGGGTTGAGGCTGCAGCAGAGGAGGCTGAGGGGAGACCTTGTGGCTCTCTGCAGCTCCCTGAGAGCAGCTTGCAGCCAGCTGGGGCTCAAGGGCTGCTCCTGAGGGCTGGGCCAAGAGGAGATGGCCTCAGGTTGTGGCAGGGGAGGTTGAGCTTGGCCCTGAGGAGCAATTGGTGCCCCTGGAGGGGTGCCCAGGCCTGTGGCAGGCTGCCCAGGGCAGTGGTGGAGTCCCCATGGCTGGAGAGGTTGGGAAGGTGTGGTGCTGAGGGCCATGGGGTGGTGGTGCCCTGGGGCAGTGCTGAGGCCATGCTTGGCCTCCAAGGTCTTCTCTCACCAAAACTCCTCCCTGATTCTTCAGAGGAGGCAGAAAGAAAGAAGTTCTTCAGCAGGAGGCTGGGGAGAGCCTGGCTGAGGTCCCCCAGAGAGGTGGGGGCTGCCCCCTGGCTGGCACCAGCCCAGGGCAGGCTGTTTGGGGCTGTCCCTGCTGGCTCCAGGCAGGGGTGGGCTGGGTGAGCTTGGAAGGTGCCTCCAACCCCAGCCCCCCTGGCAGCAGCACTCACTGGTGCCAAAGGCAGTTTTGTTGGGGCCATAGGAGAATCCTGTGTTGGTGGTGGAGGAGCCAAAGAGCCCTGTGGCTGTGCTGGATGTGGCTGTGGAAGATCCAAAGAGCCCAGCAGCTGCTCCTGCTCCAACTGGGTTGGAAGGACCTTTCCTGTTGGCCTGGTAGTCCTCCAAACGAAGCTCCTGGGGAAGGAAGAAGCCACAGAGGAGCTCAGAACAACTTCAGCACCCTCACACCATGCTCAAACCCAGCCTCAGCAGGGAGGCACCAGGGAAAAGTTCCAAGACCTCCATTTCTGGTTGGCCTTGGTGACCTTTGAAGGTTCTCAGCCAATCCTCAACCCAACTCTAGGATGAGGACACCATGAGAAGCACCAAGACCTCCATTTCTGGCTGGCCTTGGTGACCTCTGAAGGTCCCCACACAATCCTCAACCCAACTTTAGGATGAGGACACCACGAGAAGCACCCAAACCTCCATTTCTGGTTGGCCTTGGTGACCTCTGAAGGTCCCCACACAATCCTCAACCCAACTTTAGGATGAGGACACCACAAGAAGCACCCAAACCTCCATTTCTGGCTGGCCTTGGTGACCTCTGAAGGTCCCCACACAATCCTCAACCCAACTCCAGGATGAGGACACCATGAGAAGCACCAAGACCTCCATTTCTGGCTGGCCTTGTTGACCCCTGAAGGTCCTCAGCCAATGCTCAACCCAATGCCACATTCAAGACACCATGGAAAGCTGCAAGACCTCCACTTCTGGTTGGCCTTGATGACCTTTAATGGAGGTCTTGGAGCATCTGGAGTTGGGCTGAGCTCTTTGGATGCTTCCCAGGAGGTCTTCTGCTCAAAGAAGTTCAGCTGAAGCTTGGAGAACATCAACTGCTACCAAAGCACTGAGCTCCACCCCACATTGGCTCAGGAGCTCCAACAGGAGCTGGAGCATGGCAAGGTTGGAGCTCAGCTCTAAGAGACCTAGAGAGGGCCTGGGAGGGTTCCAAGATCTGGAAGGAAGGGGGTTGGAGGGGGGGGCAAGATCTTCAAGAGCCCTGGGGGGAACCTCCAAGCTCTGGCAGGGCCAGTGGGTAGCCAGGCCCTGAGCTCTGGCAGGGCCTGGGCCAGGCCCTGGGTGTTCATTATTGCCCCAAATGCCTTCTTCCAGCCCCAAAAGCAGCTCCCAGGAGGCTTGGAGGCCTCCTGACTGACCTCCAGGGACTTGCTCTCGTACTCCTTCATGGCTGTGATGCACTGGTGCTTGGTGTTGATGTTGGTGCTCACCCCAGACTTGACCATGGTGTCAGTGCCAGTTGGGGGCTGCAAGGCAAGAGGAAGGACATCAAACTAAAGCAATCCAGGCTGGCTTGGGTCCAAACCCTCTCTCCAGGTGTTGGTAGAGCCTCCAACTGAAGCAGGAGGTGGAGCAGAAGGCTCCTGTGGGCAGCACCTGCAGCTACAAACATCTGCAGGGAGCAGGATCTGGGGGGGAGGACACTAAGGCCCAGGAGATTCCAGGGATCCCCTTCCCATCCTGTCTGCTCTTCCAAGCCACCCTCCACCACTTCCCAACCTCCAAGATGTTCTTCAGCACATTCTGCAAGGCAACTCAGCCAGGAAGCTCAGCTCTGCCCCACTGAAGGCCTATCTGGAGCCCTCAGGGTGCCTATGGAAGAGCTGGGGCAGAGCAACCTCCTGAAGGCCAAGCAGGGCAGGGGCAGGGACAACCTCCTGCAGCAGCACAGCCCAGGGGGGAGCTGCTGGGGAGCAGCTGCCAGGAGAAGGAGCTGGGGGTGCTGGGGGGCAAGGAGGTGCCCAGCAGCCAGCAAGGTGCCCTGGGGGACAAGGAGGTGTCCTGGGGGGCATGGAGCAGAGTGTGGGCAGCAGCAGGGGCAGGGAGGTTCTGCTGCCCCTCTGCTCTGCCCTGGGGAGGCCACAGCTGCAGGGCTGGGGCCAGGGCTGGGCTGCCCAGGTCAGAGCCTGGCAAGTGCTGGGGAGAGGCTGAGGGCCAGTGGGGGACAACAAAGTTGGGGAAGGAGCCTGGAGGAGCTGTGAGGAGCAGCTGGGGGGTTGAGGCTGGAGCAGAGCAGCCCCAGAGGGGAGCTGAGCAATGTTCAGCAAGAGCTCAAGCAGCTGTGGGGGGCAAGAGCCTGGGGCTGGCATCTGCTGAGGGGTGCCCAGGGCTCAAGGGGCAGCAAGGGGCAGCCAGGAGGTGCCAGCAGGAGCAACTTGTTTGGGGGGAGGCTGCTGGAGAGGCCTGGAGCAGGCTGCCCAGAGAGGCTGTGGAGAGCTTCCAACCCTCCCCAGCCATGGTGCCCCTGGGCAAAGCTCCTGGGGGTGCTCCTGGCCTGGGTGGGCTCCAGAGGTCCCTTCCCACCACCTCCAGCACAGAAGGGATGGTTTGGAATCATTTCAGAACGTTGTGGAGCTCCCCAAGTGAGCAAGCCAGAAGCTGACCTCCAGAAGTCCTCAAATTGCTGTTTTTTGGGGGGGTTGGGGATTGCTCTGGGGACACTCAGCTGCAGGAGGAAGCCCCCAGACTCACATTGAACTTGATGGTTGTCCCAGTAGGAGCTGCTGTGAAGCTGGTTGGCCCAAAGAGAGACCCAGAAGTGCTTCCAAAAGGGTTGGAGGTGGTGTTGGTGGTTCCAAAGAGGCCTCCACTGCTGGTGCTGGTTCCAAAGTCTTGGAAAAAAAGGAAAAGCTGTGAGGATGAAACCTGAAAAGGGAAGGAAACAGCCCCCAAAACACCCCAAACCAACCCTGGGAGCAGAGGGGAGGATGGAGAGGGTGGGAGTGGAAGGTTCTGCTCCCCAGTCCTCATCTCAAGGAAGAGTGGAGAAGGAGCAGCCAGGAACAGGAAGAAGATTCCAGGTGTTGAGGCTCCTCAAGAGGTTCTCCTCCCCAGGTCCTCAAAAGTTCCCAGCCAGAAGTCCCCAAGGGGTTCTCCCCACTCCCACCCCCGAGGTGCTCCACAGCTTCTCCTCCCTGCTATCCCCAGAGGTCCTCCACAGCTTCTCCATCCCTCTCAGAGGGCCTTGAGAGCTTCTCCTCCCTGTCAGAGGTCCTGAGGAGCTTCTTCCCCCCTCCCAGAGGTCCCTCTGCTCCCCTCAAAATGACCTCTAAGAAGCTGCCTTGGCTCTGGGGGTCTCCAGCAGCTGTTCAGAGGTGGTCCAAGCAGCAGCAACAAACCCAACTCAAAGTGACCTCAACCAGCAGGCCCAAAAAGGAGGGCATCAAGACCACCCACAAGATCCCCAGGCCAACCAATTCCACCTCACAGCTTCTCCACTCCCAGCTATGGGATTTGGACCACCTCAAGCTTGATCTTGGCTGCTGAGGTCCAGAATTAGGTCCTCAAAGCCAAAGCCTCCATGATGCCACCTGAGGAGCACCTGAAGGCCCCACCAACCCCAGACCCCCAGGAGGGTGACAGAGGTTGGACTCACTTCCAAAGCCAGCTCCCAGCTATGGGATTTGGACCACCCTAAGCTTGGCCTTGGCTGCTGAGGTCCATAACTACATCCTCAAACCAAACCCTGCATGGTGCCACCTGAGGAGGACCTCCAGGGCCCTTCAAGCCCAGGCCCTCAGGAGGGACAGAAGGTTGGACTCACTTCCAAAGCCAACAGGTTTGTTCTGGGTGAAGGCATTGTTCTGGGAGGAGAAGAGGCCTCCCCCAGTGCTGGTGGTGCCAAAGAGGCTGGTGGAGGTGCCAGTGGAAGTGCCAAAGCCAAAGCCTGTGCTGGTGGAGGAGGTGGCAGGCTGGCTGAAGGTGCTGGAACCAAACAATCCTCCTGCAGACAGAGAAGGACAATTAACCAAGGGCCATGAGGGGGCCTAGGGAGTGACTTCTTGGGGCTGTGGTGGTTTGGTTCCTTGTGGGGACTTTGGTGCTTTTTTGTTCTGCTTTCCAAGGTCTTCCTTTCCCTTTCCCCTCTCCTGACCTGCCCAGTCTGAGAGCTTGGGTTAAGGAAGCTGCTGAGGGCCAAGCAGGGCAAGGGCTGGTCCTGCTCCTGGGCAGGGACAACCTCCTGCAGCAGCACAGCCCAGGGGGGAGCTGCTGGGGAGCAGCTGGCAGGAGGAGGAGATGGGGGTGCTGGGGGGCAAGGAGGTGCCCAGCAGCCAGCAAGGTGCCCTGGGGGGCATGGAGCAGAGTGTGGGCAGCAGCAGGGGCACAGAGGGTCTGCTGCCCCTCTGCTCTGCCCTGGGGAGGCCACAGCTGCAGGGCTGGGGCCAGGGCTGGGCTGCCCAGGGCAGAGCCTGGGAAGTGCTGGAGAGAGTCCAGGGGAGGCTGAAGGCCAGAGGAGGACAACAAAGGTGGGGAAGGCTCTGGGGAAGTTGTGAGGAGCAGCTGAGGGCCCTGGGGGCTGCTGAGGCTGCAGCAGAGCAGCCCCAGAGGGGATCTGAGCAATGCTCAGCAAGAGCTCAAGGAGCTGTGGGGGACAAGAGCCTGGGGCTGGCATCTGCTGAGTGGTGCCCAGGGCTCAAGGGGCAGCCAGGAGGTGCCAGCAGGAGCAACTTGTTTGGGGTGAGGCTGCTGGAGAGGCCTGGAGCAGGTTGCCCAGAGAGGCTGTGGAGCCTCCTCCTGTGGAAAGCTCCAGAGGTCCCTTCCTACCACCACACCATGCTGGGATCCTGGGATTCTCTCCCCCAGGCTTCACTCCAGCCCATCCCAACCATACCTGGCTTAGTCTGGGTCGTCCCAAAGAGGCCTCCTGTGTTGCTGTTGGAGCCAAAGGCTGAGGTGCCAAAGGCTCCCCCACTGGTGGTACCAAAGCCAGCACCTGGAACAGCAGAGCCTGGGTAAAGCCACAACCCAAGCAGGTGGAGGAGAACCCAAAAGACTCAGGGCAAAGACTACAACATTTCATGGAATGGGTTGGGTTGGAAAAGACCTTCCAAGGTCATGGAGTCATAGAATGGCTTGAAGACACCTTCAGAGCTCATGGAGTCACGGAAGAAGTTGGGCTGGAGGCACTTTCAAAGGTGATGGAGTAATGGAATGGGTTGGAGGCACCTCCAAAGGCGATAGAAATCATGGAACAGGTTGGATTGAAAATGCCTTCAGAGGTCATGGAATCATGAAAAGAATTAGAAAGACCTTCAAAGGTCATGGAACAGGTTGGAGGTATCTTAAAGGCCATGGAAGGGGTTGGGTTGAAGGCACTTTGCAAGCTCATCCAGCCCAACCCCCCTGCAGCCAGCAGGGACAGCCCCAAGCAGAGCTCAGAGCCCCAAACACCCTGCCCTGGGCTGCTGCCAGCCAGGGGGCAGCTCCCAGCTCTCTGCCTGACCTCAACCAGGCTCTCCCCAGCCTCCTGCTCAAGAACTTCTTGCATGTCAGGAGCTGAAGTCACCCAGAGCAGAGCCACAGCTCTGCAAAGCCTCCACCAAGTTTTCTGCTCCAGGAAGTTGTTCTGCTGCCAGTTTGGAATCTGCCTGAATGCTTCCAGCTGAGAAGACAGTGGAGCCAGGTGGAGCTTGGGGGCTTCTCCCAAAGGAGAAGGAACAGGTTGAAAAAAGACCACCTCAAGGTAGCCCAGGAGAGGCTGATCTTGGCCCTGAGGAACAATTTGTGCCCCTTGAGGCTTGTCCAGGCCTGGCCCAGGCAGCCCAGGGCAGTGGTGGAGTGCCCATGGCTGGAGGGGTTTCAAAGCTGTAGAGCTGAGGGCCATGGGGGGGTGGTGTTGGGGCAGTGCTGAGGCCATGGCTTAGCCTCCATCACCTTCAAGATCTCCCAACCCAGATGATTCCAGGACTCCTCACTCCATCTCTGTCCTGAGGACATTCCCTCCCCCATTCCCAGCTCTCTCCCTGGAAGTCTTCCCACCAAATCCTGGGAGACTCCACCTCCATCCCTCCCCTGCCCAAACCTCTCCAGCAGAGTTGGATTCTTCCAACCCCTTCCTGAAAGGAAGTCTTCATACCTCTGAAATCTTGGAAGCTCCTCACCCCCCAAGCTGGGCCCCAGGGGGGGGAGACCACCCTGGGGGCTCCTCCACTCAGAGCCATCTCACAAGCCCAGCACCTTTCCAACTCCATGCCACCCACAGAATCCCAACCAGGAGCTGATCCTCCAGGAGAACAAAGCCCTCAAGGCCTGCAAAAGTCACCCCAGCTCCATCACTCACTTTGTCCAAAGGTGGAAGAGGTCCCAAATCCAGTGCTACCCCCAAAGGGGGTCCCAAAGGACTTGTTGAACATCTTCAGAGTTGTCTTCTAATCCTGGAAGAAGGAAAAAATGAGGTCTCAGCTACAGCCCAGCTGGAAAGATTCAAGGGTTCATCTTGCTCATGGTTGAGGTTGGTCAATAATTGCAGGCCTCCTGCCACAGACCACAGGAGAGGCAGCTGAGGTCCACCAAAAGGAATTTAAAGCAGAGTCAGAGCCCTCCAAGGGAGCAGACTCACAGGTTGGTGACATCAGGACATGCTTCCTGACCTCAATCCCAGCTGTGAGCCCCAGCTGAAGACACCCAGACACAGAACATCTGCCCTGAGCCAGCTCTGCTTAAAGGTCTCCAGAACACCTCAACCAGTTTGGTGATGAGACCAAACTGGGAGCAGTGCTGACAGCCCTGAGGCTGTGCTGGCAGCCAGGGAGCCCTGGGCAGGCTGAGAGCTGGGGGAGAGCAACCTCCTGAAGGCCAAGCAGGGCAAGGGCAGGGTCCTGCCCCTGGGCAGGGACAACCTCCTGCAGCAGCACAGCCCAGGGGGGAGCTGCTGGGGAGCAGCTGCCACGAGAAGGAGCTGGGGATGCTGGGGGGCAAGGAGGTGCCCAGCAGCCAGCAAGGTGCCCTGGGGGCCAAGGAGGTGTCCTGGGTGGGGGGCATGGAGCAGAGTGTGGGCAGCAACAGGGGCAGGAAGGTTCTGCTGCCCCTCTGCTCTGCCCTGGGGAGGCCACAGCTGCAGGGCTGGGCTGCCCAGGTCGGAGCCTGGGAACTGCTGGACAGAGGCTGAAGACCAGAGGAGGACAACAAAGGTGGGGAAGGGTCTGGAGAAATTATGAGGAGCAGCTGAGGGCCCTGGGGGCTGCTGAGGCTGGAGCAGAGCAGCCCCAGAGAGGATCTGCACAATGCTCAGTGAGAGCTGAAGGAACTGTGGGGGGCAAGAGCCTGGGGCTGGCATCTGCTGAGTGCTGCCCAGGGATAGGCCAAGGGTCACAAAGTGACAGCCAGGAGCTGCCAGCAGGAGCAACTTGTTTGGGGTGAGGTTGCTGGAGAGGCCTGGAGCAGACTGCCCAGAGAGGCTGTAGAGAGCTTCCAACCCCACCTGGCCATGGTGCCCCTGGACAAGCTGCTCCTGCTCCACTCCTACATTTGGGAACCTTCTCCATAGCTCCCCAGTTGCAGCTCATTTTAGATCCTCCTCACCACGAGGAACCAAGCAGAGAGCCAAACCCCACCAGACTGAAGCCATCAAACCATCATCTTTTTCTCCCTGCTGAGAAAGGTGACTCCAAATCCAGGCTTTGGGGACCCTCAGCTGTGTCCCACCACCCTCTGCAGCCATCCCAGTGCCACTGGAAGCCAAAGCAGTTACGCTCACACCAGTAGTTGTCCCGTGTTAAGCACTAACTACAGGGATGTCCTGGAGAGCCTTCAAGCTTCCAGAGCAGCAGCAAACCAGCAGAGAGAATTTTGTGGTGACCAAAGTCTTTTTTCACTTCCTCACTTCCTTCCTTACTAACTCCCTACTTCACTTCACTAACTTCCTTACTTCACTTCCTTACTAACTCCCACGGTGGTGGTGGGAGTCAGTCCAACCCCACCCTGCTCCAGCAGCTTGCCCAGGAGGACCATGGCCCAGGGGGTGGAGGGTGGGAGCAGGGTTGGAAGCTCTCCAAGGGGACAATCCCTGCCCTGCTCCTGCTGCCCACACCATTGCTGCTCCAGCCCAAGCTGCTGCTGCTGCCCTCCTTGCCCACCTGCCTCCTCTCCAGCTGCTGACACCAACCCCCCAGGGACTTTCCCACCAGGCACTTCCCAGCCCCTCTGCCCCCAGCTTGGAGCCTTCCTGGGCTTGTTGTGACCCAAAGGCAGGCCCCAACCTTTGGACTTGGTGACCTCATCCCACTGGCCTCCCCCATGGCTTCAGCCTGGCCCAGAGCCCTCTGTAGTTCCCTTCTGCCCCTCCAGCAGCTCAACTCCCACCCAGCTTGGTGCCATCTGCAAGCTGCCTGAGGGAGCCTCCAGCCCTCCCCGAGATCAGCAATGGAGACACTGAAGAGACCTGAACCAGACCTGAACCAGCACCGAGCCCTAAGGACACCTCTGGTGTCCAACCACAAACTGGAGCTGTCTCCATGGCTCACTGCCCTTTGGGCCTGGCCATCCAACGAGTTTTTAGTCCTTTCTCTCCAGCTGGCTCGCAACATCTCAGCTTCATCCCAACCCAGGGATTTCTGAGGTCACAGAGGCTGTAGGCGGCCCACAACCCCAATAACAGGGTGGGAGGAAAGGGCCAAGAAACACAAACAGGCAACAGCTCCCAAACTCAGGGGCGGGGACACGGCAGGACCCTCAGACCCGAGAGGAATACCACAAGAGAGACAGGTGGAGTAGGATCCAGTGGTGGCTAAGAGGAGCCTGGGGCGGAACTAGGGCCCAAGGGAGCGATAGTGGTCGAGAGGGTCCCGGAGTCGATAGAGAGAGGCCCAGCCCAGGGGCCCGGCGGAGAAGGACCAGGCCTCCCCAAAACCCTCCCTGCGGCCCCTCTCTCCGGCTTCATACGAGACCCACGCAACCCTCCGTCCCCCACCCAACCCCCACCGGGCCCCGCAGCCCCAGGTCAGCCCCGACTCTCGCATAGCAACGCCACAAAACAAAGGCCGCAGGGAGCCGCGGCGGCCTGCATGGCGGAGCAAGAGAAGAGATTCCCGGTTCTTTCCCACACCTTCTCCCGGGGCTTACCGCCACTGTCCGAAAGCAAAGGGTGCAAGAAGAGTAGCGAGAAGGAGGCGCAGGCCTGGCCAGGCCTCTCCGCGCCGCTCCCGCGGTGCCGGTGGCGCCGCCTCCGCCGCCGCCTCAGCGCGGAGCGGGGGAGAGGGAGGGAGCGAAACTGCGTCACAACCCGCCCCGCGCGCGCCTCCCAGCAGCCTTCGCGCGCCGCCGCCGCCGCCGCCGCCCATTGGCTGACGCCCGCTTGAAAACGAGGCAATTCCCTCCCATCCCTCCCCTTTCCCCTTCGCTGACTGGCTGAAGAAGGCGCGCCAACCTTTCCAGCGCCTTGAGCGCTGATTGGTTACCTGCAAACCGGAAGAGACGGAGCTGACGTCGCGGAAAGGTCCAGAAGCCCTCGCCTTTAAGCCCCGCGCTGAGATCCGGGCACTTTTGGCGACGCGCGTCCAATCGGCAGGCGCGCGTCGTGATGACGCAACGCAGGGGCGGGTGGCGCGCAGCGTGATGACGCAACCGGCCGGAGGGGCCTTAAAGGGGCCTTAAAGGGGCCTTGAAGGAGGCAGCGGCCGTGACGGCGCCCGGCCGGCAGGGGGCGCTGTCGGGGGTAGGGACGGTAAGGCCGGGCGCCCCCTATCGCGACCCTATCGCGACCCTATCGCGACCCTATCGCGACCCTATCGGGACCCTATCGGGACTATCGCGGGACTATGGTGCCTTTATTGCGTCCCTTTGTGTCCCTAGCGCGTCCCTGTGGAGCTGGAAGGTGGAATGGAGAGACCGGGGGGGGGCGCTGAGGGAAGCGGCAGGAAGGGGCGGGCGGTGGGAGGAGGAAGAGGAGGAGAAGGAAGGAGGAAGAGGGAGGAGGAGTGGTGGTGCCGGTGGCGGCTAGGGAGATGGGACGTGGAGGGAGCTGAGCGGTGAGAGGCTCGGGGCGGGGGGGAGGGGGGGTGTCTCTAGGGTGACCTGGGCGGGGGGGGGGATGGGGGGGGGGGGGATGGCTCTGGGGGGGGTCTTTGGTGGGAGGGGCGGATGTGGTTATGGTGGTGTCTCGGAGGGGGGTTTTGAGGGTCTCTGTGGTGACCCGGGGAGGGTCTTTGGGGTGTCCGAGGAGGGGTGGTGGCTCTGGGGGGGGGGGGGCGGCTTTGCGGGGGGTGTCTCTGGGGTGCCCTGGGGGGGAGGGGGTTGTCTTTGGGGTGTCCGAAGCGGGGTGATGGCTCTGAGGGAGTCTTTGGGGGTCTCTGGGGTGACCGGGGGGATGTCTTCGGGGTGTCCAAGGGGGAGATGATGTTTCTGGGTGGGCCTTTGGGGGTCTCTGGGATGACCTGGGGGGGTGTTGGTGTGTCCAAGGGGGAGATGATGTTTCTGGGTGGGTCTTTGGGGGGTCTTTGGGGTGTCCAAGGTGGGGGCGATGGCTCCGGGGGGGGGGGGGGGTCTCTGGGGTGACCTGGGAGGGTCTTTGGGGGTCTTTAGGGTGTCCAAGGGGAGGACAATGGCTCTAGGAGGGGGTCTTTGGGGGTCTCTGGGGTGACCTGGGAGGGTCTTTGGGGGTCTTTAGGGTGTCCAAGGGGAGGACAATGGCTCTAGGGGGGGCCTTTGGGGGTCTCTGGGGTGACCTGGGAGGGTCTTTGGGGTGTCCAAGGGGAGGACAATGGCTCTAGGAGGGGGCCTTTGGGGGTCTCTGGGGTGACCTGGGGGGCCTTGGGGGTGTCCAAGAGCAGTGATGTCTTTGGGGGGGGGTCTCGGGGGAGGGGGGGTCCCCAGGGGCTGTGAGGTCCCTGGCTTGAATGGGGGGGAGGGCACAGCACCGTGAGGACCCCAAAGTGTCTTTAGTTGGGGGGGAGGAAGAGGGTGTCTGGGGTCCCCCACCAGAGGTTGATCCCCTCAAGGATGACCCTAGGCCATGGTTTGTGGTAGCCACCAGCTCCAAGGGGGTCCAAGGTTCTAGGTGGGGTCCAGGTCCAGGTCTCCTTCTCCTGGTGGGGAGGAGAAGAGCTCCAGAAGCCCTCAGAGATGGAGAAGAGCTCCAGGGAAGCTCTTTGAGGTGGACTTTAGGGATGATGGGAAGGAGAAGACCTCCAGAAGCCCTCAGAGATGGTCTTTAGGGGTGGTGGGAAGGAAGCAGAGCTCCAAGAAGCCCTCAGAGATAGGCTGAGGGTCACTCAGTGGCCAAGCCAGGCTTAACCTGGCTGTGGCCTTGCCAGTCTGAGCCCAGCTGGACCATGGCCAAAGCCACCTGAGAAGGCTGAGGGCTGCTGAGCTGTGCCTGGGGGCAGGAGGTCAGGAATCTGCTGGAGATCTTCCACCTCCCAGGCTTCCTACACCTTCTCCAGGTGCTGAGCAGAGAGCTGGGTGACCTGGGTTCCTTCAGGCCATGGCTGCATGGGGGAGGGGTGGAGCTCGGCCAGCTCATGGTCCTGGAGGCCACAAAGCTGCTGAGCACAAGCTTGGACAACCCCAGGAAGGGTCTAGATGGAGGTGGCTCTTCCACAGGCACCTCCCATGGATTTCCAGGCTCATCTACAGCAGGCTGGCAGCTCCCGTGGTGGCCAGCAGGGACCTGGCCCTGCCCTGTCCCCCCCTGCCCCGTGGAGGCCAGCAGGGACCTGGCCCTGCCCTGTCCCCCCCTGCCCCGTGGAGGCCAGCAGGGACCTGGCCCTGCCCTGTCCCCCCCTGCCCCGTGGTGGCCAGCAGGGACCTGGCCCTGCCCTGTCCCCCCCCTGCCCCGTGGTGGCCAGCAGGGACCTGGCCCTGCCCTGTCCCCCCTGCCCCGTGGTGGCCAGCAGGGACCTGGCCCTGCCCTGTTCCCCCCTGCCCCGTGGTGGCCAGCAGGGACCTGGCCCTGCCCTGTTCCCCCCTGCCCCGTGGTGGCCAGCAGGGACCCGGCCCTGCCCTGTCCCCCCCTGCCCCGTGGTGGCCAGCAGGGACCTGGCCCTGCCCTGTCCCCCCCTGCCCCGTGGTGGCCAGCAGGGACCTGGCCCTGCCCTGTCCCCCCCCTGCCCCGTGGTGGCCAGCAGGGACCTGGCCCTGCCCTGTCCCCCCTGCCCCGTGGTGGCCAGCAGGGACCTGGCCCTGCCCTGTCCCCCCTGCCCCATGGTGGCCAGCAGGGACCTGGCCCTGCCCTGTCCCCCCTGCCCCGTGGTGGCCAGCAGGGACCTGGCCCTGCCCTGTCCCCCCCTGCCCCGTGGTGGCCAGCAGGGACCTGGCCCTGCCCTGTCCCCCCCTGCCCCGTGGTGGCCAGCAGGGACCTGGCCCTGCCCTGTCCCCCCCTGCCCCGTGGTGGCCAGCAGGGACCTGGCCCTGCCCTGTCCCCCCTGCCCCGTGGTGGCCAGCAGGGACCTGGCCCTGCCCTGTCCCCCCTGCCCCGTGGTGGCCAGCAGGGACCTGGCCCTGCCCTGTCCCCCCTGCCCCGTGGTGGCCAGCAGGGACCTGGCCCTGCCCTGTCCCCCCCTGCCCCGTGGTGGCCAGCAGGGACCTCCTTCACCCTCTGGTGGCCAGCAGGGACCTCCCCTCATGGCCTCTGCTGCCACTCTGACTTCCACTGCTCTCATGTTCTGCTCCATGGAGCTTGGTCTTTACTCCATCTCCAGAAGCTTCCTTAGTGGCCACCTGGGAACTGTGTGGCTGTTGGAGATGGGTGGGAGAGGTCCTCTCTGCCCAGCTCCAGCTCCCCTGGGTTGATCTTGGACCTTCCTCCACCCCCAGAGGGTTCCTTGGTGGCCACCTTGGAGCTGTGGGTGGGAGAGGTCCTCTCTGCCCAGCTCCAGCTCCCCTGGGTTGATCTTGGACCTTCCTCCACCCCCAGAGGGTTCCTTGGTGGCCACCTGGGAGCTGTGGGTGGGAGAGGTCCTCTCTGCCCAGCTCCAGCTCCAGCTCCTCAGACTGGCTTGGGCTTGGCTGTTGTGTGAAGGACCCAAGAGCCTCCCACACAGCCTTCCTCCTCCTCTCTCCTCCACCTCCAGGTGCTCCAAGATGTTCCAGGTGCCCCTGGACCGGGAGGGGATCCTCTTCAGGCTCCGCTTCACCACCTTGGCCCTGGGCACAGTCTTCTGTCCCCTCTTTGGTTTCCTCTTCTGTGTCATCTGGTCCTTGCTCTTCCACTTCCAGGAGACCACAGCCACCCACTGTGGGGTAAGAGAGCCTCAAGACCACCCCAACCCTCCTGCTACCTCAGCTGGAGGGAGGCCTCTGAGCTTCTGGGGCTGCTTCCCTCCAGGGGAGGGTTGGAAGGACTTTGGAGGAGCTCCTGGAGGCCTTCTGATGGAGTGGGAGAGGCAGCTGGGGGCTGGGCTGCTAAAAGGGACCTCTGGTGGGACTTCAGCTCCAGTGCTGGAGCAGCTCTGGAGGGCTCAGCACAGGCAGGGAGCTGCTGGGGCAGGGCCAGAGGAGGCCACAGCTGTGCTGGGGGGGGCTGGAAGGGCTCTGCTGGGTCCCCAGGCTGGCAGAGCTGGGGGGGCCCAGCCTGGAGAAGGCTCCAGGGAGACCTCCTGGTGGGCTGGCAGGGCTGGAAGGGGCCCAGGAGCAAGCTGGGCACAGTTTGGAGCAGGAGCTGTGGGGCCAGGCCAAGGAGGGATGGTTTGGAGCTCCAAGAGAGAAGATCTGAAGTAGATCTGAGGAAGTTCTTGAGCAGGAGGCTGAGGAGAGCCTGGTTGAGGTCAGGCAGAGAGCTGGGAGCTGCCCCCAGGCTGGCAGCAGCCCAGGGCAGGGTGTTTGGGGCTCTGAGCTCTGCTTGGGGCTGTCCCTGCTGGCTGCAGGGGGCTTGGGCTGGGTGAGCTTGGAAGGTGCCTCCAACCCAACTCACTCCATGGTTCCATGACCTTTGAAGGTCCTTCCAACCCATGCCATGATTCTGTCTCTGTCCTTAGCCCTTCCTTGGTGGTGGTGATGGAAGGATTGAACCTGGTGAAGCTGCAGATAACTGTCTGCTGGTGGAGTCACATCAGGCCTTAGGAAAGGACTTCCTGCTCCTGACAGAAGGACATTGAAAGGATGGGGCAGGGCCAGAGCAGGGCAAGGAAGCTGGGGAGGGGTCTGGGGAAGGAGGAGAAGGCTGTGGAGAAGTTGTGAGGAGCAGCTGAGGGAGCTGGGGGGGTTGAGGCTGCAGCAGAGGAGGCTGAGGGGAGACCTTGTGGCTCTCTGCAGCTCCCTGAGAGCAGCTTGCAGCCAGCTGGGGCTCAAGGGCTGCTCCTGAGGGCTGGGCCAAGAAGAGATGGCCTCAGGTTGTGGCAGGGGAGGTTGAGCTTGGCCCTGAGGAGCAATTGGTGCCCCTTGAGGGGTGCCCAGGCCTGTGGCAGCCTGCCCAGGGCAGTGGTGGAGTGCCCATGGCTGGAGGGGTTGGGAAGCTGTGGTGCTGAGGGCCATGGGGGGGTGGTGCTGGGGCAGTGCTGAGGCCACGCTTGGCCTCCATCCCCTCCCAGCTCTCTCCTTTCCCCCTCCCCCTGCCCCCAAGGACCTTCTGTGTGTGGCTGTGCCCCCCAGGTGCCCAACTACCTGCCCTCCATCAGCGCGGCCATCGGGGGCGAGACGCCGCAGCGCTACGTCTGGCGCCTCTGCGTCGGCCTGCACGCTGCCCCCCGCTTCCTGGTGGCCATCACCTACTGGAACCACTACCAGAGCTGCCCCTGCCCCCACCCTCGCTACCTGGGCCTCTGCCACTGCAACCTCCTCCTCAACCTCCTGGAGAACTTCGCCCTCCTCATCCTCACCTACGTCTCCTCCTCGGAGAACTATGGTAGGGAGAGCCCCCGGCTGCCCCCCGGCTGCCCCCCGGCTGCCCCCTGGCTGCCCCCTGGCTGCCCCCCGGCTGCCCCCCGGCTGCCCCGCCGGCTGCCCCCCGGCTGCTGCGCAGGGACGGGGCAGGAGCGGGGAGAGGAGAGGGGTGGGGGAGAGGGGGAAGGGGCAGGGGAGGGGCAGGAGGGGTTCACCTGGAGAGATGAAGAGTTGGGTGCTGAGGAACCTCCTGAAGGCCAAGCAGGGCACGGGCAGGGTCCTGCCCCTGGGCAGGGACAACCTCCTGCAGCAGCACAGCCCAGGGGGGAGCTGCTGGACAGCAGCTGCCAGGAGAAGGAGCTGGGGGTGCTGGGGGGGCACAAGAAGGTGCCCAGCAGCCAGCAAGGTGCCCTAGGGGAGGCCAAAGGTGTCCTGGGGGCATGGAGCAGAGTGTGGGCAGCAGCAGGGGCAGGGAGGTTCTGCTGCCCCTCTGCTCTGCCCTGGGGAGGCCACAGCTGCAGGGCTGGGGCCAGGACTGGGCTGCCCAGGGCAGAGCCTGGGAAGTGCTGGACAGAGGCTGAGGGCCAGAGAAGGACAACAGAGGTGGGGAAGGGTCTGGAGAAGTTGTGAGGAGCACACTGGGATGTGCTGTGGGGTGAAGAACACTGCCCAAGGACCTCCTCCCTGCTGGGTCCCCAGGCTGGCAGAGCTGGGGGGGCCCAGCCTGGAGAAGGCTCCAGGGACACCTTCTGGTGGGCTGGCAGGGCTGGAAGGGGCCCAGGAGCAAGCTGGGGACAGAGTTTGGAGCAGGAGCTGTAGGGCCAGGCCAAGGGGAGATGGTTTGGAGCTCCAGGAGAGAAGATCTGGAGTAGATCTGAGAAATTCTTCAGCAGGAGGCTGGGGAGAGCCTGGTTGAGGTCAGGCAGAGAGCTGGGAACTGCCCCCTGGCTGGCAGCAGCCCAGGGCAGGGTGTTTGGGGCTCTGAGCTGTGCTTGGGGCTGTCCCTGCTGGCTGCAGGGGGCTTGGGCTGGGTGAGCTTGGAAGGTGCCTCCAACCCAACCCCTTCCATGGTTCCATGACCTTGGAAGCCCTTTCCAGCCTGCCCTATTAAACTCTCCTCTTCCACCATGGTTGTTCTCAATCGTCTCCAAGCTCTTGTCCAACCAAAACCCTTCCATCATGCTCTCCTCCCTCCCTCCCTCCTTCCCTCCCCCTCCCTCCCCTCTCCCCTGCCTGAAGAGAAGACCTCTTGTGTCCTTCCTCCAGCAATCCACGAGAATGCCTTCATCATCTTCATCACCTCAGCCCTTGGCCACATGCTCTTGACCTGCATCCTCTGGAGGATGACTAAGAAACACACAGTAAGTCCTGAGGTACAGACAGCTCCTTTCCTTCTCTTCATGGGGTGCTTGGAGGGGGCTTGGCAGGGGGCTTCTGGGTGCTGCTGGTAGCCTTCCAGCCTCGGGCTTGGTGCTGGTAGCCACCCTTGGGTGCTCAGGGAGCTGCCAACATCCTCCTGGGCACCACAGTGCATCAGCAGCTCCCAAAGGAATGTGGGGAAGCTGCTTCTCAGGTCCTGCCTCCTGGGCTTGACCAAGGGCTGATGGGTGGAAGCCACCTCCTGGGTCGCCCCTCAGGGGTTTGGTGACCTCTCCTCACTCAAGGGTGGGCATTGCTGAGCTCCACTTGGCCTTCCTCTGGTCCTGCCCCATGGGAGCAGGTGACAGGTTGGGCCTGGTGGGCTTGAGGTGGGCTGGTCCTCAACTTAGGGCCCTCTGGATGTATCTGTGGGGTTGAACCCAAGCCTTCCATCAAAGCTCCACCTGTGTCCCTCCTGCCATCTCCAGGCTGCCTGCACCTCTTTGTCCTCCTCTCCTCACCCCAGCCCAACCTTCACACCCCCCTAGAAAGAAACTGGGAAGGGCCTCCAGGTCTTCTGGAGGGAGACCTTGAGGAGAAGCTGTTGGAGATGTGTGACCTTCTCCCAGGGTTGGGAAGCTGCTGAGAACTGGGAGCAGGGGGCTCCAGGAGGATCACATCCTGCTCCATCATGGCTCTTGGGGGTCCCATCAGTGCTCCAAGGTCACCTGCTGGCCTCTAAAGACCTGGACAAGAAGCTTCCAGAAGTTCTTTGGTTCCAAACTCCCCCAGGAAAGGAGCCTCTGGAGACCTCCTTGCCCAGCTGCCAGCTCACAGGAGGACAGCATCAGATGCTTGGTTGTGAGGTGGGGCTGGGGGCTGTGACCTCTAAGCCTCCATCTCATGCTGGAGATGAGGACCTGGCTGTGAGGAGCAGGACAGGGCCTTGACCCAGCAGAGCTTCAGAGCTCTGCACCTGGCTCTCCTCTGCTGCTGGGGTGGCTTCCTCCTAGCTTAATCTTGGAGAACTCCATGGCAAAGTGCTCCTGGGGGTGGTGGTGCACTGCTTGCAGGTTGTCCTCCTTTGCCAGGTCAGCAGTGGTGTGGGCAGCAGGAGCAGGGCAGGGATTGTGCCCCTGGGCTGGGCACTGGGGAGCCCACAGCTGCAAGCCTGGGGGCAGGGTTGGGCCCTCCCTGCCAGGAGGACCTTGAGGGCTGGGGCAGGGCCAGAGCAGGGCAAGGAAGCTGGGGAGGGGTCTGGGGAAGGAGGAGAAGGCTGTGGAGAAGTTGTGAGGAGCAGCTGAGGGCCCTGGGGGGGTTGAGGCTGCAGCAGAGGAGGCTGAGGGGAGACCTTGTGGCTCTCTGCAGCTCCCTGAGAGCAGCTTGCAGCCAGCTGGGGCTCAAGGGCTGCTCCTGAGGGCTGGGCCAAGAGGAGATGGCCTCAGGTTGTGGCAGGGGAGGTTGAGCTTGGCCCTGAGGAGCAATTGGTGCCCCTGGAGGGGTGCCCAGGCCTGTGGCAGGCTGCCCAGGGCAGTGGTGGAGTGCCCATGGCTGGAGGGGTTGGGCAGCTGTGGTGCTGAGGGCCATGGGGTGGTGGTGCCCTGGGGCAGTGCTGAGGCCATGCTTGGCCTCCATCACCTTCAAGCTCTCTCCCAACCCAATCCATGACCCTCCAATGGATGAGGAGCAACTTGCAGGCTTGGGGGGTGGTGTCCCCCCCCCAGTCTCAGCATCCCCATGGAGCTGAGGGGTCCTGCTGGAGGCAGGGCTGGTCCCTGTCACCTGCAGCAGGTCCCTGTGTCACCAGATGGAGCTGTGGCCCAGGGAGGAGGAGGAGCAGCAGGGAGAGGAGCAGGCTGGGCAAGTTCCCTCCACAAAGGCAAAGCCCTGCAGGGTTTGATGGCAGCAGGGCCAGCAGCTTGGCTGTGCCTGGCAGAGCTGCCCAAGGCCTTGTGGTCAGCCAGGCTGTGATAAGGAGGTGCCAGCCCTACCTTGCCCCTCCAGCTTGGCCTGGTCTCCCCAGCAGGGACCTGTGAAGGCCCAAGCTGGGCTGCTGCTCTGAGTCCCAGCCACAGGGGCAGGCTGGGCAGCATCTGCTGGGGCCTCTCCTGGCTGTTGTGCTCCTCAGGAGCAGGCCAAGGCTCAGCTGGGGCTTGGCAGGGCTGCTGCCACCTCCTCCAGGTCTGAGTGGAGCTGCTGGTGGGAGCTGGAGCAGCAAAAGCTGGGCTGGGATAGGGCTGGGTGAGGGCAACTCAAATCCTGGGGGCAGGGTTGGGCTCTCCCTGGCAGGAGGACCTTGAGGGCTGGGGCAGGGCCAGAGAAGGGCAAGGAAGCTGGGGAGGGGTCTGGGGAAGGAGGAGAAGGCTGTGGAGAAGTTGTGAGGAGCAGCTGAGGGAGCTGGGGGGGTTGAGGCTGCAGCAGAGGAGGCTGAGGGGAGACCTTGTGGCTCTCTGCAGCTCCCTGAGAGCAGCTTGCAGCCAGCTGGGGCTCAAGGGCTGCTCCTGAGGGCTGGGCCAAGAGGAGATGGCCTCAGGTTGTGGCAGGGGAGGTTGAGCTTGGCCCTGAGGAGCAATTGGTGCCCCTGGAGGGGTGCCCAGGCCTGTGGCAGGCTGCCCAGGGCAGTGGTGGAGGCCCCATGGCTGGAGGGGTTGGGAAGCTGTGGAGCTGGGGCAGTGCTGGGGCCATGCTTGGCCTCCATCACTTCAAGGCCTCACCAACCAAAACCATTCCATGGCTCTAGGGCCCAGGTGACCTCTTCCTGTAGAGCATGTCAGGGCCCAGGTCTGGCTCTGTTCTTGTTGGCTGTGAGCAACTCTTTGGCCACTTCCAGCCCAGGAGGAGGTGGCAGGAGGAGAAGGATGTCCCACAGTGTCCTCTGCAGGAGAACCTTCCAAAGGTCTCCAGGGGAGGTTCAGGTTCTCCAGGGACCACCTGCAGGGAGAAACTCTATGGAAGAAGCCTGGAACTTGATCCCAACCTTCCTCCTGTTGGTCTGGCAGTGGTGGCTTTGGTGACCACTGCTGGAGGAGATGAAGCTCTCCCACCCCAGCTGGGTGGCCCAGGAGGTGTGGAAGGAGAGGCTGGAGGCTCAGCACAGGGAGGGCAGGAGTTGGACTTGTGAAAGCCTCCAGCCTGGGTGCAGCTTCGTGTTGCAACCTCCTCTGCCAGGGCAGGAAGGTGCTGAGAGAGCAGCTCCTGAAGGGGGGAAGAGCAGAGCCTGGGCAAGGGGGCAGCTGGGGGAGAGGAGGATGAGGAGGAGAGGAAGGAGAATGAGGAGGAGATGTGTGCCCCTGGAGGCTTGCCCAGGCCTGTGGCAGGCTGCCCAGGGCAGTGGTGGAGTCCCCATGGCTGGAGGGGTTGGGAAGCTGTGGAGAGGCCACAGCTGGGGCACCAATTGCTCCTCAGGGCCAAGCTCAACCTCCCCTGCCACAACCTGAGGCCATCTCCTCTTGGCCCAGCCCTCAGGAGCAGCCCTTGAGCCCCAGCTGGCTGCAAGCTGCTCTCAGGGAGCTGCAGAGAGCCACAAGGTCTCCCCTCAGCCTCCTCTGCTGCAGCCTCAACCCCCCCAGCTCCCTCAGCTGCTCCTCACAGCTTCTCCAGAGCCTTCTCCTCCTTCCCCAGACCCCTCCCCAGCTTTGTTGCCCTTCTCTGGACACCTTCCAGCATCTCAATGTCCTTCTTCACCTGAGGGGCCCAGAGCTGGACACAGCACTCAAGGTGTGGCCTAACCAGTGCTGAGCACAGGGCACAATGACCTCCCTGCTCCTGCTGGCCACACTGCTCCTGATGCAGGCCAGGATGCCATTGGCCTTCTTGGCCCCCTGGGCACACTGCAGGCTCATGTTCAGCCCACTCTCAACCAGCACCCCCAGGTCCCTCTCAGCCTGGCTGCTCTCAGCCACTCTAAGCCCAGCCTGTAGCTCTGCCTGGGGTTGTTGTGGCCAATGTGCAGCACCTGGCACTTGGATGTGTTCAATGTGATGCCCTTGGACTCTGCCCATCTGCCCAGCCTGGCAAGGTCCCTCTGCAGAGCTCTCCTACCCTCTGCCAGCTCAACTCCTGCCCCCAGCTTGGTGTCATCTGCAACCTGACTGCTGATGGACTCAGTGCCCTCAGCCAGATCATTCTGAAGACCCAAATGTTCTGAGGAGCTTTCTGGAGAGGCTTCTGAAGCCCCCAAAGTTGTGCCCCCCTGCAGCTCAGAGGAGCTCCACAGGAGGTAGCTGCAACCATTTCCTCTGTGGTGGGAGCTGGAGGAGAACAAAGCTTGGCTGGTGACCTCCTCTTCCGCTGTGAAACTCAACCTCAGGGCCTCCTCCTCTTCCTGCTGCTGGTTCCACCCTTGGCTTCCCACCACTGCTCACCCCACACCTCCTTCTCCTCCTGTATGGGGCTAAGAAGCTTCTCCAGAAGCTCCTCAGAAGTTTTGAGGGCTCCAAAAGCTCCTCCAGAAGCTCCTCAGAACATTGGGGGCTCCAGAATCTGCTCCAGAAGCTCCTCAGAACATTGGGGGCTCCAGAATCTGCTCCAGAAGCTCCTCAGAACATTTGGGGGCCTCAGAAGCTGCTTCAGAAGCTCCTCAGAACATTTGGGGGCTCCAGAAGCTGCTCCAGAAGCTCCTCAGAACATTTGGGGGCTCCAGAAGCTGCTCCAGAAGCTCCTCAGAACATTTGGGGGCTCCAGAAGCTGCTCCAGAAGCTCCTCAGAACATTTGGGGGCCTCAGAAGCTGCTCCAGAAGCTCCTCAGAACATTTGGGGGCCTCAGAAGCTGCTTCAGAAGCTCCTCAGAACATTTGGGGGCTCCAGAATCTGCTCCAGAAGCTCCTCAGAACATTTGGGGGCTCCAGAAGCTCCTCAGAACATCTGGGGGCTCCAGAAGCTGCTCCAGAAGCTCCTCAGAACATCTGGGGGCTCCAGAAGCTGCTTCAGAAGCTCCTCAGAACATCTGGGGGCCTCAGAAGCTGCTCCAGAAGCTCCTCAGAACATCTGGGGGCTTCAGAAGCTGCTCCAGAAGTTCTGGGCAGAAGAATCTTCACCATCATCATCATCACCTCCACCACAGCAGGCCATGGTTGGGGTGGGCAGGGTTGGGTCTTGTGCTGGTGAAGGCAACCACCATGAGGTTTCTTCTTCCTCTTCCTCTCTGGGTTTTCCTCCTTGCTGGGACTGGCTGCTGGTGGTGGTGGTGGAAACTCTGAGGTGGAGCTTTGAGTGACATTTTCCACCTCCTTCTCCTCTTCTGTGAGCAGGGAGGAAGTTGTCTCAGGGGAAACCACCAACCCCAGAGGGAAAGTCCCCTCCCACCACCCAGAAACTGCCAGCTGGGACATCTCCAACCCTTCCTGCTTGGGCTTCACCCCCAGCCTTCTGAGATGGAGATGCTTTGGGGTTCCCCAAGGGTCCTTCTTGATGCCCAGCACTGCCCCAGCACCACCACCCCATGGCCCACAGCTCCACAGCTTCCCAACCCCTCCAGCCATGGGCACTCCACCACTGCCCTGGGCAGCCTGCCACAGGCCTGGGCACCCCTCCAGGGGCACCAATTGCTCCTCAGGGCCAAGCTCAACCTCCCCTGCCACAGCCTGAGGCCATCTCCTCTTGGCCCAGCCCTCAGGAGCAGCCCTTGAGCCCCAGCTGGCTGCAAGCTGCTCTCAGGGAGCTGCAGAGAGCCACAAGGTCTCCCCTCAGCCTCCTCTGCTGCAGCCTCAACCCCCCCAGCTCCCTCAGCTGCTCCTCACAACTTCTCCACAGCCTTCTCCTCCTTCCCCAGACCCCTCCCCAGCTTCCTTGCCCTGCTCTGGCCCTGCCCCAGCCCTCAAGGTCCTCCTGGCAGGGAGGGCCCAAGCCTGCCCCCAGGCTTGCAGCTGTGGGCTCCCCAGTGCCCAGCCCAGGGGCACAATCCCTGCCCTGCTCCTGCTGCCCACACCATTGCTGCTGCTGCCCAGGCTGCTGCTGCCCTCCTTGCCCCCCTGGGCACCCCCTGGCTCCTCTCCAGCCTCTGCCACCAACCCCCCCAGGGCCTTTCCCCCCAGGCACTTCCCAGCCCCTCTGTCCCCAGCCTGGAGCCTTCCTGGCCTTGCTGTGCCCCAGGGTCAGGTCCCAGCCCTTGCCCTTGGTGCCCTCATCCCATTGGCCTCCCCCATGGCTCCAGAGCCCTCTGGAGCTCCCCCCTGGCCCTCCAGCAGCTCAGCTCCCACCCAGCTTGGTGCCATCTCCAAGTGGTGATGGAGCCAGGCCAGAGCTTGGCTGGGGCAGGAGGTGGCTGCTGCAGCATCTCCAGGCTCCAGAGGGCTGAGGCCTGGGGACCTTTGGTGGCCCTCAGCAGGTTGCCAGGTGGTGACCCAAGCCTTGGCCTCTTGCAGGAGCGGAGGTCCTACAAGTGGAAGCAGCTGCTCTTCCTCTTCACCTTCATCACCTTTGGCTTTGCTGTCTGTGTCTACTTCCACCACAATTGGTACTGTGGGCCTGGAGGTAAGGAGACAACAGCCCCAGGACTCAGGTCCTCAACCATCCCTGCTAGATCAGCCCAGGGAAGGCACCAAAGGGCAGGAGAAGTGCTAGGAGAGGGTTGGGGCCCATGGGATGAGTTCCTCACCCAGCCTCCTGCTGCCCTGAGCTGCTCCAGGAGCTCTTCCAGCCCCTCAGGAGGTGCTGCAGGAGCTCCTCTAGGAAGTCTTTCAGCTCCCAAGGTGTTCCAGGAGCTCCTCCAGCTCCTAAGGTGCTTCAGGAGCTTCTGCAGCTCTAGGAGCTCCTCCAGCCCCTGAGGAGATCCTCCAAGAGCTACTCTAGTCCTTGAGGAGGTGCTCCAGGAGCTCCTCCACCTTCTTCAGCTATGTCTGCAGGTTGTCCTCAGCTGGTGTTGTTTTTGTCTCCTTTCCCCAGTCTACACCATCTTTGCCTTCCTGGAGTACTTGGTTGTCCTCTCCAACATGGCCTTCCACATGACTGCCTTCTGGGACTTTGGCAACAAGGAGCTGGTGGTGAGCTCCCTGCTGGAGGAGAAGCACTTCTGAGGTGGCTTCCAGACACAGCCTGGTGCCAGGACAGAAAGGTCTTCTCCTGCTGCTTCTACAGCTGCTCCAAGCATCATCCCATGGGGAACAGGGGGGGAAGGTTTGGAGGACCTGGTGGGATGGCTTCAACCTCCTCCTTCTCCTCTTCCTCCTCCTCCTGCTTTGCCTCATGGTTCCTTCTCCTCCAGGTTGGAGGTTGATGGTCAAGGTCCTCCCAAAGGGTTCTGGTGGCCTTCCAAGCCTTGAAGGGGAAGGGAGCAATGCAAGGAGAAGGTGAGACCAGGATGGAGCTGCCAAGAACATCCAAGCTCTGCTCTGGCCTTTGCTCAGAAGACCTCTCCAGCAAGCCAAGGGTCGCTCTGCTCCAGGCCAAGGCCACCTTGGGGAGCCTGGGGCTTGTAGATTGGTGCTGGAGGGCTGTGCTCTTGATGTCTGCTTGGGTTCCTCTGGGCCTTGGCTTGGGATCTGCTGAGCTTCAGCGGTGATTTGGGATCTGCTGAGCTTCAGCGGTGATTTGGGATCTGCTGAGCTTCAGAGGTGATTGGGGATCTGCTGAGCTTCAGAGGTGATTTGGGATCTGCTGAGCTTCAGAGGTGATTGGGGATCTGCTGAGCTTCAGCAGTGGCTTGGGCTGGGATCTGCTGAGCTTCAGAGGTGATTTGGGATCTGCTGAGGTTCAGCTGTGGCTTGGGCTGGGATCTGCTGAGCTTCAGAGGTGATTTGGGATCTGCTGAGCTTCAGAGGTGATTTGGGATCTGCCGAGCTTCCGAGGTGGCTTGGGCTGGGATCTGCTGAGGTTCAGATGTGATTTGGGATCTGCTGAGGTTCAGAGATGGCGTGGGATGGGATCTGCTGAGCTTCAGAGGTGGCTTGGGCTGGGATCTGCTGAGGTTCAGAGGTGGCTTGGGATCTGCTGAGGTTCAGAGGTGGCTTGGGCTGGGATCTGCTGAGCTTCAGATGTGGTTTGGGATCTGCTGAGGTTTAGTGGTGGGCTGGGATCTGCTGAGGTTTAGTGGTGTCTGAGGAGGAGGAGAACCTTAATCTACCAGGGTGCAGAAGAGCAGTGGCATGGTGCTGGTGGTGGCACCTTAGCCATGGGGGTGATGCCACCTTGGCTGTGGGGGTTGTGGCATCTTGGCCCTGGGGGTGATGCCACCTTGGAACCTGGGGGTGATGCCACCTTGGCCATGGTGGTGGCACCTTGGTGTGTGTTGGGTGCTGGCAGCTGTCTGGAAGAGGAGCAGCAGGAGGAGAAGGCTGAGCCTGCCTTGACCGTTGGGCAGCTTTCAGCTGGACCCTGCCAGGCCCCTGGTGGCTCCAGGGCATCAGCAGAGCCACCACCACCAGAAGCCCCCTGAGATGCCTCCAGCCTCATCTCTCTTGCTGCCAGGCCTTGGGCAGGGCTCTGCTTGGTGGCCTTCAAGCAGGTCCTGCCACCCCCTCATGTCCCCCTGTGGCTGTGTCCCCCCTGCCCTGTCCCTGGGCCTGGGGGCAAATAAAGCAGCTGAGGACTTGGGACACCTCCTGGCACAGCCTCCAGGCCTCCTCCAAACACTTTGGCTACTGCATGGTCCCAGTGGGGCCAGCAGGGACACAGCCCTGCCTGGGACACCGGGGGGGGGTGGGAGGTGGACCTGGGGTGGTGGGGCTGGGGGGCAGGAGGTGGTCCTGGGGTGGTGGGGCTGGGGTGGAGGAGGTAGACCTGGGGTGGTGGGGCTAGGGGGCAGGAGGTGGACCTGGGGTGGTGGGGCTGGGGGGCAGGAGGTGGAGCTGGGGTGGTGGGGCTGGGGTGGAGGAGGTAGACCTGGGGTGGTGGGGCTAGGGGGCAGGAGGTGGACCTGGGGTGGTGGGGCTGGGGGGCAGGAGGTGGTCCTGGGGTGGTGGGGCTGGGGTGGAGGAGGTAGACCTGGGGTGGTGGGGCTAGGGGGCAGGAGGTGGACCTGGGGTGGTGGGGCTGGGGGGCAGGAGGTGGAGCTGGGGTGGTGGGGCTGGGGAGGAGGAGGTGGACCTGGGGTGGTGGGGCTGGGGTGGTGGGGCTGGGGGGCGGGAGGTGGACCTGGGGTGGTGGAGCTGGGGTGGAGGAGGTGGACCTGGGGTGGTGGGGCTGGGGTGGAGGAGGTGGACCTGGGGTGGTGGGGCTGGGGGGCAGGAGATGGACCTGGGGTGGTGGGGCTGGGGTGTGGCCCATGGACCATTGGTGCTGTGGTCCTCACTTCATGGCACCACCACTGCCCCACCTGCATCTCCCCTGCCTGCTCCTGGAGATGAAGGTTTGTGGTGGGAGCCCTCCAGCCATGGGGAGAGCCCTGGTGAGCTCTGCTGAGGGTGCTCATGGGGGGAGCAGGATGTGGCCATGGGGATCCCTATGGAGGGAACAGCACATGGCCATGGGGATCCCTATGGAGGGAGCAGCACATGGCCATGGGGATCCCTGTGGAGGCAGCAGGATGTGGCCATGGGGATCCCTATGGAGGGAACAGCACATGGCCATGGGGATCCCTGTGGAGGGAGCAGCACGTGGCCATGGGGATCCCTGTGGAGGGAGCAGCACATGGCCATGGGGATCCCTGTGGAGGGAGCAGCACATGGCCATGGGGATCCCTGTGGAGGGAGCAGCACATGGCCATGGGGATCCCTGTGGAGGGAGCAGCACATGGCCATGGGGATCCCTGTGGAGGGAGCAGCACGTGGCCATGGGGATCCCTGTGGAGGCAGCAGGATGTGGCCATGGAGATCCCATTCCTACCTCTTCCAGTGTCCCCACTGCATGCAGAGCAACCTCCCCATGGCCACCTCCTGGGATGTCCCCAAGCCCTGCTGGCTCTATGTGGCCATGGTGGTGGCCAGGGGTTGGAGTTGGCCCTGCTGGTGATACCTTGGGCTTCCCTGGGCAGTGTGAAGGAGTCCAGCTCAGCTTGGGGACATCCTTGTGTTGTCCCCAAGGGTGGCTTCAGTGATGTCCCCACGCTTGGGCCACAGGCAGGAGAGAACAGGAGACAAAGCAGGACCTGGGCACAAGCTTTTATTTCAGGAGAAACATCTCAGGGAGCATCTGTGGTCCCCAGCAGGGGCCCTGCTGCCCTGCAGAGCCCGGGACCATGGGCCCCTGGCAGTGCCCAGGCTCATCCCAACACCCCCAGCACCCAGGGGACCTCCTGGACCACCCACAGCCCACAGCAGGATGAGGTTGTCCCAGCCCTGGGAGGTGCCATGGTGGAGGAGATGAAGGTGGAGCTCACAGGTCCCCATGGAGAGCCCAGGGTGGAGCTCACAGGTCCCCATGGGGTCAGGGAGGAGGTCTCAGGTCCCCGTGGGGTCAGGGAGGAGGTCTCAGGTCCCCAGGAGGTGCTGAAGGTTGCTTTGGAAGGTTCCTGTTTGGTGATGAGGGCAAGGAGAAAGAATTTGGCCAAGCCAAGCACCTCCTCCTGAGGAAGCCTTAGTGGGGCCAGAGAGGGAATCCAGTGAGAGCCAGGCCCAGGGCAGGAGGTGCCATGGGGTCAGGAGGTCTCCACTGTCCCCAGGCTGGTGGCTGGCTGAGTGCAGGAGGAGCTCCTGGCTGCTGAAAGTTTTGGTGGCCCTGGTGCCACCATCCCTGAGAGGCACAAGCCAGGCTCCAGGGGACTCCACCACCACCAAGAGAAGCTTCTGGTGGGCACCAGGAGCTCTGGGACCACCAGGATGGAGGTCCTGAGGTGCCAGGGAGCCCAGGTACCTGCTTGTGTCCCATCACAGGAGGACACAGGAACCTCTTGGGCTTGGAGGGGCTGCGGTTGAGCACAGCCCTGATGGCCTCAGTGAAGACCTCTTTGATGCCCTCCTGGTTGAGGGCAGAGCACTAAGGTCCCCTCGGGGTGCTCCAGGTGGAGGCCACAGATCCTCATGGGGTGAAGGTGGAGGCCACAGATCCCCTCGGGGTGCTCCAGGTGGAGGCCACAGATCCTCATGGGGTGAAGGTGGAGGCCACAGATCCCCATGGGGTGCTCAGAGTGGTGGTGGAAGGTCCCCATGGGGTCAGGGTGGAGCTCACAGGTCCCCTTGGGGTGCTGAGAGTGGAGGTGGAAGGTCCCCATGGGGTCAAGGTGGAGCTCACAGGTCCCCTTGGGGTGCTCAGAGTGGAGGTGGAAGGTCCCCATGGGGCCAAGGTGGAGGCCACAGGTCCCCATGGGGTCAGGGTGTCGGCGGTAGGTCCCCTTGGGGGTCTCAGGCTGGTCTCTGGTGGGTGGCCACCAGCTCGCCCCATCAGAGGAGGACGCAGGACCTCTTGGTCTTGGCCGGGCTGGGGTTGAGCACGGCCCTGACGGCCTCGGTGAAGACCTCTTTGATGCCCTCCTGGTTGAGGGCAGAGCACTCCAGGTACTTGACCGCCCTGATCTGCCTGCAGAGGCTGAGGCCCTGCTGGGTGCTGATGGGAGCCTGGTTCTGCTCCTTCAGCTTCCTCAGGGCCTCGGGGTCGTGCCTGAGGTCCTTCTTGGTGCCCACCAGCAGGACGGGGACGCTGGGGCAGTGGTGGCACACCTCGGGGTACCACTTGTGCTTGACGTTCTCGTAGGAGGGGGGGCTGGCCACCGAGAAGCAGATGAGGAAGACGTTGGTCTGGGGGTAGGAGAGGGTCCGGAGGCGGTCGTACTCCTCCTGGCCGGCCGTGTCCCACAGGTTGAGGCTGAGGGTCCGGCCGTCCACCGTGGTCTGGGCGCTGTAGTTGTCGAAGACGGTGGGGATGTACTCGCGGGGGAAGGCCCTGGTGGTGTAGCAGATCAGCAGGCAGGTCTTGCCCACCGCCCCGTCCCCCACCACCACGCACTTGATGCTCTGCATCTCCCGCCCCAAAGGGTGCTCAGAGGGATTCGAGGCTCCTCAGTGGTCTTTGAGGCTCCTCAGTGGTCTTTGAGGTTCCTCAGAGAGATTTGAGGTTCCTCAGAAGGCTTTGAGGTTCCTCAGAGGGATTCGAGGCTCCTCAGAGGGATTCGAGGCTCCTCAGAGGGATTCGAGGCTCCTCAGAGGGATTCGAGGTTCCTCAGAGGGATTCGAGGTTCCTCAGAGGGATTCGAGGCTCCTCAGAGGGATTCGAGGCTCCTCAGAGGGATTCGAGGCTCCTCAGAGGGATTCGAGGCTCCTCAGAGGGATTCAAGGTTCCTCAGAGGGATTCGAGGCTCCTCAGTGGTCTTTGAGGCTCCTCAGTGGTCTTTGAGGTTCCTCAGAGGGATTCGAGGCTCCTCAGAAGGCTTTGAGGCTCCTCAGAGGGATTCGAGGCTCCTCAGTGGTCTTTGAGGCTCCTCAGAGGGATTCGAGGTTCCTCAGAAGGCTTTGAGGTTCCTCAGAGGGATTCGAGGTTCTTCAGAAGGCTTTGAGGTTCCTCAGAGAGATTTGAGGTTCCTCAGAAGGCTTTGAGGTTCCTCAGAGGGATTCGAGGCTCCTCAGAGGGATTCGAGGCTCCTCAGAGGGATTCGAGGCTCCTCAGAGGGATTCAAGGTTCCTCAGAGGGATTCGAGGCTCCTCAGTGGTCTTTGAGGCTCCTCAGTGGTCTTTGAGGTTCCTCAGAGGGATTCGAGGCTCCTCAGAAGGCTTTGAGGCTCCTCAGAGGGATTCGAGGCTCCTCAGTGGTCTTTGAGGCTCCTCAGAGGGATTCGAGGTTCCTCAGAAGGCTTTGAGGTTCCTCAGAGGGATTCGAGGTTCTTCAGAAGGCTTTGAGGTTCCTCAGAGGGATTCGAGGTTCCTCAGAAGGCTTTGAGGTTCCTCAGAGGGATTTGAGGTTCCTCAGAAAGCTTTGAGGTTCCTCAGAGGGCTTTGAGGTTCCTCAGAGGGCTTTGAGGTTCCTCAGAGGGATTCGAGGTTCCTCAGAGGGATTTGAGGCTCCTCAGAGGGATTCGAGGTTCCTCAGAAGGCTTTGAGGTTCCTCAGAGGGCTTTGAGGTTCCTCAGAGGGATTCGAGGTTCATCAGAAGGCTTTGAGGTTCCTCAGAGGGATTTGAGGTTCCTCAGAGGGCTTTGAGGTTCCTCAGAGGGATTCGAGGTTCCTCAGAAGGTTTTGAGGCTCCTCAGAGGGATTCGAGGCTCCTCAGAGGGATTCAAGGTTCCTCAGAGGGATTCGAGGCTCCTCAGTGATCTTTGAGGCTCCTCAGTGGTCTTTGAGGTTCCTCAGAGGGATTCGAGGTTCCTCAGAAGGCTTCGAGGTTCCTCAGAGGGGTTCGAGGTTCCTCAGAAGGCTTTGAGGTTCCTCAGAGGGGTTTGAGGTTCCTCAGAAGGCTTTGAGGCTCCTCAGAGGGATTTGAGGTTCCTCAGAGGGCTTTGAGGCTCCTCAGAGGGATTCGAGGTTCCTCAGAAGGCTTTGAGGCTCCTCAGAGGGATTTGAGGTTCCTCAGAGGGCTTTGAGGCTCCTCAGAGGGATTCGAGGTTCCTCAGAAGGGTTTGAGGCTCCTCAGAGGGATTTGAGGTTCCTCAGAGGGATTCGAGGTTCTTCAGAAGGCTTTGAGGTTCCTCAGAGGGATTCGAGGTTCCTCAGAAGGCTTTGAGGTTCCTCAGAGGGATTTGAGGTTCCTCAGAAAGCTTTGAGGTTCCTCAGAGGGCTTTGAGGTTCCTCAGAGGGATTCGAGGTTCCTCAGAGGGATTTGAGGCTCCTCAGAGGGATTCGAGGTTCCTCAGAAGGCTTTGAGGTTCCTCAGAGGGCTTTGAGGTTCCTCAGAGGGCTTTGAGGTTCCTCAGAGGGATTCGAGGTTCATCAGAAGGCTTTGAGGTTCCTCAGAGGGATTTGAGGTTCCTCAGAGGGCTTTGAGGTTCCTCAGAGGGATTCGAGGTTCCTCAGAAGGTTTTGAGGCTCCTCAGAGGGATTCGAGGCTCCTCAGAGGGATTCAAGGTTCCTCAGAGGGATTCGAGGCTCCTCAGTGATCTTTGAGGCTCCTCAGTGGTCTTTGAGGTTCCTCAGAGGGATTCGAGGTTCCTCAGAGGGGTTCGAGGTTCCTCAGAGGGGTTCGAGGTTCCTCAGAAGGCTTTGAGGTTCCTCAGAGGGGTTTGAGGTTCCTCAGAAGGCTTTGAGGCTCCTCAGAGGGATTTGAGGTTCCTCAGAGGGCTTTGAGGCTCCTCAGAGGGATTCGAGGTTCCTCAGAAGGCTTTGAGGCTCCTCAGAGGGATTTGAGGTTCCTCAGAGGGCTTTGAGGCTCCTCAGAGGGATTCGAGGTTCCTCAGAAGGGTTTGAGGCTCCTCAGAGGGATTTGAGGTTCCTCAGAGGGCTTTGAGGCTCCTCAGAGGGATTCAGGATTCCTTGGTAGCCGTCAAGGTTCTTTGGTGGCCCTTCAAGGTTTCTCAGTGGGCTCCAAGGTTCCTCAGAGTAGTTTGAGGTTCCTCAGAGGGATTCGAGGTTCCTCGGTGGGCTTCAAGGCTTCCTGGTGGCCCTCAAGGTTCTCCTTCAGTAGGCTAAGGGAAAGGAGAGAAGATTAAGGTGGGTGGCAGAACCTGCCATGGTTGGGGTAGGACAAGGATGATGTTCCCAAGGCTCCCTGGGGGCCCTCAAGGTTCTCCTGCAGAAGCCTACAAGAAGGGGAGACGGTGAAGATGTGTTGGAGGTCACCTAGGTTGTCACTGTGGTTGGGTTAGGACAGGGACCATCTCCTCAAGGCTCCTTGGTGGCCCTCCAAGGTTTCTTGGTGGCCCTCCAAGGCTCCTTAGTGGCCCTCAAGGTTCTCCTTCAGTAGACTATGGGAAAGGGGAGAAGGTTAAGGTGGGTTGGAGACCTTGCAGTGGTTGGGGTAGGACAAGGATGATCTTAGCAAGGCTCCCTGGTGGCCCTCAAGGTTCTCCTTTGGTAGCCTACAGGAAGGGGAGAAGGTCAGGAGGTGAGGTTGGAGGTGAACTCAGTTGCCACTTGTGGCTGGGATAGGACAGGGATGGTGACCCCAGGATGGTGCTGCCAGGGCCAAGCCTTGGATTGGTTGGAGAAGACCTTCAGGAGCACCAGAAGCAGTCCTTGACCTGCCCCAGCACCACCACCCCATGGCCCTCAGCACCACAGCTCCACAGCTTCCCAACCCCTCCAGCCATGGGCACTCCACCCCTGCCCTGGGCAGCCTGCCACAGGCCTGGGCACCCCTCAAGGGGCACCAATTGCTCCTCAGGGCCAAGCTCAACCTCCCCTGCCACAACCTGAGGCCATCTCCTCTTGGCCCAGCCCTCAGGAGCAGCCCTTGAGCCCCAGCTGGCTGCAAGCTGCTCTCAGGGAGCTGCAGAGAGCCACAAGGTCTCCCCTCAGCCTCCTCTGCTGCAGCCTCAACCCCCCCAGCTCCCTCAGCTGCTCCTCACAACTTCTCCACAGCCTTCTCCTCCTTCCCCAGACCCCTCCCCAGCTTCCTTGCCCTGCTCTGGCCCTGCCCCAGCCCTCAAGCTCCTCCTGGCAGGGAGAGCCCAACCCTGCCCCCAGGCTTGCAGCTGTGGGCTCCCCAGTGCCCAGCCCAGGGGCACAATCCCTGCCCTGCTCCTGCTGCCCACACCATTGCTGCTCCAGCCCAGGCTGCTGCTACCCTCCTTGCCCCCCTGGGCACCCCCTGGCTCCTCTCCAGCCTCTGCCACCAACCCCCCCAGGGCCTTTCCCCCCAGGCACTTCCCAGCCCCTCTGCCCCCAGCCTGGAGCCTTCCTGGGCTTGTTGTGGCCCAGGGGCAGGTCCCAGCCCTTGCCCTTGGTGCCCTCATCTCTCTCTGCCCTCACCCATTCCCTGCCTCCAGCTCTCCATGGGATGAAGCCCAGCAACTCCCAGCTCCTCTCTGTGTTTATCCTGGAGCCCTGCAGGATGCTTCCCAGTTTCCCTTGCCCTGGAATTCCCATTATGGGTCACGTCCTGCTCCTCTTCCTTCCTCTTCCCACCCCAGCAGTGGCTTCCTGACCCCACCCTGCCTGCAGCCCTGCCTGATCCCTGCCTGTGTCCCTGCCTGATCCCAGCCTTGTCCCAGCCTCATCCCTGCCCAATGTCCCCAAAGTCCCCACGGGCATCCCATGGTCCCTAGTTTCCCTGTGGGCACCCAAAGGACACTCACGACCCCATGGGCACCCCAAGGTCCCCAGTGTCCCCACGGGCACCCACAGGTCTTTGGGCACCCCTTGGGCACCCCAAGGACACCACTGCCCCAACAGGTCCCTCGAGGTTCCCCATGGCCTACTCCTTCCAGGCTGGGCCACACAAGTGTCCTTCAGCCCACGGCCACCAGACAGCCCTGGGGACGCTGGGAGAGGGCAGCAGAAAGTGGCAGCTTCTAGGTGCCACCAGAGAGCTGGTGGGGTGGGGGTGGCCTCATGGGGACACAACCCCCGTGGGCCACCAGGGCCACCAAGCCCCTTCCCACGGTGCCAGCTGGAGCAGGAAGGGGAAAAGGAAGGAGGGGGAGGCCCCTTGAGGGCCTCAGCTGGGGGTTGGGGTGGGGAGGAGAGGACACAACGCTGCGGGAGGTGAAGCATGGTGACCTCCCACCCCCTGTGTCACCCTCTGCCGGGGTGACTCATGGCCTCCTTCAGCAGAAAAGGGAAGCAGAAGCCAGCAGGCAGCACCCAGCCAGGGCATTCCCCACACCCCACCCAGGGCTGGCCACCAGCAGAGCAGCAGAAGCTGGGGATGGGTGGCCAGGGAGAGACCTTCTAGACCCCACCAACCACCATCAGTGGTGGAAGAGGCAGAAGCAGCAGCTCAGAGGTTGGGCAGAGTGCCCACCTTGGCCAGGCCAAGAGATTGTCCTACCCAAGCCATGGAGAGATGGCCAGGGAGAGACCTTCTAGACCCTATCAGTGGTGGAAGAGGCAGAAGCAGCAGCTCAGAGGTTGGGCAGAGTGCCCACCTTGGCCAGGCCAAGAGATTGTCCTACCCAAGCCATGGAGAGGTGGCCAGGGAGAGACCTTCTAGACCCTATCAGTGGTGGAAGAGGCAGAAGCAGCAGCTCAGAGGTTGGGCAGTGTCCACCTTGGGCAGATGGACCTGGCCAGGCCAAGAGGTTGCTCTACTCATGCCATGGAAGGTTGGCCATGGAGAGACCTTCTAGACCCCTCCAGGCCCCATCAGTGGTGGCAGCAGGAAGCCATCAGGCGCCGACGCCGCTTGGGCAGCAGAAAGAGGAAGCTGCTCAGGTCTATAAATAAGCAGCAGGGACCCCCTGGGGACCTGGGTTTGGCCATGGGGATGGGTGAGAACCTGCTGCTGGTGCCACCAAGGTGGGGCCCACCTCTAGGGGAGGGACCATGGAGGGTTCTGCTGCTGCTCTGCCACCACCCCAGGGCTCTGCTGAGGGCTCAAAGGGTTTGGGGGTTCAGCATCTTAGAGCTGAAGGCTCCTGTTGAGCCCGGGAGGAGATCATGGAGGGATGGAGGTGGATGGAAGGAGATGGAGATGAGGGATGGAGGGGTGGATGGAGATGGATTTTGGAGGTGGATGGATGGATGGAAAAGATGTTGGGTGGATGATGGACAGATGAAGATGGATAGAGGGATGATGGTTGGATAGAGGATGGAGAAGATGATGGATGGATAGAGAATGGATGGAGGTGGAGAAGATGGTGGATAGATGGAGATGATGGATGGAGGGATGGATGGAGATGGAGAAGATAGTGGATAGGTGGAGATGGTGATGGATAGATGGAGATGATGGATGGAGGATACATGGATGGATAAGATGATGGATGAAGATGGATGGAGAGGTGATGGAGATGGAGAAGATGATGGATGGAGGGATGGATGATGGATGAAGATGGAGAAGATGAGGGATAGATGGAAAAGATGAGGGATGAAGGATGGATGGAGAGGGATGAAGGATGGATGGAGAGGGATGAAGGATGGATAGAGATGGATGAAGGGATGATGGTTGGATAGAGGATGGAGATGGAGAAGATGATGGATGAGGGATGGATAAAGATGGATGTTGTCTCCTAGCCCCCATTCCATGACCCCCTGGTGAGACCCAGGTCCAGCACCACTCCCAGCCTCACCAGCACCACCCCAGTGCCCCCCAGGCCACTTTGCCACCTCTCAACCAGACAGAGGCCACCCAGCCCCTGCCCACACTGAGGTGCCACCAACTTGGGCACTTCCTGGCACCACCACAACCATCCCCCTCACACTCAGGGGTGCTCCCTGGCCACCAATGGGCCCAGTGCCAGCCCAACACCAGGGGCTGGATGTTGTCCCTGGGTGCCACCAGGGGACCTGCAGCAGCTTCTTCTTCCACCCCCAGGAGAGGAATGAGCCCAGCAGGACCCAAACCCAGGGTGGGCATCACCCCCCCTGGCACTGCATGGTGGCATAAACCCAACTGGGAGCTGCTGAACTCTCTCCCAGTGCCTCCCACTGCTCCCCATGGTCCCACACTGGTGCAGTGCACATTGCAGTGGGCACTGCAGTGCACATGGGGGGCTGTGTGGAGGGTACAGGGTGCAGTGGGCACTGCAGAGGGTACAGGGAGCAGTGGGCAGAGGGTACAGAGGGCAGTGGGCAGAGGGTACAGAGGGCAGTGGGCAGGGTACAGTAGGCAGTGTGGTGGGCAGAGGGTGCAGTGGGCACAGAGGGCAGTGCAGTAGCAGTGTAGTGGGCACAGGGTGGGTACTGCAGTGGGCACAGCAGGGTGCAGTGCAGTGGGCACAGGTTGCAGCAGGCACTGCAATGAGCACAAGGTGCCATGCCCTGGCAGGATAGTGGGCACAAGGTGCAGTGGGCAGTGCCAGGGGCTGCAGTGGGCACAGGGTGAAGTGGGCAGTGCTGGGGGTGCAGTGGGCACAGGGGACAGAGGGTACAGTGCCAGAGGGTGCAAGGCAATAGGCAGAGAATGCAGTAGGCTGTGGCAGGCAGTGCAGTGGGCACAGGGTGCAGTGGGTAGTGCCAGGGGTACAGTAAGCACAGGGTGCAGTGGGTGCAGTGCAGTGGATGCAGTGCCAGGGGGTGCCACAACCCTGCCGGGCAGGAGGGTTCCCAACCACTTCCCAGTCCTGGGACCAGTCCTGGGCTCCAGTGGGGGACTGGGACCAGTTCCAGTTGGGAACTGGGGGCAGTGTCCACTGCACCTCAGACCTCCCCCCAGCCCCCCTCTACCCCCTTACTCATCCCAGTTCTCCCAGTTAGCTCCCAGCTCCCTCACCCCCTCCCGCCATTCCTGACCCCTCCCTCCCCCCCTTCCAAGGACCCCAAACCCAAGGGGGGACCCCAGAACCTTCCCCCCACCCATCCCAGCATCTTTCCACCATCCCAGTACCATCCCAGTACCATCCCTGTACCAAACTCACCCCGGGGCATGGCTGGCGCCGGGCTGCAGGAGGAGGAGGAGGAGGAAGAAGAGGAGGAGGAAGTCTGAGGCCACCCCAGAGACAAACTTCCCCCCCCCGCCCCGGGTCCCCGCCCGCCCAGTTGCTTCCTTCCCGCTGTACTGGGAGGAGTGGGACACCCACTGGTGGCACCGAAAAGGGGAGGGGGGCAACGGACACGACAACGAGGGACATCCCCTCCCCGAACCCCACCAGTATGGAACTGGGGGGACCAGTAAGGGCTGGGACACCCCAAACTGGGGGTGCAGTAAGGGCTGGATCAACCAAACTGGGGGTGCAGTAAGGGGAGGGATCCCCAAACTGGGTCTGGTAAGGAGAAGGGAATTCAAACAGGGGTACAGTAGGGGGAGGGGTCCAGTAAGAGGAGGGGTCCCCAAACTGGGGGTCCAGGAAAGAGAAGGGAACCCAAACTGGGAGTCCAGTAAGGGCTGGGTCAACCAAACTGGGCATCCAGTAGAGAAGGGAGCCCAAACTGGGGTCCAGTAAGGGGAAGTGTCCCTAAAGTGGGGGTCCAGTGAGGGGAGGGGACCCCAAATTGGGGGTCCAGTAAGGGGAAGGGGAATCCCATACTCGGGGTCCAGTAAGGGCTGGGTCAACCAAACTGGGGTCCAGTAAGCAGAAGGGAAGTTGAGTTCCTCCAGTGAGGCTCTTTGATGAGTTGAGGCCCTCCAATGGGGTTCTGTGATGAGCTGAGATGCTCCAATGGGATTCTTCAGTGAGTTGAGGCCCTCCAATGGGGTTCTGTGATGAGCTGAGATGCTCCAATGGGATTCTTCAGTGAGTTGAGGCCCTCCAATGGGGTTCTGTGATGAGCTGAGATGCTCCAATGAGATTCTTCAGTGAGTTGAGGCCCTCCAATGGGGTTCTGTGATGAGCTGAGATGCTCCAATGGGATTCTTCAGTGAGTTGAGGCCCTCCAATGGGGTTCTGTGATGAGCTGAGATGCTCCAATGGGATTCTTCAGTGAGTTGAGGCCCTCCAATGGGGTTCTGTGATGAGCTGAGATGCTCCAATGAGATTCTTCAGTGAGTTGAGGCCCTCCAATGGGGTTCTGTGATGAGCTGAGATGCTCCAATGGGATTCTTCAGTGAGTTGAGGTCCTCCAATGGGGTTCTGTGATGAGCTGAGATGCTCCAATGGGATTCTTCAGTGAGTTGAGGCCCTCCAATGGGGTTCTGTGATGAGCTGAGATGCTCCAATGAGATTCTTCAGTGAGTTGAGGCCCTCCAATGGGGTTCTGTGATGAGCTGAGATGCTCCAATGGGATTCTTCAGTGAGATGAGGTCCTCCAATGGGGTTCTGTGATGAGCTGAGATGCTCCAATGGGATTCTTCAGTGAGTTGAGGCCCTCCAATGGGGTTCTGTGATGAGCTGAGATGCTCCAATGGGATTCTTCAGTGAGTTGAGGCCCTCCAATGGGGTTCTGTGATGAGCTGAGATGCTCCAATGAGATTCTTCAGTGAGTTGAGGCCCTCCAATGGGGTTCTGTGATGAGCTGAGATGCTCCAATGGGATTCTTCAGTGAGTTGAGGCCCTCCAATGGGGTTCTGTGATGAGCTGAGATGCTCCAATGAGATTCTTCAGTGAGTTGAGGCCCTCCAATGGGGTTCTGTGATGAGCTGAGATGCTCCAATGGGATTCTTCAGTGAGTTGAGGCCCTCCAGTGGGGTTCTGTGATGAGCTGAGATGCTCCAATGAGATTCTTCAGTGAGCTGAGGCCCTCCAATGGAGTTCTGTGATGAGCTGAGATGCTCCAATGGGATTCTTCAGTGAGTTGAGGTCCTCCAATGGGGTTCTGTGATGAGCTGAGATGCTCCAATGGGATTCTTCAGTGAGTTGAGGCCCTCCAATGGGGTTCTGTGATGAGCTGAGATGCTCCAATGGGATTCTTCAGTGAGTTGAGGCCCTCCAATGGGGTTCTTCAATGAGCTGAGGAGCTCCAATGGGGTTCTGTGATGAGTCAAGATGCTCCTATGAGATTCTGTGATGAGCTGAGGCCCTCCCATGGGGTTCTGTGATGAGCTGAGGCCCCCCAATGAGGTTCTTCAATTAGTTGATTTTGGGATGCTCTTGCTGGGTTGCTCCGCTGGGGTGTTTTGGGGTGCTCTGATTTTGGGGTGTTCTGATGTTTTGGGGTGCTGTCAAGATTTGGGGTGCTCTAACAAGTCAACTGGGTGTTGGGGTGCTCTGATTTTAGGGTGGTCTGCTGGGGTGTTGTGGTGTTTTGGGGTGCTCTGATGAGTTGGGGGTGCGCTAACAGGTTCACGGCCCTAAAGAGCTAGGTTCTGGGGTGCTATGATGTTTTGGGGGTGCTCAGAGAAGCCTTTCGCCGGGTCTGGAAGCAGGGTTTTTAACCGGCATCTCAGGTCACCCATCCGAGCTTCACCCGCAGCTTTTCCTGCTTAGCTTCCTCGCCGCTCCAACGGTCCGAGCCCAACGCCGGTGGGACGCCACGGGGTGCATTCTTTCCCGCGGCCGCTAGGGGGCGCTGCGGCCCCAGCGGAGGGAAGCGGGAAAGGGGCTGCTGATTAGTCAGGAGGTGGGGTTAGGGGGCGGGACTTCCGGCGTGGCGAGCGCGCTGTGTCCTCACTGCCCGGTGCGCGCTGGGGAGGGGCTGGAAGAGACCATTTCGGAGTGGGGGGGGAGAGTGCGGGGGGGGGGGGGGGGGTAACCCGGGATAGACCATTGAGGGCTGGAGGGGGGATAATATGGGAGAGACCATTTGGGGCTGGGGGGGGGGGGGGCGGGGAATAACCTGGGACAGTGTATCCCACTACTGAGGATAATGGAGGGGGTGGGGATGTCCAGTTTATCCCGGGATAGCCTGGCCCAGGATAAGGTTATTTAAGTGATGGTGGGGATCAGGTTTATCCCAGTTTATCCTACTCCTTGAGGAGGGGGTTTCAGGTTTATCCTGGGAGAGCCTGGATCAGGATAAGGTTATTTAATTGGGGGGGCGGGCAGGTTTATCCCATTCCTTGAGGAAGGGGTTTCAGCTTTATCCTGGGATAGCTTGGCCTAGGGTAAAGTTATCTAAGTGGTGGTGGGTCAGGTTTATCTTGGGAAAGCCTGGCCCAGGATAAAGTATTTAAGTGGTGCTCAGACTTATCCCGCTCCTTGAGGAGAGGATTTCAGCTTTATCGTGGGACAGCCTGGCCCAGGATAAAGTTATCTAAGTGGTGGTGGTGCTGCTCAGATTTATCCCACTCCTTGAGGAGCGGATTTCAGCTTTATCTCAGGACAGCCTGGCCCAGGATAAAGTTATCTAAGTGGTGGTGCTGCTGCTCAGCTTTATCCCACTCCTTGAGGAGCGGATTTCAGCTTTATCTCAGGACAGCCTGGCCCAGGATAAAGTTATCTAAGTGGTGGTGCTCAGCTTTATCCCATCCTTGAGGAGCGGATTTCAGCTTTATCTCAGGACAGCCTGGCCCAGGATAAAGTTATCTAAGTGGTGGTGGTGCTGCTCAGATTTATCCCACTCCTTGAGGAGCGGATTTCAGCTTTATCTCAGGACAGCCTGGCCCAGGATAAAGTTATCTAAGTGGTGGTGGTGCTGCTCAGATTTATCCCACTCCTTGAGGAGCGGATTTCAGCTTTATCTCAGGACAGCCTGGCCCAGGATAAAGTTATCTAAGTGGTGGTGCTGCTGCTCAGCTTTATCCCACTCCTTGAGGAGCGGATTTCAGCTTTATCGTGGGACAGCCTGGCTCAGGATAAATGTATTTAAGCGGTGGGGAAGGGGAGTCACGTTTATCCCACCCCTCAAGGAGCAAGTTTCACCTTTATCCTGGGATAACCGGACCCCAGGTCTGAGCTCGTTAGGAGGAAGGTTGCTGGGGGCTGGTCCCAACCTGGGTCCCTCCCAGTTTGGAGGTGGAGAAGGGGATGGGGGGCTGGGGTTAGGGGGAGGGGGCTGTGAGGTGGCTGCGCCGCTCTCCCCACCCTTACAGCTTGTTCCGGGCTAGACGAGGGGGTCAGGCCGAGCCTTTTATCCTGGTACAACCCGGGAAACACCGGAAAATAACAACCAGTCCCTCCCCCACCACCTCCTGGAGCCGAACCCGGTTGTGGCTGCCTGAGACCGGAGGTAGTGGTGGTGGAGGAGGAAGAAGAAGGAAGAAGAAGGTTGAAGGGAGGTTGGGAGTTGAAGGGGGGGTGGGAGGGCAGCAGGAATTAGGTTTAGCTTTTGGGAAGGAGGCAGCAGGAATTAGGTTAGGCTTCTGGGGAGGGGGCAGCAGGAGTAAGGTTTAGCTTTTGGGGGGCAGCAGCGGGAATTAGGTTTAGCTTTTAGGGAGGGGGCAGGCGGAGTTAGGTTTAGCTTTTGCGGGGCAGCAGCAGGAGTTAGGTTTAGCTTTTGGGGAGGGGGCAGCAGGAGTTAGGTTTAGCTTTGGGGAGCAGCAGTAGCAGGGGTTCGGTGTAGCTCTTTGGGGGCAGCAGTAGCAGGGGTTGGGTTTAGCTCTTGGGGGGCAGCAGCAGCAGGGGTCGGGTTTAGCTCTTTGGGGGGCAGCAGCAGGGGTCAGGTTCAGCTGTTGGGGGGCAGCAGCAGCAGGTTAGGTTTAGCTCTTGGGGGGCAGCAGCAGCAGGGTTAGGTTCAGCTCTCGGGGGGCAGCAGCAGGGTTAGGTTTAGCTTTTGGGGAGCAGCAGCAGCAGCAGGGTTAGGTTCAGCTGTTGGGGGGCAGCAGCAGCGGGGCTCGGGTTCAGCGTTGGGCAGCAGCAGCAGGGGTTGGGTTCAGCTCTCGGGGGGCAGCAGCAGGGCTAGGTTCCGCTCTCGGGGGGCAGCAGCAGCGGGGCTCGGGTTCAGCGTTGGGCAGCAGCAGCAGGGGCTGGGTTCAGCTCTCGGGGGGCAGCAGCAGGGCTAGGTTCCGCTCTCGGGGGGCAGCAGCAGGGTTAGGTTCCGCTCTCGGGGGGCAGCAGCAGGGGTTGGGTTCAGCTTTCGGGGGGCAGCAGCAGGGTTAGGTTCAGCTCTCGGGGGGCAGCAGCAGGGCTAGGTTCCGCTCTCGGGGGGCAGCAGCAGCGGGGCTCGGGTTCAGCGTTGGGCAGCAGCAGCAGGGGTTGGGTTCAGCTCTCGGGGGGCAGCAGCAGCAGGGTTAGGTTCCGCTCTCGGGGGGCAGCAGCAGGGTTAGGTTCAGCTCTCGGGGGGCAGCAGCAGCAGGGGTTAGGTTCAGCTCTCGGGGGGCAGCAGCAGGGCTAGGTTCCGCTCTCGGGGGGCAGCAGCAGCAGGGGTTAGGTTCCGCTCTCGGGGGGCAGCAGCAGCAGGGTTGGGTTCAGCTCTCGGGGGGCAGCAGCAGCAGGGTTGGGTTCAGCTCTCGAGGGGCAGCAGCAGGGCTAGGTTCCGCTCTCGGGGGGCAGCAGCAGCAGGGCTAGGTTCCGCTCTCGGGGGGCAGCAGCAGGGCTAGGTTCCGCTCTCGGGGGGCAGCAGCAGGGCTAGGTTCCGCTCTCGGGGGGCAGCAGCAGGGCTAGGTTCCGCTCTCGGGGGGCAGCAGCAGCGGGGCTCGGGTTCAGCGTTGGGCAGCAGCAGCAGGGGTTGGGTTCAGCTCTCGGGGGGCAGCAGCAGGGCTAGGTTCTGCTCTCGGGGGGCAGCAGCAGCGGGGCTCGGGTTCAGCAGCAGCGGGGCTCGGGTTCAGCGTTGGGCAGCAGCAGCAGGGGCCGGGCGCGGGCTGCGGGCCGTGCTGGCGGGGCTGAGCGGGGCGGGTTTGAGCTTGCAGGCGGGGTGTGGATGCGGAGGAGCCCCGCGGAGCACGGCTTCACCCGCTGGACGGCGGAGCGCGGCGGGCTCCATGGGGCCGGGCGCGCTGCCCCTGGGCTGGGCGCTCTGCGGCCTCCTGCTGCTGCTGCCGCCGCCCGCCCGCGCCGAGAGGCCGCCCGGCACGCACCTCGACCCCTCCGCCATCGCAGGTCGGTCTTCAGCCTTCCCCTCGCCTTCTCACAGCCTCCCTGGCCTTCCCCAGCCTTCGTCCCCGCGACTCCCGGCCTTTGGGAACTCTGGGGAGCGGTTGGGAGCGGGACGAGGCCACCCCCCCAACCCGGACCCCGCGGCCGGGAAGGAGAGCGCCTGGGGAGGGGGGAAAAGAGCGGGTCTGGGGGCTGTGAGGGGGGAAGGGGCTAGGGAGGAGGGGGCTGGGGGCTGTGAGGGGGGAAGGGGCTAGGGAGGAGGGGGCTGGGGGCTGTGAGGGGGGAAGGGGCTAGGGAAGAGGGGGCTGGGGTCTATGAGGGGGGAAGGGGCTAGGGAAGAGGGGGCTGGGGGCTGTGAGGGGGGAAGGGGCTAGGGAAGAGGGGGCTGGGGGCTGTGAGGGGGGAAGGGGCTAGGGAGGAGGGGGCTGGGGGCTGTGAGGGGGGAAGGGGCTAGGGAGGAGGGGGCTGGGGTCTGTGAGGGGGGGAAGGGGCTAGGGAAGAGGGGGCTGGGGGCTGAGAGGGGGGAAGGGGCTAGGGAGGAGGGGGCTGGGGTCTGTGAGGGGGGAAGGGGCTAGGGAGGAGGGGGCTGGGGGCTGTGAGGGGGGAAGGGGCTAGGGAGGAGGGGGCTGGGGGCTGAGAGGAGTTTGTGGTCTGTGAGAGGGGAATAGGGCAGGGAAGAGAGTTTTGGGGACCATGAGCAGGGGTCTGGGGTCTGCGAGGGGGGATAAGGGGCAGGGAAGAGGGGTTTGGGGTCTGTGAGAGAGCCTGGGGGTGGGGTGGGGTTGGGGTCTGTGAGGAAGAAGAAGGGCAGGGGAAGGAGGGGTTTGATGTCCATGGTGGCAGTTTGGGGTCTGTGAGGGGGAAAAGGAGCAGGAAAGAGGGGTCTGGGGTCTGTGAGGCGGGGAAAAGGGTTAGGGAAGAAGGGGTCTGTGGTCTGTCAGGGGTGTTTGGGATCCATGAAGGGGGTTGGGGGGGGGGGGTAATAAAGGAAGAGGGTCTGGGGTCCATGGGAGGGGTTTGGGGGTCGGGGTGGGGGGGGAGAACTAAAGGAAGAAGGAAGGGGGTCTGAGGTCTGTGAGAGGGTTTGGGGTCCATGAAAGGAGTTTGGGGTGTTGAGGGGGGGAAAGAGGAGCAGGGAAGGGGGTCTGGGGTCCATGGCGGGGTGGGGGTCTGTGGGTCTGTGAGGGGGGAAAAGGAGAAGGGAAGGGAGGGGTTGGGTCTGTGAGAGGGGTCAGGGTCTGTGAGAAAGAAAAAGGGACAGGCCAAGTGGAGGTCTGGGGTCTGTGAGGAGGAAAAAGGAGTAGGGAAGGAGGTTTGGGGCCTGTGAGAAGAGCCTGAGAGAGTGGTCTGGGGTCAGAGAGCGGAGGGGGGGTTTGTGAGTGGGGAAAAGGAGCAGGGAAAGGGGAGTCTGGGGTCTGTGAGGAGGAAAAAGGGTCAGGAAAGGGGGTGCTGGGTCTGTGGGGCGGGTTGGGGGTCTGAAAGTCAGATTAGTGCTCTGGGAACTGGGCTTGGGGGTCTGAGAAGTGGATTGAGGCCCTGGGAACTGGGCTTGGGGGTCTGAGAAGTGGATTGAGGCCCTGGGAACTGGGCTTGGGGGTCTGAGAAGTGGATTGAGGCCCTGGGAACTGGGCTTGGGGGTCTGAGAAGTGGATTGAGGCCCTGGGAACTGGGCTTGGGGGTCTGAGAAGTGGATTGAGGCCCTGGGAACTGGGCTTGGGGGTCTGAGAAGTGGATTGAGGCCCTGGGAACTGGGCTTGGGGGTCTGAGAAGTGGATTGAGGCCCTGGGAACTGGGCTTGGGGGTCTGAGAAGTGGATTGAGGCCCTGGGAACTGGGCTTGGGGGTCTGAGAAGTGGATTGAGGCCCTGGGAACTGGGCTTGGGGGTCTGTGATTTGTTAGGACACTGAGAACTGTATTAAGGGCCCTGCAAACTGGGTTGAGGCATTTAGAAGTGGATTAAAGCACTCAGAACTGGATTAAAGCATTTAGAAGTGGTTTAAGGGCTCTGTGGAATGGGTCTGGGCATTGAGAACCAGATTAAGGGCTCTAGAAACCAGATTAAGGCTCTTGAGTCTGAGGTCTGCTTTAGGGAGTCTTTGTACTGGATTAGGGCATTGAGATCTGGATTGAGGGCTCTGCAAGATGGATTAAGTCCCTGAGGTCTGGGTTAGGGGCTTTTGGAACCAGATTAGGGAGACTGAGAACTGGATTAAGGCTCTGAGATCTGGGTTTGGGCCTCTGCAAAGTGGATTGGGGCTCTGAGAAATGGGTTTTGGGCAGGTGGGAACTGGATTAAGGGCTCAGAGCTGGGTGAGGGCACTGGAATTGGGCACTGGGAACTGGTTTAGGGACTCAGCAAACTGGTTTGGGGGTACTGGGGTCTGGATTAAGGGCTCTGCAAACTGGGATTGGGGCTGTGGGAATGGGATTAAGGCTCTGGAAACTGGTTTGGGGTACTGAGAACTGGATTAAGGGCTCTGCAAGATGGGACTGGGATTAAGGCTCTGGAAACTGGATTGGGGACTCAGCAAACTGGTTTGGGGTACTGAGAACTGGTTTAGAGGTCCTGATCTGATTTAGGGGCTCTGCAGATTGGGACTGGGCTCTGGGAACTGGATTAAGGCTCTAGAAGATGGTTTAAGGACTCAGCAAACTGGTTTGGGGGTACTGGGGACTGGTTTAGGGGCTCTGAAAACTTGATTTGGGCTCTGGGAACTGGATTAAGGCTCTGGGGACTGGTTTAGGGACTCAGCAAACTGCTTTGGGGGCACTGAGAACTGGTTTAGAGACACTTAGCTGATTTAGGGGCTCTGCAAACTGGGACTGGGTGCTGGATTAAGTGCTCTGGGAATGGGATTAAGGCTCTGGGAACTGGTTTAGGCTCTTCAGCTCCATTTGGAGGTGATTTCTTCATTTATTGGCCCCAAAACTGGTGCTGAATCCTCCTGGCCCTGCCTGAGCTTTTTAAACCTCTTAGCACTGGTAGCAAAGACCTAAAACCAGTTAAACCTTTTTAGGCAGGGCTTAATCCCAGTTCCTCCTGGTTTTCACCCCCAAAACCTCCATGACCATCCCCCACAAGAACCCCAGGAGGAGCTCAAATCCCTCTGGATCTGGGTGGATTTTCCCAGCAGGCCCCAGGTTTTGGTGGCATGGAGCTTCCAGAGCCTCCTTCAGTGGAGGGTTGGGAAGTTGGTGATGCCACACTGGGTGCTGGTGGCCTTGTGGTGTGTGCTCCTGATGGTGCCTGAGGAGCAGAAGCAGGAGGTTGCTCCCTAAGAATTGGGCTTGGAATTGTGGGGAATGAGGCAGGAACCTTCAGCTCTGTGTGGTTGGGTTGGGACAGGGCCAGGTTGGTGACCAGGACCTGGAGCTCAGCCAGCCTGGGTGTGGGCCAGGCCTGTTCTGCTTGGCAGGGAGCAGAGCTCTCAGCATCTCCACCAGCAGCATGGAGGTGTTTGGGTTGGAAGAGAGCTCCAAGGGGGTGGAGTTCAAGGATAAGCCCAACAGAGCCCCAGGGCATCACCAACCCAGGGCCCTCAGCACCACAGCTTCCCAACCCCTCCAGCCATGAGGACTCACCACTGCCCTGGGCAGCCTCTTCTGCTGCAGCCTCAGCCCCGCCCCCCCAGCTCCCTCAGCTGCTCCTCACAACTTCTCCACAGCCTTCTCCTCCTTCCCCAGACCCTTCCCCAATTCCTTGTCTTTCTCTGGCCCTGCCCCAGCCCTCAAGGTCCTTCTGGCAGGGAGTTGCCCAACCCTGCCTCCAGGTTTGCAGCTGTGTGCTCCCCAGGGGCACAATCCCTGCCCTGCTCCTGCTGCCCACACCATTGCTGCTCCAGCCCAGGCTGCTGCTGCCCTTCTTGCCCACCTGGGCACCCTCTGGCTCTTCTCCAGCCTCTGACACCAGCCCCCCAAGGACCTTTCCCCCCTGGCACTTCCCAGCCCCTCTGCCCCCAGCCTGGAGCCTGCTGGTCAGGTGCTGGCTGGGTGCAGGCTGCTCCCTCCTCAGGTTGATTTCTCAGGGGTCAGGGTTGGGTCCAGGCTTGGTCATGTCTTCATCAGCAGCCTGGATGAAGGCACAGAGTGGAACCTCAACCAGTTTGCTGATGGGACCAGGCTGGGAGCAGTGCTGACAGCCCTGAGGCTGTGCTGGCAGCCAGGGAGCCCTGGGCAGGCTAAGAGCTGGGGGAGAGCAACCTCCTGAAGGCCAAGCAGGGCAAGGGCAGGGTCCTGCCCCTGGGCAGGGACAACCTCCTGCAGCAGCACAGCCCAGGGGGGAGCTGCTGGGGAGCAGCTGCCAGGAGAAGGAGCTGGGGGTGCTGGGGGGCAAGGAGGTGCCCAGCAGCCAGCAAGGTGCCCTGGGGGACAAGGAGGTCAAAGGTGTCCTTGGGGGGCATGGAGCAGAGTGTGGGCAGCAGCAGGGGCAGGGAAATTCTGCTGCCCCTCTGCTCTGCCCTGGGGAGGCCATATCTGGACTTCTGGGTCCAGGTCTGGGCTCCCCAGCTGCAGAAAGACTGAGAAGTGCTGGAGAGAGTCCAGGGGAGGCTGGGGAGAGGCTGAGGGGCCTGCAGCAGCTCTGTGAGGAGCAAAGGCTGAGAGCCCTGGGGCTGAGAGCCTGCAGAAGAGCAGCCCCAGAGGGGAGCTGAGCAATGCTCAGCAAGAGCTGAAGGGGCTGTGGGGGGCAAGAGGCTGGGGCTGGCATCTGCTGAGTGCTGCCCAGGGACAGGCCAAGGGGCACAGCTGGCACCCAGGAGCTGCCAGCAGGAGAAAGTTGTTTGTTGTGAGGGTGGTGGAGGCCTGGAGCAGGCTGCCCAGAGAGGTTGTGGAGTCTCCTTGTGTGGAGAGCTTCCAACCCCCCCTGGGCCATTGTGCTCCTGGGGCAAGCTGCTGGGGGTGCCCTGCTGGCTGATCTCCAGAGCTGCCTCCCCTCCACCCCCACCAGGCCTGGACTCTGGGGTTTGGTGCCAGCCTGGAGCCTTTTTTTTGATGCTGGTGGAAGGCTCAGGTGTGGCCTCTGTGGTTCCTCCTGATGAAAGGTTGCACAGCAGTGATGCTGGCTTTGGCTCTTTGTGTCCCTTGGCACCAGGCTATCATCACCACCATCAGGAACTTGGTGTCTGGTGGCCTGGGCCAGGTTTCTTTGATCTCCTCCCCAGGCTGATTTATGGGGACTCCTTTTTTGGTGGCCCTTTCTAATCCTCCCCACATGTCCCACCATCAGAAGTTCCATGAGCCTAAATCCTGGAGGGGCTGGGCCTGCTCTCCCTCCTCATCCAGTTTACACCAGTAAAGGAAACTGGATCTCTGCAGGCTTTGTGCCTCCAAGGAATTTCCAGCTGGGTTATTTTTGGAAGCCCCTGCAGAAAAGTCTGATGTGATTCAGCTGCTGGCTCCCTTCTTCTGGCTCAGCAGAGCAAGGAGAAGTCCACACACAGAAAATCATCTCCAAGGCAACTTTTCCACCCCAATAAAAAAGTGCTTGGCCTGCTGGAGTTCCACAACTGAGCACTTTGGGGCATTGGAGAACACCAGAGAAGCTTCTTGGTGCTAGGTTGAAGGCCAAAAAGTAGAGGAGAACGTGGCCCAGGAGGGGTCTGCTGGCCCTAGGGGGGAGTGGGTGAGGCACAGGAGGGGTCTGCTGGCCCCAGGAGGGGGTCAGGGAGGAGTTTCTTCAACCCAAGCATAGTCACCCAAACTGGTGACAGGCTGCCCAGGGAGGTGGTGGAGTCCCCACCCCTGGAGGTGTTCAGGAAGTGTGTGGCCATGGCACCTGGAGCCATGGTTTGGTGGCCATGGTGGTGCTGGGTTGGTGGTTGGACTGGAAAGGTCTCTTAGGTTCCTGTGTATGGTCATGAGATGCTGGATGTGGAACCATGCTAGGTTGACCTGCTGCGGGGTCAGGAGGGAGATACAGAGGGGTCTAGGCCAGGCTGGAGCCATGGGGGAGGCCAAGGCAGGAGGGCACCAAGGACAAGGGCTGGGACATGTCCTTGGCTCATGGCAAGCCCAGGAAGGCTCCAAGCTGGGGACAGAGGGGCTGGGAAATGCCTGGGGGGGAAAGGCCCTGGGGGGGTTGGTGGCAGAGGCTGGAGAGGAGCCAGGGGGTGCCCAGGGGGGCAAGGAGGGCAGCAGCAGCCTGGGCAGCAGCAGCAATGGTGTGGGCAGCAGGAGCAGGGCAGGGATTGTGCCCCTGGGCTGGGCACTGGGGAGCCCACAGCTGCAAGCCTGGGGGCAGGCTTGGGCCCTCCCTGCCAGGGGGACCTTGAGGGCTGGGGCAGGGCCAGAGCAGGGCAATGAAGCTGGGGAGGGGTCTGGGGAAGGAGGAGAAGGCTGTGGAGAAGTTGTGAGGAGCAGCTGAGGGAGCTGGGGGGGGGGTGTTGCTGAGGCTGCAGCAGAGGAAGCTGAGGAGAGGCCAGGGCAGTGGTGGAGGCCCCATGGGGTTGGGAAGCTGTGGAGCTGAGGGCCATGGGGTGGTGGTGCTGGGGCAGGGCTGAGGCCATGCTTGGACTCCATCACCTTGGGAGGACTCTTCCTACCTTTCTGCTGCCCTGCTCAAGGCTTTGTTTTTGTTGCTGCTCCCCAGGTTGGGTTTTCTCAGGATGAGGCTTTCTGAGGGGTGGTTTTGATCCTCAGAGAACCAAGCTGGTGACTGATCTCCAGTCCAAACCAGTTTGCCTCCTGCCTTTGACTGTGCTGCCACCCAGCTCTTAATCTTTCATCTCCTCCTCCTTATCTCCACTTCCAGTCATGCTCCAAAGCCCTGAAGCCATTTCCCAAGCCTTGGAGACCTCAAATCCTTTGGAGCCAAGACCAAACAGTCCCTATCCTGACCCACCCCCTGCTGAAACAGGGACCCTAAAAACTTCTCCAATCCCATTTCAAGATCATCCTTGTTTGGCTCCAAACCTCAAGGGTTCAGCAGAAACTGGTGGCAGGAGGCTGGTGGCCTGTCCCCTGCTGCCCTGCAGGATGTCACCAGGGGGATTATTTTTAGCCTGGATTTGTTTTGGCTGCAGGCTTCCAACCCTGAGCTCTTTGGCAGCTCCCCTTCTAAAAGGGCCATGAGGCTTTTCCTCCTGGGGAAGAACCTTCAGGTGGTGCTTTTAGGGGCTGGAGGGTGGTGGCTCTCACCTTCTCCTTCCAGTTCCTGCCTGCACTTGGTGGCTTGTCCCTAGTTTCACCAGTTGGTGATGAGGGTTTTTCCTTCTTACTGCTGGTGATGGTGATCAGCAGAGCTTCCTCTGGGCTTGTGACACCTGCCTGGTGAGAGCAGCCTGAGATGAGCCAGGGGGTGCCCAGGGGGGCAAGGAGGGCAACAGCAGCCTGGGCAGCAGCACCAATGGTGTGGGCAGCAGGAGCAGGGCAGGGATTGTGCCCCTGGGCTGGGCACTGGGGAGCCCACAGCTGCAAGCCTGGGGGCAGGGTTGGGCCCTCCCTGCCAGAAGGACCTTGAGGGCTGGGGCAGGGCCAGAGCAGGGCAAGGAAGCTGGGGAGGGGTCTGGGGAAGTTGTGAGGAACAGCTGAGGGACCTGGGGGGTGTTGAAGGCCTTGGGGGTGTTGGTGGCCAGGGATATGTTGAGGGGCATAGAGATGTTGTGGGCCAAGGAAGGTGTTGAGGGCCTTGGGGATGTTGAGGGCCAGGGACATGCCAAGGCCCAGCTTGGGACACTTCCCTTGAACTGCAGGCCCATGGGAAGCTCCTTGGCATCTTCTTCTCCCACCCCAGAGGACCTCCCAGCCCCAACAATGGGTGTTCATCAAGGACCTGGGTGAAGGGGCAGAGATGAGTCCCTCAACCAGATTGCTGATGGGAGCCAGCTGGGAGCAGTGGTGACAGCCCTCAGGCTGTGCTGGCAGCCAGGCAGCCCTGGGCAGGCTGAGAGCTGGGGGAGAGCAACCTCCTGAAGTTCAACCAGGGTAGGGTCCTTCACCTAGGGAGAGGAATCAGCCCCTTCCAAGCATGGTCCTGGGTGTTTACAAACCAATCTTGTCCCAGTTTTGCTCTCCAAGGGTTCTCAAACTGGTCAGGAGAACGTGAGGAGGTCATCAAAGCCTTGGGTTGGTTTGGGTTCTCCACTGAAGTGCTCTGGAGATGTTTGCTTGGTTGGATTTGGGACTTGGTTTTGTCCACCCCTTGGAAAATGTCTTCCTTGGTTCCTTTTCGTGGTCACCAAAGCTTTGGGGAGCCACAGAGTGCTCCTTGGAGCTTCTCCCACCAGCCTGAGAGGTCGACCCCAGGCCAAGCTGCAGAGCTGGGGGAGAGCAACCTCCTGAAGGCCAAGCAGGGCAAGGGCAGGGTCCTGCCCCTGGGCAGGGACAACCTCCTGCAGCAGCACAGCCCAGGGGGGAGCTGCTGGGGAGCAGCTGCCAGGAGGAGGAGCTGGGGGTGCTGGGGGGCAAGGAGGTGCCCAGCAGCCAGCAAGGTGCTCTGAGGGGCAAGGAGGTGTGCTGGGGGGCATGGAGCAGAGAGTGGACAGCAGCAGGGGCAGGGAGGTTCTGCTGCCCCTCTGCTCTGCCCTGGGGTGGGGCACAGCTGGTGGGCTGGCAGGGCTGGAAGGGGCCCAGGAGCAAGCTGGGGACAGTTTGGAGCAGGAGCTGTGGGGCCAGGCCAAGGGGAGATGGTTTGGAGCTCCAAGAGAGAAGATCTGGAGTAGATCTGAGGAAGTTCTTGAGCAGGAGGCTGGGGAGAGCCTGGTTGAGGTCAGGCAGAGAGCTGGGAGCTGCCCCCTGGCTGGCAGCAGCCCAGGGCAGGCTGTTTGGGGCTCTGAGCTGTGCTTGGGGCTGTCCCTGCTGGCTGCAGGGGGCTTGGGCTGGGTGAGCTTGGAAGGTGCCTTCAACGCAGTGCTCAGGGCTGTGGTGGAGTCCCCATCCCTGGAGGAGTTTCAAAGCTGTGCAGATGTGGTGCTGAGGGCCATGGGCTGGCAGCCATGGTGGTGTTGGGGTTGGACTCCATGATCTCAAAGGTTTTTCCAGACAAAATTACCCTTGTGATACTGGGAGGAGAGCTTGGAGGTTCCACCTGACCCTCAGCAGAACCTTCTTGGCTTGGAGGGTGGTAGAGGCCTGGAGCAGGCTGCCCAGAGAGGCTGTGGAGTCTCCTTCTCTGGAGAGCTTCCAACCCTTCCTAAGAAGTCCAAAGTAGCTCCTAGCTCAAGCAGCCTCTTCTCCTGCTGGATGCTGTGGTAGGGTCTCATTAACTCCCTCATCACTTCAGTGTCCTCCTTTTGAGGACATTTAATGGCCACTTAAGTGGCTGACTCATGGTCCTCAGAAACTGTTAGGAGCTGCTCTTGGAAGTCAGCTCGAAGTTGATGCTCTGTTTGGTCAGCACTTAAAGGCCTTGGGCTGAAGGAGCTTTGAAGCTTTTATCTCCTTGATAAGTGGTGGTGGGGATGATGGTGCTGAGCTGCTCCTGAAGGCCACCAGCGGCCTGGGCTGGAGCAGCAATGGTGTGGGCAGCAGGAGCAGGGCAGGGATTGTGCCCCTGGGCTGGGCACTGGGGAGCCCACAGCTGCAAGCCTGGGGGCAGGGTTGGGCCCTCCCTGCCAGGAGGACCTTGAGGGCTGGGGCAGGGCCAGAGCAGGGCAAGGAAGCTGGGGAGGGGTCTGGGAAAGGCTGTGGAGAGGTTGTGAGGAGCAGCTGAGGGCCCTGGGGGGGTTGAGGCTGCAGCAGAGGAGGCTGAGGGGAGACCTTGTGGCTCTCTGCAGCTCCCTGAGAGCAGCTTGCAGCCAGCTGGGGCTAAAGGGCTGCTCCTGAGGGCTGGGCCAAGAGGAGATGGCCTCAGGTTGTGGCAGGGGAGGTTGAGCTTGGCCCTGAGGAGCAATTGGTGCCCCTTGAGGGGTGCCCAGGCCTGTGGCAGGCTGCCCAGGGCAGTGGTGGAGTGCCCATGGCTGGAGGGGTTGGGAAGCTGTGAAGCTGTGGTGCTGAGGGACATGGGGTGGTGGTGCCCTGGGGCTCTGCTGGGCTCATATTTGGACTCCATCACCTTGGAGAACTTCTTCAACCCAAACAATTCCATGGGGCCAGGCCAGGAACCACCCAACTGAGGCCCTGCTCAGTGGTGACTCATTCCAAGACTTTTGTTTTGGCTTGGCCTGGGGTGGCCTCTTCCTTCCTTTCTGAGTTTGTTCATTCAAGACCTTTCTTAAGGAGGTGGCATCAGCTCAGCTTCCAGCTGGCCAGGCCAGATGTCCTCCCAGCATGGTGGCCTGGGCTTAGAGCCACGATGCCAACCCAACCCATGGCTTCCTGCAGCAAAACTTCTCACAGAGGCAGTTGGGGGGTGGGGGGGAGGGGAAAGGGAGGTTTGATTTCTTTCTTCTCTCTTCCTAATGGACACCTCTGACCTTGGGCCAGCAGAAGGAAGCTTTAGGAGAACCCACCTCAGAGCTTGGCTCTTTTCAGGTCTCACCCAGTCCAACCCCACCCTGCTCCAGCAGCTTGCCCAGGAATACAATGGCTGGGAGGGGGTGGGGGGTGTGGAAGCTCTCCAAAGAAGGAGACTCCACAACCTCTCTGGGCAGACTGCTCCAGGCCTTGGTCACCCTTAAGCCAAGAAGTTTCTCCTCATCTTCAGCTGGAAGCCTTCCCTGGGCTATCTCCAGCAGTTCCCAGGTCCTCTGCAACTGGGGAGCCCAGAACTGGACCCACAAGTCCAGATGTGGCCTCCCCAGGGCAGAGCAGAGGGGCAGCAGAGCCTCCTTGACCTTCATGCCCCACCCAGAAGGACCTCTCTCAACCTCATGTGGCACCATGGGATGGCTCTCCTCCTCTTGGGTTAGCTATGGAGAAGTTTGGCTGTGAAGGATCTTGGGGGGAGACTCCTTGGAGACAGGAGGAGAACAGGCAATGGATGGAGAGGTCCTTCTGGCTTCTCTCCTCCTGAAGCTTTCCCTGCTGGTCTCATCTGCTCCATCAGCCTCCCTCTGAGTCCACAGAGATGAGGTAGACTTGAAGATGAGACAGGAGGGAGTTCAGCTCAGGGCCAGGAGGTTCTGGAAAGGAAGAGGAGAAGAGGGGTGGGAGAGGATGAGAGAGTTGGGGGTGCTCAGCCTGGAGGGGAGAAGACTCTGGGGAGATCTTCTGGTAGCCTTTCAGGGCTGGGAGGTGCCCAGGACCAAGCTGGGGACAGAGTATGGAGCAGGGCCTGTGGGGGCAGGCCAAGGGAAGATGGTTTGGAGCTCCAAGAGGAGGTTGAGTAGATGAAAGAAGTTCTTCAGAGGCTGGGGAGAGCCTGGTTGAGGTCAGGCAGAGAGCTGGGAGCTGCCCCCTGGCTGGCAGCAGCCCAGGGCAGGGTGTTTGGGGCTCTGAGCTCTGCCTGGGGCTGTCCCTGCTGGCTGCAGTGGGCTTAGGCTGGGTGAGCTTGGAAGTCCCTTCCAACCCAACCTATTTCATGCTTCCATGACCTTGAAGGTGCCTCCAACCCACCCCATGATTCAATGACCTATGAGGGTCCCTTCCAACCCGTTCCCATGACCTGTGAAGGTCCTTTCCAACCCAAGCCCGTTCCATGACTCCATGGAATGCTGCACCTTGTGATCTTACTGCCACGAGGAGCAGAGCTGAGGAGCTGCCTTTGGGCCAAGAGCTTCTGCTGCAGGTTGAGGAGGTGGAAGAGCAGGGCCCTGGTGGGTTGTGCTTTGGTAGCTTCTCAGCTGCTTCTGGCATCTCCAGTGGTTCACGTGGCCCTCTGGGAGCCTCCTGAGGAGTTTGGGCTGGTGGCAGCCGGAGCTGCGCTCCGTGGGCTGAGGCTGACTCATGTCTGCTGGAGCTTTCCAAACTCCCTTGGATTCCAGCCCACCAAGCCCTCAGCCAGCTTCTGGCTTCCCACAGCATCCACAGAGCTGCTTGCCTGGAGTCAACCAAGGGTGGGAATCGTCTCCAAGGTGATGGAGGCCAACCCTGAGCCCAGCGCTGCCCCTGGGCACCACCACCCCATGGCCCACACCTTCCCAACCCCTCCAGCCATGGGCACTCCACCACTGCCCTGGGCAGCCTGCCACAGGCCTGGGCACCCCTCAAGGGGCACCAATTGCTCCTCAGGGCCAAGCTCAACCTCCCCTGCCACAACCTGAGGCCATCTCCTCCTGGCCCAGCCCTCAGGAGCAGCCCTTGAGCCCCAGCTGGCTGCAAGCTGCTCTCAGGGAGCTGCAGAGAGCCACAAGGTCTCCCCTCAGCCTCCTCTGCTCCAGGTGGAGGCTCAGGGGCTGGGCTGGGGTTGGTGGTTGTGTTCTTCTCACCACAAGTGGGTGGGGATGAAATTGGTCTTTTTGAGGTCCAAGTGGGGCCATCAAAGGTTTGTGGTGGAGGTTGGGTGGGAGCAAGGGTTAAAAAGGGCTCTGCTGGTGGTGGTGGTGGAGATGACTGAGGATGTTTGGAAGCAAGGGATGAAGCTGTTGTGGTCCTTCACGAAGTAGATGGATGGAGGAGGCCATCAGTGAGAAGGAGATTAATTGCAGTGAGTAAACCTTGAACTGCTGCCAAGGAGAGAAGTCCATCTGGGGAGGAAGCTCTCAGGTTTGAGTGGAGGGTTGGCAGCTCTTCAAGTGTCAACTTGGCTGCTTAGTTCCTTCCTGCCTCAGGCTGGTGCTGGGGACATGAAGAGGCTGGAGAGCCAGGAGCCTCCTGGATCTCTGAAGGCTTTGTCCTCCCTCTGTTTATGGCCTCCTGAACCACCGAGGGCTTTGTCCTCCCTCTGCTTCTGGCCTCCTGAATCACTGAGGGCTTTGTCCTCCCTCTGCTTCTGGCCTCCTGAATCACTGAGGGTTTTGTCCTGCCTCTGCTTCTGGCCTCCTGGATCTCTGAGGGCTTTGTCCTCCCTCTGCTTCTGGCCTCCTGAATCACTGAGGGTTTTGTCCTGCCTCTGCTTCTGGCCTCCTGGATCTCTGAGGGCTTTGTCCTCCCTCTGCTTCTGGCCTCCTGAATCACTGAAGGCTTTGTCCTCCCTCTGTTTATGGCCTCCTGAACCACCGAGGGCTTTGTCCTCCCTCTGTTCATGGCCTCCTGGATCTCCAAGGGCTTTGTCCTGCCTCTGCTTCTGGCCTCCTGAATCACTGAAGGCTTTGTCCTGCCTCTGCTTCTGGCCTCCTGAATCACTGAAGGCTTTGTCCTCCCTCTGCTTCTGGCCTCCTGAATCACTGAGGGTTTTGTCCTCCCTCTGCTTCTGGCCTCCTGGATCTCTGAGGGCTTTGTCCTGCCTCTGTTTCTGGCCTCCTGGATCTCTGAAGGCTTTGTCCTCCCTCTGCTTCTGGCCTCCTGAATCACTTAGGGCTTTGTCCTCCCTCTGCTTCTGGCCTCCTGAATCACTGAGGGCTTAGTCCTCCCTCTGTTTCTGGCCACCTGGATCTCTGAAGGCTTTGTCCTCCCTCTGTTTATGGCCTCCTGAACCACTGAGGGCTTTGTCCTGCCTCTGCTTCTGGCCTCCTGAATCACTTAGGGCTTTGTCCTGCCTCTGCTTCTGGCCTCCTGAATCACTTAGGGCTTTGTCCTGCCTCTGTTTATGGCCTCCTGGGTCTCTGGGGGCTTTGTCCTCCCTCTGCTTCTGGTCTTCTGAATCATTGAGGGCTTTGTCCTGCCTCTGTTTATGGCCTCCTGGATCTCTGAGGGCTTTCTCCTGCATCTCCTTCACCTTCTGTGGCATGCCCATGTTGGTCCTGAGGTCTCAGGGCATGATCCAGGAGTTTCTAAGTGCCAGTAGAAGAGAGGAGCCACCTTAGACCTGATGAATCCCTCATGAGCTGTGTCTCTGAAGGCTCTCAGTAGAGGCTTTGTGGACATCTTTGGTTGGTCCTCCCAGGAGAAGCAGCCAAGGCTGGTGGTGGTGCTTCCTCTGAAGGTCTGTGAGAGATCAAATGGCCTCGTTTCTGGTGGCATTTACATCTGCTCCAGACTCTTTCATCTGGGCTAGGAGCAGAGGTGGCTTTGCATGCTGGGAGATGATTCGCTGGAGGGAAGAAAAGGAAACCTTTGAAGTCTTCAGGAAGTGAGGTGGGAAGGCTCCTGGGTTGGGTTTCTTCTACTCAACTGTAGAAGCACAGAACTGGGGAGGTGATTGTCCCCCTGGGAGGCCACAGCTGCAAGCCTGGGGGCAGGGTTGGGCCCTCCCTGACAGGAGGACCTTGAGGGCTGGGGCAGGGCCAGAGCAGGGCAAGGAAGCTGGGGAGGGGTCTGGGGAAGGAGGAGAAGGCTGTGGAGAAGTTGTGAGGAGCAGCTGAGGGCCCTGGGGGGGTTGAGGCTGCAGCAGAGGAGGCTGAGGGGAGACCTTGTGGCTCTCTGCAGCTCCCTGAGAGCAGCTTGCAGCCAGCTGGGGCTCAAGGGCTGCTCCTGAGGGCTGGGCCAGGAGGAGATGGCCTCAGGTTGTGGCAGGGGAGGTTGAGCTTGGCCCTGAGGAGCAATTGGTGCCCCTTGAGGGGTGCCCAGGCCTGTGGCAGGCTGCCCAGGGCAGTGGTGGAGTGCCCATGGCTGGAGGGGTTGGGAAGCTGTGGTGCTGAGGGCCATGGGGTGGTGGTGCTGGGGCAGTGCTGAGGCCATGCTTGGACATCCATCACCTTGGAGTATTTTTCTGACCCATCCCTTCCATGATTCCCTGTCCCAGCAGTGCAGCTGAGCTGTCCTGCCCTCAGCATTCCAAGCTGAAGGGTTTTGCTCCACTCAATCCACAATCTTAGAGATCTTTTCCAGCTTTCCTCATTCCATGCTTCACAGAATGGCTTGGCCTCGAAGGTCATCCAAACCCAGCCCCCCTGCCATGGGCAGGGACACCTCCCACTAGACCAGGCTGCTGAAGGCCTCATCCAGCCTGGCCTGGAACACTTCCAGGCCTCCATCATCATCTTGAATAACTTTGGAAATCCACCTCAAGGCCACCTGAGCTCTCCACACAGGGAGACTCCACAACCTCTCTGGCCTAGCATGCTCCAAGCCTCCTCCACCCTCACCCTGAACAAGTTGCTCCTGCTGGCACCTCCTGGCTGCCCTTTGGCCTGGCCCTGGGTACCACTGGGAAGCTCCCAGCCCCGTCCTCAGGACCTGAGGGCCAAGCACAGCAGTCCCAAAGCTCCGTGGTGGGAAGGGGATGAGCTGCTAGCTTCATGCTGCCAGCTGTGGTTGACACCAAGAGCTGCTTCTGAAGGCTGAAGTGGCAGCCAAGGAAACCTTGACCATTTTGGGTCAAAAAAAAACAAACAGAAGAGTGCTGGGATGGTTCCCATGTTTGAGTGATGGCATCAAAGCCTTGCTTGAACTTCCTCCCTCGAGTTCCCTCCTCCAAGCACCTCTTGCCAAGGACAACTTGAGACAGAAAGGCTTGGATGGAATTTCTCCACCCCAGGATGGGTTGAGGACCAATGGGAAGAGCACTGAGAGACCTCCCAAGGTTGAAGAGCCACAAGTGTGGAGAGCAGAGGGTGAGGAGAGAAGGGCAGAGCTGTGGGGAGGTCTCCAGCTCTTGTTACCAAAACAAAGAGAGGAGAGGACCAGGACCACTTCCTCTGGGGGGAGAAGATGGCCAAGTTATTTTTAGCCTCCCCATTTGACACAGCACAGCTGGAGGTCACTGACACCAGGGACATCTGCCAGCTTCTCCTCCAGCTTTACTCTAGAGTGTCACAGAGCCATGGATAAGACCTGGGAGATGGTGGAGTCCAACCATGGACCCAGCACTGCCCCAGGGAACCACCACAGTTTGGAAACCCCTCCAGGGATGGGGAATCCACCACTGCCCTGGGCAGCCTGGCACAGCCCTGGGCAAGCCTCAAGGGGCACAAATTGTTCCTCATGGACAGCCTCAACCTCCCCTGGGCCAGCTTCAGGCCATGTCCTCTTGGCCCAGCACTTGGTGAAAAGAGATCTCAGCCCTCCCTGGAGGGGGAAACCTGGAAGGCCTCAGCCCTCGAGTTAAGCAGAGCTGTCCTCAGAGAGAAGCTCCCAGGAGGAAGGATAGCCCTGGCCTGAGATGGTTGGAGGTTCCAGAGTCACTGAGGCTGGCAGAAACCTCTGGAGATCATCTTCTCCAACCCTGCTCCAGCAGAGCCACCCAGAGCTGGTTGTCCAAGGGTGGTGTTCAAGTTGAGTGTTGACTGTGCATGGATGGAGGCTCCACACCTGCTCTGTGCCACTCTGGAGATTGGAAGAGACCTATTGAGGTCCTGCAAAGCCAACACCTTGACCACCCTCAGAGAAGGTACCCAGAGCACCAGGAGGACAACCTGCCCAGAGAAGCTGTGGAGTTTTCTTCTCTAGAGAGCTTCCAGCTTCCCCCTGGCCATTGTGCCCCTGGGCAAGCTGCTGGGGGTGAGCTTGGGCTGGCTGAGCTCCTGAGACCCCTTCCCACCATGACCATGCTGGGGTCCTGGGAGGTTTCAGCTAGTTTGGGGCTCTGCCTCTTGGTCTTCTTGGAGCAAGCTGGAGTTGAGGAGGCAGCAGAAGTGGTGGACTGCAGGCTCTGGGTTCTCCTGAGCTGAAGCTTTCTCAGCTCTTCACCAAACCAACCCAAAGTGCTTTGCAGGGGAGGGGTCACTGAATCCCAGCATGCCTGGGGGGTAGGAAAGGACCTCTGGAGACCACCCAGTTCAACCCTAGCATTAGGGGCACCCCCATCAGCTTGCCCAGGGGCACTGTGGCCAGGAGGAGGTTGGAATCTCTCCACAGGAGGAAGCTCCACAACCTCTCTGGGCAGCCTGCTCCAGGCCTCTCCAGCAGCCTCACCCCAAACAAGTTGCTCCTGCTGGCACCTCCTGCCTGCCACTTGCTACCCCTTGGGCCCTGGGCACCACTCAGCAGATGCCAGCCCCAGGCTCTTGCTCAGCATTGCTCAGCTCCCCTCTGGGGCTGCTCTGCTCCAGCCTCAACCTCCTACAACTCCCTCAGCTGTTCCTCACAACTTCTCCAGAGCCTTCCCCTCCTTCCCCAGACCCCTCCCCAGCTTCCTTGCCCTTCTCTGGCCCTGCCCCAGCCCTCAAGGTCCTTCTGGCAGGGAGGGCCTAACCCTGCCTCCAGGCTTGCAGCTGTGGGCTCCCCAGGGCTGCTCCTCCTCTTGATGGTCTCCCAGGTGGTGGCACCCTGGGGGTGGCAGCAGGACCTTGGCTCTTAGGAGATTGGGTAGCAGAGTGCAAAATGCCTTCAGTGGAGGTGATCAAGCCCTGGAGGGGTGAAGGTGGGTGGGGAGGGGTGGGACAACAGCAGGAGAAGGCCCTAAAGATGCCACTGAGTGTGGCCAGGTCAGCATCTCAGCCTTCTCAGGTCACCTGGGGGGTGAGAAGAGGATCTCTTTGTTCTGGGGGGAAGGCTGAGGGTGGAGAGATGAAGAGGTGATGGTGAGGAGATAAAGAGAATGCCTGAAGGGCAGCATGAAGAGAGACAAAAGAGCTTCTTGGTGAGTCAGAGAGGTGGAGTGGAGATGATGATGTCAGCTCCTGAGAGGTCCAGGTGGCATCATCCTAAAGCTTGGGGTGGGACAAGGGCTGAGAAGCACCCCAGGGGCTCTCTGGAGCAGCTGCTGTCCCAGCAGTGGTTGGTGGAGCTTCTGGGTGACCAGGATGTTCTTTAAACCCCCCCAGGGTGGCATGGGTGGAATGGTCAGGCCAGCTCCATGGGGTAGTGGGGAATGGAGACAGCTCCAGCTGGTGGCTGGACACTAGAGGTGTCCCCAGGGCTCAGTGCTGGGCCAGGGCTCTTGGATGTCTTCCATCACTGAGCTGGGGGAGGGCTGGAGGCTCCCCCAGGCAGGTTGCAGATCTCACCAAGCTGGGTGGGAGCTGAGCTGCTGGAGAGGCAGGAGGCAGCTACAGAGGGGTCTAGGCCAGGCTGGAGCCATGGGGGAGGCCAATGGGGTGAGGGCACCAAGGGCAAGGGCTGGGACCTGCTCCTGGGGCACAGCAGCCCCAGGAAGGCTCCAGGCTGGGCAGAGAGGGGCTGGGAAGTGCCTGGTGGGGAAAGGCCCTGGGGGGGGTTGGTGTCAGCAACTGGAGAGGAGCCAGGGGGTGCCCAGGTGGGCAAGGAGGGCAGCAGCAGCCTGGGCAGCAGTAGCAATGATGTGGGCAGCAGGAGCAGGACAGGGATTGTGCCCCTGGGCTGGGCACTGGGGAGCCCACAGCTGCAAGCCTGGGGCAGGGTTGGGCTCTCCCTCCCAGGAGGAGCTTGAGGGCTGGGGCAGGGCCAGAGCAGGGCAAGGAAGCTGGGGAGGGGTCTGGGGAAGGAGGAGAAGGCTGTGGTGAAGTTGTGAGGAGCAGCTGAGGGCCCTGGGGGGGTTGAGGCTGCAGCAGAGCAGCCCCAGGGGGGGATCTGAGCAAGAGCTCAAGGAGCTGTGGGGGGTAAGAGCCTGGGGCTGCCATCTGCTGAGTGGTGCCCAGGGCTCAAGGGGCAGCAGGTGGCAGGCAGGAGGTGCCAGCAGGAGCAACTTGTTTGGGGTGAGGCTGCTGGAGAGGCCTGGAGCAGGCTGCCCAGAGAGGTTGTGGAGCCTCCTGTGGAGAACTTCCAACCCCTCTGGCCACGGTGCCTCTGGGAAGCTGCTGGGGGTGCCCTGCTGGAGCAGGGTGGGGTTGGCCTGGGTGAGCTCCACATGTCCCTTCCCACCCCCACCATGCTTGGGTTGTGTCTCTTGGCTGCTTGGTGGCCAGGCCAGGGCCTGCAGCTCAGGAGGGAGGTGGTTCTCAGAGGGTTAATGAAGTCATTCTTGGGTTCCTCCATGACCTTTCCTTCCAACAACTTGATCTTGGCCCAGAGCTGTGCTGGAACAATAAGCAGAGGGCTGAGAACATTGTGGCCACGTCATGCTTGAGGAGACATCTCTTAGGGTTTCAGTTTTCCTTCTGAAGTCGGCTCCAAAGGCTTGGATCAGCACCATGGGCACCACCACCACCACCCTTTGTTCCCTCAGCCAGGTCAAGGTGACAAAACCAGGGCTGGAAAAAACTCCTCCTGAAGCTCCACCTAAGGCTCTCAGCTGCTGTTGTTGTGACCATGAAGAGAGGGTTAGGAGGAGAAGGAAGCCCCAAATGTGGTGGCCATCAACTTGAGGACCCCCGAGAAGGGCAGCAGCAGGGAGTTCTTTGGGTTGGAAAGAGACCTTTGGGAGGTCCTCAGGTCCCAAGTGGTGATGTTCAGAACAACTCTGCCACAGTTTCTTCTCCTTGGGACAATCAAAATCCAGAGAGAAAGAAATGGCTTCACCCTGGGAAGTTTTTGGGGAGAGGACAGCCTGACCATGCCAGGGAAAGGAGATCTTTGGGGTGGTAGGACAAGGGAATGGTTTGGAGCCTCACAGCAGAGGGATGGGAGAAATTCTTCAGCAGGAGGCTGGGGAGAGCCTGCTTGAGGTCACTCAGAGAGGTAGGAGATGGCTGAGGTTGCTCAGAGAGGTAGGAGATGCCCCATGGCTGGCACCAGCCCAGGGCAGGTTGGCCTGGGCTCTGAGCACCTTGCTGTAGTTGAAAGTGTCCTAGCTCAGGACTGCACGACCTTTGATGGCCCTTCCAACCCAACCCATTCCAAGACAAAGCTTCAGTGGTGATTCCAACCCATTCCCTGACTAGATGACCTTTGTGGAGTGGTTTGGTGGAGGTGGTTGAACCTTGACCTTTGGAACTCAAGCAGTAGAGGGCCTCCTGAGACTGCTGCTCTTCTGGCATCTCAAAGTGGTTGAGGTGGGAGGGGATCTCTTCTGGAGTCCCTCTGGTTCCAAGCCCCCCCTGCTCTGGCAGGGCCACCCAAACTTGGTTGCCCAGGACCATGTCTAGATGCTTGTTGAGTATCTCCAAGGATGGAGACTCCACCACCTTCCCTGGACAATCTCAAGCAGTGCTTGGTCACCTTCACAGTGAGAAGCATCTGATGCTCAGAGGTGAGCTTCCTGTGCTCCAGTTTGTGCCCACAGCTGCTGGTCCTGATGCTGGGAAGCACTGGGAGCAGCCTGGCTCTGTCATCTGGGCACCCTCCCTGCAGGTCTTGATGAGGTCCCCTCTGAGATGTCTTCTGCAGGCTGGGCAGCCTCAGATCTCTCAGGCTTTGAGGTGCTCCAGGCCCTTCATGACTCTTCCCTGGACTCTTTCCAGTCTGGCCTTGTCCCTCTCATCCTGGGGAGCCCAGAACTGGGCCCAGGTGTGACCTCCCCAGTGGTGAGCAGAAGACAAGGAATCATCTCACAACTACTAACCCAGCCTAGGCTACCCTTGGACATCTTGGCTCAAGGTCATCTTGGTGCCCACCACAACCTTCTCTCTTGGTTTCCAGTTAGGTAACTTCAAGCTTCTGCTGGGACCTGGGCTTGGTCCCCCCTCAGGGGTAGGACCAAAGCAAGGAGATCTGGTGACAAAGAAATGGTCTGAGCAGCTTTGTCCAAGGGGTAGGTGACCCAGATGGGGTCAGGGTTCTTCAGGAGGCTTTTGGACTTCTTCTGGGAGTTGTCTTCTCCTCTGGGCTCAAGGAGTGTGGCTTAAAATGATTCATAGGACTTGTGATGGGCAGAAGGCTTCTGGATGGTGATAGAAATGGGAGAGAGAAGATGGAGAGTTGGGAGGCAGGAATGTCCTGAAGGCCAAGCAGGGCAAGGGGAGCAGCTGCCAGGAGAAGGAGCTGGGGGTGCTGGGGGGCACAAGGAGCTGCCCAGCAGCCACCAAGGTGCCCTGGGGGACAAGGAGGTCTCCTAGGGGGCATGGAGCAGAGTGTGGGCAGCAAGCAGGGGCAGGAAGGTTCTGCTGCCCCTCTGCTCTGCCCTGGGGAGGCCACAGCTGCAGGGCTGGGGCCAGGGCTGGGCTGCCCAGGGCAGAGCCTGGGAAGTGCTGGGGAGAGGTTGAGGGCCAGAGGAGGACAACAAGGGTGGAGAAGGCTCTGGAGAAGTTGTGAGGGCTGCTGAGGCTGGAGCAGAGCAGCCCCAGAGGGGATCTGAGCAATGCTCAGCAAGAGCTCAAGGAGCTGTGGGGGGCAAGAGCCTGGGGCTGGCATCTGCTGAGTGGTGCCTAGGACTCAGGGGGCAGCAAGTGGCAGCCAGGAGGTGCCAGCAGGAGCAACTTGTTTGGGGTGAGGCTGCTGGAGAGGCCTGGAGCAGGCTGCCCAGAGAGGTTGTGGAGTCTCCTGTGGAGAGCTTCCAACCCCCCCTGGCTATGGTGCCCCTGGGCAAGCTGCTGGGGGTACCCCTGGGCTGGGGGAGCTCCAGAGGTCCCTGCCCAGCTTTGAGGTTATCCAACCTCCCTTTTAAAGCAGGTTCCACCAGAGCAGGTTGTCCAGGGTGGTGTCCAAGCAGGACTTGGGCAGCTGGCCAGATCTGAAGGGTTAGTCTTGAGTAGATAACTATGTGGAGAAGAAGCCAAGAAGAGGCCACTCCATGGGCAGGAGGAAGGTTTTCATTTGTCTTCATTGACATGTTCTCTAAACATCCAACCCTTGACTCTCCAAATGGCCCCAGCTGCATCTTCTGCCAAGCCCAACAACCTCCAAGGGAGGAATGAAGCTCTTGGAATGGGATGGAAAACAGAGCTGGAGTCCTCCCACCCTTCTCCTGCCCACAGGGTGGTGGTGGCCTCTGGGTGGGCAGGAGAAAGCCTCCCTCCAGCTGTGGGATTTGGGAGGTCCAGAGTGGTGGTGGAAATGTTGGAGGAGCATCTGAGGGCATCAAGCAGCCCCCAGATTGCAGGTGTCACCAAGCTGGGTGGGAGCTGAGCTGCTGGAGGGGTAGGAGGGAGCTACAGAGGGGTCTAGGCCAGGCTGGAGCCATGGGGGAGGGCAATGGGATGAGGGCACCAAGGGCAAGGGCTGGGACCTGCCCCTGGGGCACAGCAGCCCCAGGAAGGCTCCAGGCTGGGGGCAGAAGGGCTGGGAAGTGCCTGGTGTGGAAAGGCCCTGGGTTTTGGTGGCAGCAACTGGAGAGGAGCCAGGGGGTGCCCAGGTGGGCAAGGAGGGCAGCAGCAGCAATGGTGTGGGCAGCAGGAGCAGGGCAGGGATTGTGCCCCTGGGCTGGGCACTGGGGAGCCCACAGCTGCAAGCCTGGGGGCAGGCTTGGGCCCTCCCTGCCAGGAGGACCTTGAGGGCTGGGGCAGGGCCAGAGCAGGGCAAGGAAGCTGGGGAGGGGTCTGGGGAAGGAGGAGAAGGCTGTGGAGAAGTTGTGAGGAGCAGCTGAGGGAGCTGGGGGGGTTGAGGCTGCAGCAGAGGAGGCTGAGGGGAGACCTTGTGGCTCTCTGCAGCTCCCTGAGAGCAGCTTGCAGCCAGCTGGGGCTCAAGGGCTGCTCCTGAGGGCTGGGCCAAGAGGAGATGGCCTCAGGTTGTGGCAGGGGAGGTTGAGCTTGGCCCTGAGGAGCAATTGGTGCCCCTTGAGGGGTGCCCAGGCCTGTGGCAGGCTGCCCAGGGCAGTGGTGGAGTGCCCATGGCTGGAGGGGTTGGGAAGCTGTGGTGCTGGGGCAGTGCTGAGGCCATGGTTGATCTCCATGACCTTCCCTCTCTCTTCCCACCCCTCCCATGATTGCCTCAGCTGACCAGGAGAGGACCACCCTGGCCCAGTCCATCCTTTGATGCCCTCCTCCAGGTCTCCCTTCGCTCCTCACCGCCCCGCGAAGGACAGAACCTTCCTCGGAGCTTCCCCAGAGCTGGGGAAGCTTCAGCAGGGCTGGAGCAGCCTGGGGAGGGAGAGCCCCAGGCGGGGTGTGGTGAGGCCCAGGTGTTCTGAGCTTGGTTGGTTTGTCCCTCAGCAGAGTTCTGCCGCATCGACCAAGCCCTGTGCCACGACGAGGACGAGCAGCTGAGCTTCGAGGCCGTGCGCAGCATCCACAAGCAGATGGACGACGACGCCAACGGCAACGTGGACGTGGAGGAGAGCGACGAGGTGGGGCCTTGGGGTGGGCCTTGGCTCTCCTCCTTCTCATGGAAGGGCTTCACAGCTTCTGCCAGATGATGCCAAGGGCCAGGTGCTGCACATTGGCCACAGCAACCCCAGGCTGTGCTACAGGCTGGGCTCAGAGTGGCTGAGAGCAGCCAGGCAAAGAGGGACCTGGGGGTGCTGGTTGAGAGTAGGCTGAACATGAGCCTGCAGTGTGCACAGGGGGCCAAGAAGGCCAATGGCATCCTGCATCAGGAGCAGTGTGGCCAGCAGGAGCAGGGAGGTCACTGTGCCCTGTCCTCAGCACTGGTTAGGCCACACCTTGAGTGCTGTGTCCAGTTCTGGGCCCCTCAGGTGAAGAAGGACATTGAGATGCTGGAAGGTGTCCAGAGAAGGGCAACAAAGCTGGGGAGGGGTCTGGAGCACAGCCCTGGGAGGAGAGGCTGAGGGAGCTGGGGTTGCTTAGCCTGCAGAAGAGGAGGCTCAGGGGAGACCTTCTTGCTCTCTCCAACTCCCTGAAGGGAGGCTGTAGCCAGCTGGGGGTTGGTCTCTTCTGCCAGGCAGCCAGCACCAGCACAAGAGGACACAGTCTCAAGCTGTGCCAGGGGAGGTTTAGGCTGGAGGTGAGGAGAAAGTTCTTCCCAGCAAGAGAGATTGGCCATAGGGATGTGCTGCCCAGGGAGGTGGTGGAGTCCCCATCCCTGGAGGTGTTCAGGAGGAGACTGGATGGGGAGCTTGGTGCCATGGGTTAGTTGATCAGATGGTGTTGGATGATAGGTTGGATGTGATGATCTCAAAGGTCTCTTCCAGCCTGTTCTGTTCTGGTCTAGTCTGGTCTGGTCTAGTCTAGTCTAGTCTATTCCAACCTGTGGTGGCTCTCTTGGAGAGGACCATTGGGCATTGGGTGGTGATGATGTGGAGGAGAGCAATAAGGATGGTTCTTGGTTGGTCTTTTGGTGTCCTCCTTCTCCTGGAAGGTCTTTGAAGGTTGGACCAGATGATTCCTGAGGTCCAGTTCAACCTGTGGAGGTTCTCTTGGAAGAGGACCCTTGAGTTATGGTGGTGGTGACCTGGAGGTGAGGTTGGTGGTCTTGGAGTGTCCTTCTCATGGAAGGAGGGCCACCTCTGTAGCTCTTTCTCTGAGCTGCTTTCCCATGGTGGACATTTCCTAGGGCAGAGTTGTGCAGGGGGTTGGGTTGGAGAAGACCTTGGAGATGATGGAGTCCAAGCATGGCCTCAGCATTGCCCCAGCCCCCCCCCCCCATGGCCCTCAGCACCACAGCTCCACACCTTCCAAACCCTTCCAGCCCCATGGGGACTGCACCACTGCCCTGGGCAGCCTGCCACAGGCCTGGGCACCCCTCAAGGGGCACCAATTGCTCCTCAGGGCCAAGCTCAACCTCCCCTGCCACAACCTGAGGCCATCTCCTCTTGGCCCAGCCCTCAGGAGCAGCCCTTGAGCCCCAGCTGGCTGCAAGCTGCTCTCAGGGAGCTGCAGAGAGCCACAAGGTCTCCCCTCAGCCTCCTCTGCTGCAGCCTCAACCCCCCCAGGGCCCTCAGCTGCTCCTCACAACTTCTCCACAGCCTTCTCCTCTTTCTCCAGACCCCTCCCCAGCTTCCTTGCCCTGCTCTGGCCCTGCACCAGCTCCTCAATGTCCTTCTGACAGTGAGTGGCCCAACCCTGCCCCCAGGTCTCATTCCATGGAGGTTGAATCTCCAACCCAAGCTATAGGAGCAGTTGAGTTTCTTGGCCAAGTCTCACCTGTGCCAGGGCTGATGACATCCTCCAGGAACTTGGGCCAGCAGCCTAGAGCTTCTCCCATCCTCTTGATGAGTTGCCAGCAGGGTTGGATGACTTATCCCAGGCTTTGGTGCCTCTCCCTCTCTTTCATCCCAATTCCTTGAGTCATTAAAGTCCATTCACAACCTTCCCAAGGTTTTGATGTCTCCCCTAGAGCCACATCTCCATCAGCTTGAAGCTTGGGAGCTGAAAGACTTCCTAGAGGGGCTCCTGCAGCACCTCCTGAGGGGCTGGAAGAGCTCCTGGAGCTGCTCAGGGCAGCAGGAGGCTGGGTGAGGAGCTCATCCCATGGGCCCCAACCCTCTCCTAGCACTTCTCCTGCCCTTTGGTGCCTTCCCTGGGCTGATCCCAGCAGGGATGGTTGAGTCCTGGGGGGCCCTGAGTCCTGGGGCTGTTGTCTCCTTACCTCCAGGCCCACAGTACCAATTGTGGTGGAAGTAGACACAGACAGCAAAGCCAAAGGTGGTGAAGGTGCAGAGGCCTGGAGCAGGCTGCCCAGAGAGGTTGTGGAGCCTCTTCCTATGGAGAGCTTCCAACCTCCCCTGGCCATGGTGCCCCTGGGGCAAAGCTGCTGTGGGTGCCCCTGGGCTGGGGGAGCTACAGAGGTTCCTTCCCACCCCCACACCACACCAGGGTTCCTTGGTTGGTGTCACAGCTCTTCTCTTCTTCCTCACAAGTGACCTGTGACCATCTTTGGGTTCAAGATGGAGAAGACCACCAAAAGCAGAGTTTGTGGTGGGGCCTGGCCAGTGGTTGGACTTGGATGATCTTCAAGGTGTGTTCCAAGCTCAACCACTCCATGGTCCTTCAAAACACAGTTTCAGGCTTCTCCTCTGCTCAGCTTGAAGCTGGGAATGAAAAGCTGCCCTAAATCTGGGTTTCAATCCAGGCTTTGAAGCCCCTGGAGAAAGCATTCCAAGAATTCTCCTTCAGGAGCCAAGCTCCGGGAGCTGTGATCAAGGTGACCACCAGCTCCAACCCCCCTGCCCCCAGGCAGGTTTGAGCTTCTGGCCTTGGTGTTGGGAGGGTTGCTGAGGAGGAGGAGCAGCAGGGGGCTCAGATTGGAGCCTTTTGGAGCTTTTGAGCTTCATCTTTAGGAGCTTCTCCTGGTGCCAGCAAGTCAGGCTGGCAGTGTTGTCTTCTGCACTGGTGGCCCTGGGGAGCCCACAGCTGCAAGCCTGGGGGCAGGCTTGGGCCCTCCCTGCCAGGAGGACCTTGAGGGCTGGGGCAGGGCCAGAGCAGGGCAAGGAAGCTGGGGAGGGGTCTGGGGAAGGAGGAGAAGGCTGTGGAGAAGCTGTGAGGAGCAGCTGAGGGAGCTGGGGGGGTTGAGGCTGCAGCAGAGGAGGCTGAGGGGAGACCTTGTGGCTCTCTGCAGCTCCCTGAGAGCAGCTTGCAGCCAGCTGGGGCTCAAGGGCTGCTCCTGAGGGCTGGGCCAAGAGGAGATGGCCTCAGGTTGTGGCAGGGGAGGCTGAGCTTGGCCCTGAGGAGCAATTGGTGCCCCTTGAGGGGTGCCCAGGCCTGTGGCAGGCTGCCCAGGGCAGGGGTGGAGTGCCCATGGCTGGAGGGGTTGGGAAGCTGTGGTGCTGGGGTGCTGAGGGCCATGGGGGGTGGTGCTGGGGCTGTGCTGGGCTCATGCTTGGACTCTGCCATCTCCAAGGTCTCACCTACCAGAGCCATTCCATGACTCTGTTCTGTGAAGCACCTCCCCATGGCACAACTCCTCTGTGTGGTCCATGGGATGGGGAAGAGTTTGAGCCACGGACCTGGAGCTTCTCTGGAGAGCTTCCAACCCCAACCTGACCTTTGTGCTCCTGGGCAAGCTGCTGTGGGTGCCCTGCTGCACCTAGGGATACTGGGCCTGGATGAGCTCCAGAGGTCCCTTCCCACCACCACCATGCTTGGCTTGGTGAGGTTCTGTCCCACACCTTTGTCCCCATCCTCAAGCCAAGGTTGGATTTCTCCTCTCTGGAGGTGGCATTTTCTGCCCTGTTGAAGATGACCTCATTGGTGGCCTTGATTCAGGTGCCAGAGGAGGTCCCTCCTGGGGCCATCTCTAATTGCTGCTCTATTTCTGCTACTCACAGTGCCTCCAAAGGCAGCTCCAGCTCCTGAGGGCTGGTTCTGGTGGAGCTTCCTGCTGAGGAGACTCCTGGATCCCAGTAGCTTCCTCTCATCCTCTGCTGCCAGCATGGAGAGGTCCAACCCTTAACCAAGCACTGCCCCAGCACCACCACCCCATGGCCCTCAGCACCACAGCGTCCAAACCCCTCCAGCCATGGGGACTCCACCACTGCCCTGGGCAGCCTGCCACAGGCCTGGGCACCCCTCAAGGGGCACCAATTGCTCCTCAGGGCCAAGCTCAGCCTCCCCTGGCACAACCTGAGGCCATCTCCTCTTGGCCCAGCCCTCAGGAGCAGCCCTTGAGCCCCAGCTGGCTGCAAGCTGCTCTCAGGGAGCTGCAGAGAGCCACAAGGTCTCCCCTCAGCCTCCTCTGCTGCAGCCTCAACCCCCCCAGCTCCCTCAGCTGCTCCTCACAACTTCTCCACAGCCTTCTCCTCCTTCCCCAGACCCCTCCCCAGCTTCCTTGCCCTGCTCTGGCCCTGCCCCAGCCCTCAAAGTCCTTTTGGCAGGGAGAGCCCAACCCTGCCCCCAGGCTTGCAGCTGTGGGCTCCCCAGTGCCCAGCCCAGGGGCACAATCCCTGCCCTGCTCCTGCTGTGTCAGCAGCCTGTGGTGGCTTTGGTGTCCTTCACCTTCTGCCTTGCCACAATGATCTCAGCTGCTGGTGGTTGATGCTTGCAAGGCTGGTCCTGGCCCTGTGCCTGTGGTTGGTGTCTGCTGGCTTATGTCTATTGGAGCTCCAAACCATCCCCCCTTGGCCCCACAGTTCCTGCTCCAAACTCTGTCCCCAGCTTGCTCCTGGGCCCCTTCCAGCCCTGCCAGCCCACCAGAAGGTCTCCCTGAACTCCCCCAACTCTCCCAGCCTGGGGACCCAGCAGGGCCCTTCCAGCCCTCCCAGCATGGCTGTGGCCTCCTCTGGGCCTGCTCCAGCAGCTCCCTGCCTGTGCTGAGCCCTCCAAAGCTGCCCCAGCACTGCAGCTGGCACCTCCCCAGGGTTTCCCAGAGCTGCATAAACTTCCTCTGAGCTGCTCCTCAGAGGACCTCTCAGCCCTATCCATCACCCACAACATCACTGCTGGAGATGTTGTCCCAGCAGGCAGCTTTGTTCCCTCCATGGAGTCCTTGAGGGGGGGTGGAGGGGGAGTTTGTTGTGGTGCTGTTGAGCTGCTGGAAGTTTCAGGAGATCACTTTTCCATCCTCTGCTCTCCTGAGCTAAATAAAGCAGCAGCTGATCCCTTCCAGCTCCCTCTGTGGACTTGGCAGCCCTGCAGGGTGACATTGGCACCTCCCCTGCTCCCTCACCACCCCAGGAGCTCCACAGCTTCCCCTCTCACTGCTCCCTCGTGCTGGACCAGGCTTCAAAGTGGCCCCAGATGGCACCAAGCTGCTCTCCAAAGCTGCCCAAATGTTCTCCTGTGCCACCTTTCCCCTTCAAGGCCTGAAGAGCAACCAAAGGGTTTTTGGCTTGGAGAGAGAAGCAGAAGGGAAGAGCTGAATGGGGCTTGGTGGTGGTGGTGGTGGTAGCCTTGGTGGCATCTGAATGGGGTTGTGGAGAACCTTGGAGGTTAGAATCATGGAGTGGTTTGGGTTGGAAAGGCCCTCTCAAGGTGGTGGTCTCCAACCCTGGTGCAGTCAGCAGGGACAGCCCCAACTAGATCAGATGTAGCGACTTGGTGACCTTGGTGGCATCTAAATGGGGTTGTGGAGAACCTTGGAGGTTAGAATCATGGAGTGGTTTGGGTTGGAAAGGCCCTCTCAAGGTGGTGGTCTCCAACCCTGGTGCAGTCAGCAGGGACAGCCCCAACTAGATCAGGTGTAGCGACTTGGTGACCTTGGTGGCATCTAAATGGGGTTGTGGAGAACCTTGGAAGGTCAGACTCATGGAGTGGTTTGGGTTGGAAAGGACCTCTCAATATTGTCATCTCCAACCACCTTCAAGCTGCAGGGACTTGGTGGTGGCCTTGGTGACATCTAAATGGGGTTGTGGAGAACCTTGGAGGTTAGAATCATGGAGTGGCTTGGGTTGGAAAGGACCTCTCAAGGTCATCATCTCCAACCCACTCTGCACTGAGCAGGGACATCCCCAAGCAGACCAAGTGCAGGGACTTGGTGGCATCTAAATGGGGTGTTGGAGAATCTGGAAGGTCAGAATCATGGAGTGGTTTGGGGTTGGAAAGGACATTTAAGGTCATCCACTCCAACCACCCTGCAGTCAGCAGGGGTATCCCCAACTAGATCAATCCAACCCAACCCATTCCATACTTCCATGACCTTGGAAGGTCCCTTCCAACCCAACCCCTTCCATGACCTTGAAGGTGCCTCCAACCCAACCCATTCCATGCTTCCATGACCTTTTGGAAGTTCCATCTCTCAGCCTCATGAGGACTTGGCCATGGAAATGATGGCCTGAGGTCCTGTAGGTGTCATCATCATGAAGATGAACCACAAACTCAGCTCTTTTTCTTTCCTCCTTCTCCCAGTTCTTGAGGGAGGACCTCAATTACCATGACCCAACGGTTAAGCACAGCACCTTCCATGGAGAAGACAAACTCATCAGTGTGGAAGACCTCTGGAAGGCCTGGAAGACATCTGAAGGTAAGAAAGGACCAAGAGAGCTTCTCCATCATGGTTCCTGGGGAGGGAGTTCCTTCAGAGTTTTGTTGGTCTTGGTTGCTTCCCCACCCTGCGTGGTGGGACCTGAGCATGGCCATCAAAGAGGAACACCTGGGCTGGTTTCCCTGCTCCTGGAAATATCAGAGAATGACATCATGGAGCTTGGAGAAGACCTTTAAGGAGATGGAGTCCAACCATGGAGCCAGCACTGCCCCAGAGCACCACCACTCCATGGCCCCCAGCTCCACAGCTTCCCAACCCCTCCAGCCATGGGGACTCCACCACTGCCCTGAGCAGCCTGCCACAGGCCTGGGCAAGCATCAAGGGGCAGAAATTGTTCCTCAGGGCCAAGCTCAACCTCCCCTGGTACAACCTGAGGCCATCTCTTGTTCCATCATTGAGGAGCAAACCTTGATCCCCAGCCTGGGATGTGGTTTAACTTCCAGCACTTGGTAGAGTTAGAGAATGGTTGGACTTGAGCTCAGAGGTCTTCTCCAATCATAACAGCTCCATGATTTTGGGATTGTCCCCTCTGGGCTGGGCACTGGGGAGCCCACAGCTGCAAGCCTGGGGGCAGGCTTGGGCCCTCCCTGCCAGGAGGACCTTGAGGGCTGGGGCAGGGCCAGAGCAGGGCAAGAAAGCTGGGGAGGGGTCTGGGGAAGGAGGAGAAGGCTGTGGAGAAGTTGTGAGGAGCAGCTGAGGGAGCTGGGGGGGTTGAGGCTGCAGCAGAGGAGGCTGAGGGGAAACCTTGTGGCTCTCTGCAGCTCCCTGAGAGCAGCTTGCAGCCAGCTGGGGCTCAAGGGCTGCTCCTGAGGGCTGGGCCAAGAGGAGATGGCCTCAGGTTGTGGCAGGGGAGGTTGAGCTTGGCCCTGAGGAGCAATTGGTGCCCCTTGAGGGGTGCCCAGGCCTGTGGCAGGCTGCCCAGGGCAGTGGTGGAGGCCCCATGGCTGGAGGGGTTGGGAAACTGTGGAGCTGTGGTGCTGAGGGCCATGGGGTGGTGGTGCTGGGGCAGTGCTGGGCTCATGCTTGGACTCCATCACCTTCAAGCTCTCTTCCAATCCAACCCATTCCATGACTCCATAAGGAAAGGAGCCTGGAGGCTTCAGAGCAGCTTTCAGATGTTTCCTCAAGTGAGGGCTTTTTGCCAAGCTCCTCCTGTGAGTCATGGTGTGGGCAGGAGTGGAGCTGCCACCTTCTCCTCCTGTCTTGCTCTGCTCTGCTCAGCTCTTGGCTTTCACTCTGCCCACTCTGTCCTCTCCTGGTCGAAGGCTCTCAGCTGGCTGGAGGAAGCTGGGAGATGTTTCTCATAGCTGTGGAGACAGCTCCAGTGTTGACAATTCAGAGCTTCTCAGCAGCCTCATGGCTCTTGGAGCCAGCAGGAAATGGACCTTTGCTCTGCTTGGCTGCTGGAGAAGCCTGAGGGGTGGTGAGGGGCTGGAGGTGGGGACCACCAGCAGTGGGGGAGGTGCACCCCACCTCTTTTGGGGTTGCTGGGGGTGGTGTAGGCACCACAAGGATCATGGAATGATTTTGCTTGGAGCTCTCCAAGATGATGGAGGCCAACCATGAGCCCTGCACTGCCCCAGGTCACCACCACCAAGCCATGGCCCTCAGCACCACATCTCCACAGCTTTGAAACCCCTCCAGGGATGGTGGCTTTGAGATGATGGAGTCCAACCATGACCCTAGCACTGCCCCAGGTCACCACCAAGCCATAGCCCTCAGCACCACATCTCCACGGCTTTGAAACCCCTCCAGGGATGGTGGCTTTGAGATGATGGAGTCCAACCATGACCCTAGCACTCCCCCAGGTCACCACCAAGCCATAGCCCTCAGCACCACATCTCCATGGCTTTGGTCTCCTCCAACCCAAACCATTGCATGAATTTGCTGTCCCCAGTTTCAGAGGAAGGGGTTGAAGGCCTGGAGATGTTTCTCCTTTGTAGAAGGCCAAGGTGTGGCTGGAGAACTGCTTTTGGTTGTCTTTATGGTTAGAGTTCCCTCAACTCTTCTCCTTCTCTGCCTCTCCACAGTCTACAACTGGACAGTTGATGAGGTGGTGCAGTGGCTCATCACTTATGTGGAGCTACCCCAGTACGAGGAGACCTTCAGGAAGCTCCAGCTCAGTGGTCATGCCATGCCCAGGTCAGTCCTCACTGCATTGCCTTCTCCTCCTCCCCTTGGGATGTGTCCAGGGTGGAGCTGTCTTGGTGGAGACACCAAGAGCTGGTAGACCAAACCCTGCTTGAGCTTTCCTCCAGCTTAGGTTGTTCCCTCCAGGAGAAATGACTCTAGAGGCTTCCAGGCTGAGGGGACAAAAGCTCTGGTAGATCAAACCCTGCTTGAGCTTCAGAAGCCTCCTGAGCTATCCTCCAGTCTAGGATGCCCTCACCAGGAGAAATGACTCAAGAGGCTTCAGAGCTGAGGGCCCAATCCTTATTGTCCATCCTCCTCCTGTCTTCTCCCTTCTGTCTCCATCTCTACCCAACCTTTCCCTGTTCCATGCTTGGCTGTCTGCTTCTTCTCTTTCCCAACTCCACTCAGCCCCACGGGAGGCCAAGCATGGCCCCAGCACTGCCCCAGCACCTCCACCCCATGGCCCTCAGCACCACAGCTCCACACCTTCCAAACCTTTCCAGCCTTGGGGACTCCACCACTGTCCTGGGCAGCCTGCCACAGGCCTGGACAAGCCTCAGGGGGCACAAATTGTTCCTCAGGGCCAAGCTCAACCTCAAGGTCCTTCTGGCAGGGAGGGCCCAACCCTGCCCCCAGGCTTGCAGCTGTGGGCTCCCCAGTGCCCAGCCCAGGGGCACAATCCCTGCCCTGCTCCTGCTGCCCACACCATTGCTGCTGCTGCCCAGGCTGCTGCTGCCCTCCTTGCCCACCTGGGCACCCCCTGGCTCCTCTCCAGCCTCTGACACCAACACCCCCAGGGCCATATAACCATTGTTGGAGAGCCTTCTGCCCTGCTAGCCCAAGCATGGAGCTCTGAGGTCTTTGCTAATGCCATTTCTCCTCCAGATGGCTCTGCCCAGCCCTCACCTGGGCTTTTCTCTCCATCTCTGTGGTCCAGGCTGGCTGTGAACAATGTGACCCTGATGGGAAGCGTCCTGAAGATGACTGACAGAAGCCACAGGCAGAAGCTGCAGCTGAAGGCTTTGGACACTGTGCTCTTTGGACCTCCTCTGTGTAAGTACCACCAGGGCCCAGGTCCTGTGGGGGTCCATCAGGAGGAGCTTTGTCTTCTCTGCTTCCAGTGGTGAAGGTAGACCACCCTGGCCCAAACTTGGCCCTTCATGGTCTCACTTCCATGAAGCTGCTCTGGAATGGTTCTCCTGGTGCAGGAGTTGGGACTTGTTGGAGCAGATCTGGAGCCTGGAGGTGTCCTGTCTCCTAGGCTGGCATTTTCATCTCCACATCCATCTCCATCAGCTGCTCAGAAGGTTGTGGAGCCACAGTTTTGGGGTCTCCCCACCCTGCAGATCCTTCCCCTAGCCGTAGGGTCAGACCTTCTGACCACATGGTGAGATTGGAAGTTGCCCTGAGGAATATCTTTTGGAGGGCCACCAGCTTTCCTCTTTGGATGGAAGGAGATCTTGGGGCTCTGCTGGTGACTCAGGCTGCAGAGGAACCCCCTCTGGGTGAGGAGAAGAGCAGCAGGCTGGAGGAGAAGTCCTTGAGGAGAGATGAGAACAGGGAGCTGGGTTGCTTTGATGTTGATTATAGACCTCCTAAGGTGATCTGCAAGCTCTCTCTGATCCATATCTCAGCTCTGCTCCTTTCTTCTTCTGTCTGGGTCATGTCTATCAAAGGTCCTTTGGTCTCCCTGTAGCTTAGTCACAACTTTCTCATGAGCTTGAGGTGCTCCTGGGAGGTCAGCAGAAACCTTCCTTGAGCAGGGCCTGTTTCTCCTGATGGAGGAGGTGGAGGTTTGAGGTAGACACAGTTTGGAATCATGGAATGGTTTGGGTTGGAGAAGACCTCCAAGATCATTGAATCTAATCCTGACCACAGCACTGCCCCAGCACCACCCCCCCATGGCCCTCAGCACCACAGCTTCCAAACCCCTCCAGCCATGGGGACTCCACCACTGCCCTGGGCAGCCTGCCACAGGCCTGGGCACCCCTCCAGGGGCACCAATTGCTCCTCAGGGCCAAGCTCAACCTCCCCTGCCACAACCTGAGGCCATCTCCTCTTGGCCCAGCCCTCAGGAGCAGCCCTTGAGCCCCAGCTGGCTGCAAGCTGCTCTCAGGGAGCTGCAGAGAGCCACAAGGTCTCCCCTCAGCCTCCTCTGCTGCAGCCTCAACCCCCCCAGCTCCCTCAGCTGCTCCTCACAACTTCTCCACAGCCTTCTCCTCCTTCCCCAGACCCCTCCCCAGCTTCCTTGCCCTTCTCTGACCCTCAGCTTCTCCCCAGCCTTCCCTGGACTCTCTCTTGCAGGTCCCAGGCTCTGAACTGGGCAGCCCAGCCCTGGCCCCAGCCCTGCAGCTGTGGCCTCCCCAGGGCAGAGCAGAGGGGCAGCAGAACCTCCCTTGTCTTTGTCTTGGGAGATTTCTGGGTAGGGTTTCCTCCTCCTGAGGGACTTCTCCAACAGAAGGAGGTTTAGGTAGACCTCGTGTGGTGGAACTGGGAACAGCTGGCACTAGGTTCAGCCTTGGCACTGGGGAGAGGAGCAGGATATGAATCATCTCCAGGTGGGGCTGCCTGCTCCCTCTTGGTGGAACAAACCTGTCTTAGCTTGGGGCAGGGGAGGTGCCTGGGTTGGGCCCAGCAGGGAAGGGCATGGCTGGAGGGGACAGTGAAGAAGACCCAAAGGAGTTGTGGGTGGGTGGAAACCAAACCATCCAACAGCCCAACTCAGAAGCCTTCTCCAAGGCATTCCAAGTGACTCTTATCTGCAGCAACAAGCCAGGAGCTGCTCCTTCCTGGTGATCCATCAGGGAGGGCCTCCAGAGCCACATCAAGGCTTCCTGGGCTCTTCAGTGTTGAGTGTTCACAGAATGGTTAAATGATGATGGTCACCAAGATAAGGAAAGATGTTCCTCAGGGCTCAGTGTTGGGTCCACTTCTGTTTAACATCTTCCTGTGAGGACAGACTGAGGGAGTTGGGGCTGTTCAGTCTGGAGAGGAGAAGGCTCCCAGGAGACCTAATTGTGGCCCTTCAGGATCTGAAAGGAAAGCTGGGGAGGGACTTTTGAGGGTGTCAGGGAGGGATAGGACTGGGAGGGATGGAGCAGAACTAGAAGTGGGGAGACTCAGATTGGATGTGAGGAAGAACATGAGCCTGCAGTGTGCCCAGGCAGCCAAGAAGGCCAAGGGCATCCTGGCCTGCATCAGGAGCAGTGTGGCCAGCAGGAGCAGGGAGGTCATTGTGCCCTGTCCTCAGCACTGGTTAAGGCCACACCTTGAGTGCTGTGTCCAGTTCTGGGCCCCTCAGGTGAAGAAGGACATTGAGATGCTGGAAGGTGTCCAGAGAAGGGCAACAAAGCTGGGGAGGGGTCTGGAGCACAGCCCTGTGAGGAGAGGCTGAGGGAGCTGGGGTTGCTTAGCCTGCAGAAGAGGAGGCTCAGGGGAGACCTTTTGCTCTCTCCAACTCCCTGAAGGGAGGCTGTAGCCAGCTGGGGGTTGGTCTCTTCTGCCAGGCAGCCAGCAGCAGGACAAGAGGACACAGTCTCAAGCTGTGCCAGGGGAGGTTTAGGCTGGAGGTGAGGAGAAAGTTCTTCATAGAGAGATTGGCCATTGGAATGGGCTGCCCAGGGAGGTGGTGGAGTCACCATCCCTGGAGGTTCTTGGGAAGAGACTGGATGGGGAGCTTGGTGCCATGGGTTAGTTGATCAGATGGTGTTGGGGGATAGGTTGGACTCAATCTCAAAGGTCTCTTCCAACCTGGTTCATGCTATTCTGTGCTATTCTATGCTATTCCCCATGAGGGTGGTGAGACACTGGCACAGGTTGCCCAGGGAGGTGGTGGAAGCGTCATGCCTGGATGGTTTTAAGGCCAGGCTGGAGGTGGCTGTGAGCAGCCTGCTCTGGTGTGAGGTGTCCCTGCCCATGGCAGGGGGCTTGGGACTGGCTGAGCTTTGAGATCCCTTCCAACCCTGCCCATTCCATGATTCTCCTTCCCTGCCTACCCAGACCCCCTTGTCCAAAAGGGAGAAGAGAAGGGAGCAGAGGAAGTTTCTTGTTAGACTTAACCAAAACAATGCAGCCAAGGTCAAGCAGAAGCAAGTTAGGATCTCTCCAGAGCAAAGAAGTCAGAAGAGAGGAGAAGTATTGTTTTGGTACAACCAATCTTATGGGAGTTAACTCTCCAGTGGGAGACTTCTACCACAAGTAGGAAAAAACCTTTCCCCCAGCACAGAGTGGTCAGGGATTGGAATGTGCTGCCCAGGGAGGTGGTGGAGTCCCCAAGCCTGGATGTGTTTCAAGGGGGTTTGGATGTGGTGCTTGGGGCTGTGGTTTAGGGCTGAACCACAGCAGAGCAGGTTCTGGGTTGGATTGGTGGTCCTGAGGGTCTCTTCCAACCTGAATGTTGCTGTGGTTCTGTGGTGAAGGTGCTGGCTGGATGTCTCCTGGTGTTGGAAGAAAGGTCCCTGCCAACCCTGAGAGTTCCCTGATTGATTGGCCACTGGGATGGGCTGCCCAGGGAGGTGGTGGAAGTGTTTAAGAAAGAGCCTGGATGAGGCCCTCAGTGCCATGGTTGAGCTGATTACAGCCTCATAGAATTGTCAGGGTCAGAAAGGACCTCAAGGCTCACCCAGTCCCAACCCCCCTGCTGTGGCCAGGGACACCTCACACCAGAGCAGGCTGCTCACAGCCACCTCCAGCCTGGCCTTCAACATCTCTAGGGATGAGGCTTCCACCACCTCCCTGGGCAACCTGTGCCAGGCTCTCACCACCCTCATGGGGAAGAGCTTCTTCCTCACATCCAATCTCAATCTCCCCATTTCTAGTTCTGCTCCATCCCCCCCAGTCCTATCCCTCCCTGACACCCTCAAAAGTCCCTCCCCAGCTTTCCTGTAGCCCCCTGCAGACACTGGAAGGCCACAAAAAGGTCTCATGGGAGCCTCCTCCTCTCCAGACTGCACAGCCCCAACTCCCTCAGCGTGTCCTCATAGCAGAGCAGCTCCAGCCCTCTGCTCACCTTTGTGCCCCTGCTCTGGACACCTTCCAGCACCTTCCTGGAGCAGAGGCTCCAGAGCTGGACACGGAGCTCCAGGTGTGGTCTCACCTTGGAAGGTGTTGGGTGAGAGGTTGGGCTGGATGATCTCCAAAGGTCTTTTCCATCCTGGTTCATGTGCTCTGTACTGTGATTCTCTGAGTGCTGAGCATCTCTGCTGGCCTTGCAGTGACTCGCCACAACCACCTGAAGGACTTCATGCTGGTGGTCTCCATCGTCATCGGGGTGGGAGGCTGCTGGTTTGCCTACATCCAGAACCGCTACTCCAAGGAGCACATGAAGAAGATGATGAAAGACCTCGAGGGCCTCCACAGGGCTGAGCAATCTCTCCATGACCTCCAAGAAAGGTAGGTTTGGAAGCCTCCAGCCCCTTTGGAGCAGGCATCTCTCAAGGGCTTTCCTTCGAGTTGGAGCTGGGTGATCCTCGTGGGAGGGTCCCTTCCAAACCTAACAAGTTAGGTGTGAGATGGAGAAGCAGCCTTGGTGGGACTCACCCAAGAATGGCTTCTTCAGACCTTGCTTGGTCAGCCTTCTGCAGCCCAGGGACACAGCCAGGGCCTCAGACCCAGAGGGCAGTCATAGAATGATGGTATGAGTTGGGCTGGAGAAGGCCTTCAAGGTGATGGAGTCCAAGCATGGCTCCAGCACTGCCCCCAGAGCACCACCACCTCAGCACCACAGCTCCACAGCTTCCAGACCCCCCTCCAGCCATGGGGACTCCACCACTGCCCTGGGCAGCCTGACACAGGCCTGGACAAGCCTCAAGGAGCACAAATTGCTCCTCAGGGCCAAGCTCAACCTCCCCTGATGTAGCTTGAGGTCGTTGGTCACTTGAACCACTTGGTCCAGAACCTCAGCGTGGTGGTGGTGGTGGGAAGGGACCCCTGGAGCTCACCCAGTCCAATACTAGGACTAGGGTCATCCACAGCAGCTTGCCCAGGGCCAGCAGGATGCTTGAGCTAGGAGCTACTTCGGACTTCTTAGGAAGGGTTGGAAGCTCTCCAGAGAAGGAGACTCCACAACCTCTCTGGGCAGCCTGCTCCAGGCCTCCACCATCCTCAAAGCCAACAAATTTCTCCTTATAGAACCTCCTAGGTTCCAGTTTGGGTTGAAGGCACCTTCTAAGCTCAGCCAATCCAAGCCCCCTGCAGCCAGCAGGGACAGCCCCAAGCACAGCTCAGAGCCCCAAACACCCTGCCCTGGGCTGCTGCCAGCCTGGGGGCAGCTCCCAGCTCTCTACCTGACCTCAACCAGGCTCTCCCCAGCCTCCTGCTCAAGAACTTCCTCAGATCTACTCCAGATCTTCTCTCTTGGAGCTTCAAACCATCTCCCCCTTGGCCTGGCCCCACAGCTCCTGCTCCAAACTCTATCCCCAGCTTGCTCCTGGGCCCCTTCCAGCCCTGCCAGGCCACCAGAAGGTCTCCCTGGAGCCTTCTCCAGGCTGGGCCCCCCCAGCTCTGCCAGCCTGGGGACCCAGCAGAGCCCTTCCAGTCCTCCCAGCATGGCTGTGGCCTCCTCTGGCCCTGCCCCAGCAGCTCCCTGCCTGTGCTGAGCCCTCCAGAGCTGCTCCAGCACTGCAGGTGAGGTCCCAGCAGAGCTCTCTTGACCTGCTGGCCACACTTCCCAGTAGATGAAGTCCAAGGTGATGCTGCCAAGCTGGAGATGTTCCCCTGGCACTGTGGTGGATCTCTGATCTGCTTCCTGCTTCTCTTGGAGATGGAATGAAGTCCAAGGTGGCCTCTTCTCCACATCTGGTTGGATGGAGCTTTGTGTCCTGTAGACAAGAGGTTGGCCCTAGCCCAAAGGAAAAGGTCTTCTTGTGTTCCTCCAACCAGAAAGTTGGAGAAGGTTTCTCCATCCTCCAGGCCAAGATGTGTCCAGGTGCTACCAGATGGACCTAGCTGTGTCCAGCACAGTGTCTTCTAGGGGTCCCCAAAGAGCAGGTCATAGCTGGGGGTCCACCTGGAGGCTGCTTTGAATGTGTTGTGTGGGAGAATGACCTTGAGGCCTTCAGCTGAGGACAAAGCCACCTGCCCAAGGAGATGAGCTGCAGGAGTTCACTTAATGCCCTAAAGCCAGGAAGAAACCCAAAACCACCTCTGCTAAGCCCCAGGGTGTGGCAGCTGGGGAGGGAGGAGTTGTCCTCTGCAGAGGACACTCAGCTGGAGGAGCTCAAGGTGTTGGAGGATTGATCCAGTTCCTCTCTCCAGCTTCACTCCTTTGTCCTTGAGCCAGCAGCAAGCTTCAGGCTGGTGGTCCTCAAGCCACTGGAGAAGCACCAGGGGTACCAAACAGCCCTCATGGAATGGTCAGGGTTGGAAGGGACCTCAAGGCTTAGCCAGTCCCAACCCCCCTGCTGTGGCCAGGGACACCTCCAGCCTGGCCTTAAAAACTCTACAGGCATGAGGCTGCCACCACCTCCCTGGGCACCCTGTGCCAGGCTCTCACCACCTTCATGGGGAAGAACTTCTTCCTCACATCCAATCTCAATCTCCCCACTTCTAGTTCTGCTCCATCCCCCCAGTCCTATCCCTCCCTGACACCCTCAAAAGTCCCTCCCCAGCTTTCCTGTAGCCCCCTGCAGATCCTGGAAGGCCACAAAAAGGTCTCCTCAGAGCCTTCTCCTCTCCAGACTGCACAACCCCAACTCTCTCAGTCTGTCTCCAGAGCAGAGCAGCTCCAGCCCTCTGCTCCTCTTCATGGCCCTGCTCTGGACACCTTCCAGCACCTCCAGACCCTTCTTGTTAATAGAGGCTCCAGAACTGGACACAGAGCTCCAGCTGTGGTCTCACCAGAATGGAGCAGACAGGGAGACTCACCTCCTTGGCCCTGCTGGCTACACTTCTCTTGCTGCAGCCCAGGCTGTGAAGTCACCTCCTTGCCTGCTTCATCAAAACCTGGTGCTGGACAGACCTCCAGAAGGCATCTAGAGCCTTTCCAGCTTCCTCAGCTGCTCCTCACAACTTCTCCACAGCCTTCTCCTCCTTCCCCAGACCCCTCCCCAGCTTCCTTGCCCTGCTCTGGCCCTGCCCCAGCCCTTAAGGTCCTCCTGGCAGGGAGAGCCCAACCCTGCCCCCAGGCTTGCAGCTGTGGGCTCCCCAGTGCCCAGCCCAGGGGCACAATCCCTGCCCTGCTCCTGCTGCCCACACCATTGCTGCTGCTGCCCAGGCTGCTGCTGCCCTCCTTGCCCACCTGGGCACCCCCTGGCTCCTCTCCAGCCTCTGCCACCAACCCCCTCAGGGCCTTTCCCAGCCCCTCTGCCCCCAGCCTGGAGGATTGGCTTCAAAGCCAAGAAATTTCTCCTCACCTTCAGGTGGAATCTCTTGGGTTCTACTTGTTGTCCCTTGGTCTGTCTTTGGGCACCACTCAGAAGATCTCAGCCCCAGCCTCTTGCCCCCCAGTCCTGGCCCCAGCACTGCAGCTGTGTCCTCCCCAGGACAGAGCAGAGGGGCAGCAGAACCTCCATGCCCCTGCTGCTGCCCACACTCCACTCTATGTTCCCTAGGAGACCTCCTTGGCCCCCAGGGCACCTTGCTGGCTGCTGGGCACCTCCTTGCCCCCAGCACCCCCAGCTCCTTCTCCTGGCAGCTGCTCCCCAGCAGCTCCCCCCTGGGCTGTGCTGCTGCAGGAGGTTGTCCCTGCCCAGGGGCAGGACCCTGCCCTTGCCCTGCTTGGCCTTCAGGAGGTTGCTCTCCCCCAGCTCTCAGCCTGCCCAGGGCTCCCTGGCACTGCCAGCACAGCCTGAGGGCTGTCAGCACTGCTCCCAGTTTGGCCCCATCAGCCAGGTTGAATTCTTTGCCTTCATGCAGGCTGATGATGAAGATGTTGAGGAAGACTGAAAACTGAGCTGAATTTGGGGCTTTCTGAAGGGTATCTTGGAGGTGCTTTGGGAAATGGGGAATCAATGAAGCAAAGCTTAGACCCTGGAGTTGCCAGTTTGACTTCTTGACCATGGGGAACTGTCTCCTTGACTTCCCAGGATGTGCAGGTCCAGGGCCTTCTGCCCTTCCCAGGGCCTCTTGCCCTTCCCAAGACCTCCTGATCTCTTCTTTACCATGGAACTTTCTCCTTGAATTCCCAGGTAGTCCAGGGCCAGGGCCTCCTGCTCTTCCCAGGGCCTCCTGATCTCTTCTCAACCATGGGGAGCTTTCTCCTTGACTTCCCAGGTAGTCCCAGATCCAAGATCACAGAATGATCTCTGGATCTTTCTAGGCTCTCCTGCTCTTTTCAGGCTCTCCAGATCTTTCTTGGTATCCTGCTCTTTCTGGGACCTTCTGATCTTCCCAGGGTCTCCTCATCTCTTCTTGACCATGGGGAACTTTCTCCTTGACTTCCTAGGTAGTCCAGATCCAGGCCCTCCTCCTCCTCCGGCCAGCCTCTCCTCCTCCTCCGGCCAGCCTCTCCTCCTCCTCCTCCTCCGGCCAGCCTCTCCTCCTCCTCCTCCTCCTCCGGCCAGCCTCTCCTCCTCCTCCGGCCAGCCTCTCCTCCTCCTCCGGCCAGCCTCTCCTCCTCCTCCGGCCAGCCTCTCCTCCTCCTCCGGCCAGCCTCTCCTCCTCCTCCGGCCAGCCTCTCCTCCTCCTCCTCCTCCTCCGGCCAGCCTCTCCTCCTCCTCCTCCTCCTCCGGCCAGCCTCTCCTCCTCCTCCTCCTCCGGCCAGCCTCTCCTCCTCCTCCTCCTCCTCCGCCTCTCCTCCTCCTCCTCCTCCTCCTCCTCCTCCTCCTCCTCCGGCCAGCCTCTCCTCCTCCTCCTCCTCCGGCCAGCCTCTCCTCCTCCTCCTCCTCCTCCGGCCAGCCTCTCCTCCTCCTCCTCCTCCTCCGGCCAGCCTCTCCTCCTCCTCCGGCCAGCCTCTCCTCCTCCTCCTCCTCCTCCGGCCAGCCTCTCCTCCTCCTCCTCCTCCGGCCAGCCTCTCCTCCTCCTCCTCCTCCGGCCAGCCTCTCCTCCTCCTCCTCCTCCTCCGCCTCTCCTCCTCCTCCTCCTCCTCCTCCTCCTCCTCCTCCTCCGGCCAGCCTCTCCTCCTCCTCCTCCTCCTCCGGCCAGCCTCTCCTCCTCCTCCTCCGGCCAGCCTCTCCTCCTCCTCCGGCCAGCCTCTCCTCCTCCTCCTCCTCCTCCGGCCAGCCTCTCCTCCTCCTCCTCCTCCGGCCAGCCTCTCCTCCTCCTCCTCCTCCTCCGCCTCTCCTCCTCCTCCTCCTCCTCCTCCTCCTCCTCCTCCTCCGGCCAGCCTCTCCTCCTCCTCCTCCTCCTCCTCCTCCTCCGGCCAGCCTCTCCTCCTCCTCCGGCCAGCCTCTCCTCCTCCTCCTCCGGCCAGCCTCTCCTCCTCCTCCTCCGGCCAGCCTCTCCTCCTCCTCCTCCTCCTCCGGCCAGCCTCCCCTCCTCCTCCTCCTCCTCCGGCCAGCCTCCCCTCCTCCTCCTCCTCCTCCGGCCAGCCTCTCCTCCTCCTCCTCCTCCTCCTCCGGCCAGCCTCTCCTCCTCCTCCTCCTCCTCCTCCGGCCAGCCTCTCCTCCTCCTCCGGCCAGCCTCTCCTCCTCCTCCGGCCAGCCTCTCCTCCTCCTCCTCCTCCGGCCAGCCTCTCCTCCTCCTCCTCCTCCTCCGGCCAGCCTCTCCTCCTCCTCCTCCTCCTCCTCCGGCCAGCCTCTCCTCCTCCTCCGGCCAGCCTCTCCTCCTCCTCCTCCGGCCAGCCTCTCCTCCTCCTCCTCCGGCCAGCCTCTCCTCCTCCTCCTCCGGCCAGCCTCTCCTCCTCCTCCTCCGGCCAGCCTCTCCTCCTCCTCCTCCGGCCAGCCTCTCCTCCTCCTCCTCCGGCCAGCCTCTCCTCCTCCTCCTCCGGCCAGCCTCTCCTCCTCCTCCTCCGGCCAGCCTCTCCTTCTCCTCCTCCGGCCAGCCTCTCCTCCTCCTTCTCCTTCTCCGGCCAGCCTCTCCTCCTCCTTCTCCTCCTCCGGCCAGCCTCTCCTCCTCCTCCTCCTCCGGCCAGCCTCTCCTCCTCCTCCTCCGGCCAGCCTCTCCTCCTCCTCCTCCTCCTCCTCCTCCGGCCAGCCTCTCCTCCTCCTCCTCCTCCTCCTCCTCCGGCCAGCCTCTCCTCCTCCTCCTCCGGCCAGCCTCTCCTCCTCCTCCTCCGGCCAGCCTCTCCTCCTCCTCCTCCGGCCAGCCTCTCCTCCTCCTCCTCCTCCTCCGGCCAGCCTCTCCTCCTCCTCCTCCTCCTCCGGCCAGCCTCTCCTCCTCCTCCTCCTCCTCCGGCCAGCCTCTCCTCCTCCTCCTCCTCCTCCGGCCAGCCTCTCCTCCTCCTCCTCCTCCTCCTCCTCCGGCCAGCTTCTCCTCCTCCTCCTCCGGCCAGCCTCTCCTCCTCCTCCTCCTCCGGCCAGCCTCTCCTCCTCCTCCTCCTCCGGCCAGCCTCTCCTCCTCCTCCTCCTCCGGCCAGCCTCTCCTCCTCCTCCGGCCAGCCTCTCCTCCTCCTCCGGCCAGCCTCTCCTCCTCCTCCGGCCAGCCTCTCCTCCTCCTCCGGCCAGCCTCTCCTCCTCCTCCTCCTCCGGCCAGCCTCTCCTCCTCCTCCTCCTCCGGCCAGCCTCTCCTCCTCCTCCTCCTCCGGCCAGCCTCTCCTCCTCCTCCTCCTCCGGCCAGCCTCTCCTCCTCCTCTTCCTCTGGCCAGCCTCTCCTCCTCCTCTTCCTCTGGCCAGCCTCTCCTCCTCCTCTTCCTCTGGCCAGCCTCTCCTCCTCCTCTTCCTCCGGCCAGCCTCTCCTCCTCCTCCTCCGGCCAGCCTCTCCTCCTCCTCCTCCGGCCAGCCTCTCCTCCTCCTCCTCCTCCTCCGGCCAGCCTCTCCTCCTCCTCCTCCGGCCAGCCTCTCCTCCTCCTCCTCCGGCCAGCCTCTCCTCCTCCTCCTCCGGCCAGCCTCTCCCAACCCTCCTAGGCCCTCTGTTGCCATCAAGCCAGATCCAGTCAGCCCAACCCTGCTGTGGTTGCTGGCCTCGGAGCCCCTTCCTCCTCTCTCCAACCCTTCCCACCATTGGCTTCTTGCTCTCTGTCTCTCTGTGCCTTGCAGGTTGCAGAAGGCCCAGGAAGAGCATCGCTCTGTGGAGGTGGAAAAGGTCCACCTGGAGAAGAAGCTTCAGGATGAGATCAGCATTGCCAAGCAGGAGGCCCACAGGCTGCGGGAGCTCCGGGAGGGCACCGAGAATGAGCTCAGCAGGCAGAAATACGCTGAGCAGGAGCTGGAGCAGGTGGGTCCTCAGCCAGCTGAGGGGGGCCCAAGGAGGGAGCTCCTCATGCTTCTTCAGCTTGCTGTGACCTGTGGTGGTAGAGACCTCAAAACTCCCTCAAGCCTTGCTTCTCCTTGTGGAGAGAAAGGGGCAAAGGTTTCTTATGTGGGCTTCATGCAAAGGGGGGCGGGTGGGGTTGAGGCACCTGCAGAGGTCAGGGGAACATCATTTTTCATCAGTCCTGGCTCACTGGAGAGATCCCAGATGACTGGAAGCTGGCCAACGTGGTACCCATCCACAAGAAGGGCCAGGTGGATGAGCCAGGGAATTACAGGCCTGTCAGCCTGACCTCAGTGCCAGGCAAGATTATGGAGCAGGTCATCCTGAGTGCAATCACACAGCACTTAGAGGATGGCCAAGGGATCAGGCCCAGCCAGCATGGGTTTAGGAAGGGCAGGTCCTGCCTGACCAACCTGATCTCCTTCTATGATCAGGTGACTGCCTGGTGGATGTGGGGCAGGCTGTGGATGTAGTCTGCCTGGACCTCAGCAAGGTCTTTGACACCGTTCCCCATAGCAAACTCCTGGCCAAACTGTCAGCCCATGGCTTGGATGGGAGCACACTGCGATGGGTTAGGAACTGGCTGGAGGGCTGAGCCCAGAGAGTGGTGGTGAATGGTGCCACATCCAGCTGGCAGCCAGGCACTAGTGGTGTGCCCCAGGGATCAGTGCTGGGCCCCATGCTCTTTAACATCTTTATTGATGATCTGGACGAGGGCATCGAGTCCATCATCAGTAAATTTGCTGACGACACCAAGCTGGGGGCAGGAGTTGATCTGCTGGAGGGTAGAGAGGCTCTGCAGAGGGACCTCGACAGGCTGGGCAGATGGGCAGAGGCCAAGGGCATGAGACTGAACACATCCAAGTGCCGGGTTCTGCACATTGGCCACAGCAACCCCATGCAGAGCTACAGGCTGGGGTCAGAGTGGCTGGAGAGCAGTCAGGCTGAGAGGGACCTGGGGGTGCTGGCTGGCGGTAGACTGAACATGAGCCTGCAGTGTGCCCAGGCAGCCAAGAGGGCCAATGGCATCCTGGCCTGCATCAGGAACAGTGTGGCCAGCAGGAGCAGGGAGGTCATTCTGCCCCTGTACACTGCACTGGTTAGGCCGCACCTCGAGTCCTGTGTCCAGTTCTGGGCCCCTCAGTTTAGGAAGGAGGTTGACTTGCTGGAACGAGTCCAGAGAATAGCAACAAAGTTGGTGAGGGGCTTGGAGCACAGCCCTGTGAGGAGAGGCTGAGGGAGCTGGGGCTGCTTAGCCTGGAGAAGAGGAGGCTCAGGGGTGACCTTCTTGCTCTCTACAGCTACCTGAAGGGAGGTTGTAGACAGACAGATGTTGGTCTCTTCTCCCAGGCAGCCAGCACCAGAACAAGAGGACACAGTCTCAGGCTGCGCCAGGGGAGGTTCAGGCTGGATGTTAGGAAGAAGTTCTACACAGAGAGAGTGATTGCACATTGGGATGGGCTGCCTGGGGAGGTGGTGGAGTCACCATCACTGGAGGTGTTCAGGAGGAGACTTGCTGGGGTGCTTGGTGCCGTGGGTTAGTTGTTTAGGTGGTGTTGGATTGGTTGATGGGTTGGACGCGGTGATCTTGAAGGTCTCTTCCAACCTGGTTTATTCTATGTATGTATGGAAGGGGTTGGCCGGGGGGCGCCCTCCCGGGTCCGGGGAGGGGTTGGCCGGGGGGGGGGGCGCCCTCCCGGGTCCGGGGAAGGGGTTGGCCGGGGGGGGGGGGGGGGGGCGCCCTCCCGGGTCCGGGGAGGGGTTGGCCGGGGGTGGGGCGCCCTCCCGGGTCCGGGGAAGGGGTTGGCCGGGGTGGGGCGCCCTCCCGGGTCCGGGGAGGGGTTGGCCGGGGGGCGCCCTCCCGGGTCCGGGGAGGGGTTGGCCGGGGGGGGGGGGCGCCCTCCCGGGTCCGGGGAGGGGTTGGCCGGGGGGGGGGGGCGCCCTCCCGGGTCCGGGGGGGGGGTGGCCGGGGGGGGGGCGCCCTCCCGGGTCCGGGGAAGGGGTTGGCCGGGGGTGGGGCGCCCTCCCGGGTCGGGGAAGGGGTTGGCCGGGGGGGGGGGGGGGGGGGGCGCCCTCCCGGGTCCGGGGAGGGGTTGGCCGGGGGTGGGGCGCCCTCCCGGGTCGGGGGAGGGGTTGGCCGGGGGGCGCCCTCCCGGGTCCGGGGAGGGGTTGGCCGGGGGGGGGCGCCCTCCCGGGTCCGGGGAGGGGTTGGCCGGGGGGCGCCCTCCCGGGTCGGGGGAGGGGTTGGCCGGGGGGCGCCCTCCCGGGTCCGGGGAGGGGTTGGCCGGGGGGCGCCCTCCCGGGTCGGGGAAGAATCACAGAATCGCCAAGGTTGGAAGAGACCTCAAAGATCATCAAGTCTAACCTTTCACCACAGACCTCATGACTAGACCATGGCACCAAGTGCCATGTGTCATGGTATGAGGAGAGTATGGAATGGGTTGGGTTGAAGGCACCTTCCAAGGTCATGGAGGCATGGAATGCTTTGGCTTGGATGGGACTATCAAAGATCATGGAAACATGGGATGGGTTGGGTTGAGAGATCTTCAGAGGTCATGGAATGGTGAAAGGGTTTGGGTTGAAGGCACCTTCAAAGGTGACAGAATCATGGGATGGGTTGGGTTTAAGGGGCCTTCAAAGGTCATCCAGTCCAAACCCCTGTAGAGAGCTACGTGGAGAGTCATTGAGGTTGGAGATGACTTTCACAGAGCTTACTGTGTCCTGGGTGCTAGGGGCCATGGAGATGTCTTGAGAGCAATGTGGTGCCACTGCAGCAGCATCCCAGCTTGTCCTGCAGGAGACGGCTGGGCTTGGAGCTGTCATGGAATGGGTTGTAGAAGAGCTCCAAGGTGATAGAGTCCAAGCATGGCCTCAGCACTGCCCCAGGGCACCACCACCCCATGGCCTTCAGCACCACAGCTCCACAGCTTCCAAAGCCCTACACTGCCCTGGGCAGCCTGGCACAGGCCTGGATACCCCTCAAGGGGCACCAATTGCTCCTCAGGCCCAAGCTCAACCTCCCCTGCCACAACCTGAGGCCATCTCCTCTTGGCCCAGCCCTCAGGAGCAGCCCTTGAGCCCCAGCTGGCTGCAAGCTGCTCTCAGGGAGCTGCAGAGAGCCACAAGGTCTCCCCTCAGCCTCCTCTGCTGCAGCCTCAACCCCCCCAGCTCCCTCAGCTGCTCCTCACAACTTCTCCACAGCCTTCTCCTCCTTCCCCAGACCCCTCCCCAGCTTCCTTGCCCTGCTCTGGCCCTGCCCCAGCCCTCAAGGTCCTCCTGGCAGGGAGAGCCCAACCCTGCACCCAGGCTTGCAGCTGTGGGCTCCCCAGTGCCCAGCCCAGGGGCACAATCCCTGCCCTGCTCCTGCTGCCCACACCATTGCTGCTCCAGCCCAGGCTGCTGCTGCCCTCCTTGCCCCCCTGGGCACCCCCTGGCTCCTCTTCTCTCCAGCTACACACCAACAGCTCAGACACCCCCAGGTCTCTGTCACCAGATTTTGCTCCCATCATACAAGAGCCTTCTCCTAACTGCTCCTCCAGCCTCTCCATGAAGTCCCTGAGATGCATCTTTGTGGAAGGGGCTTGAGAAGGCTGTGGACAAGGTTAGTGAAGAACCTTTGTGGAGAGGGTTTGAGGAGAAGGTTGTGGAGAAGGTTCCTGCAGAAGACAGGTTCCCAGCCCTTTCTTTCCCCCTCACCACCTTCCACCAGTTAAGGCCCTGGAAAGCCAGAGGTGACTTTAACCACTCTGTTGTTTCCCAGAGGTTCTCAGGAGGTCTCCAGTGCCCAGGTGAGTATTGGTTGTGCCCACCTGACCCCACCCTGTGTGGTTGTAACCCCAGCACCAAGCCAGTGAGATGTTGACCACAGCCAACATTAACCACTCACTCCCACTGACCCCACTGGGATTGGGTTGCTCTACTTGGTGGCACCATGAGGAAGACTAAACCCAAGACCTTCTGCACCACTTGAGTCCCACTGGAGGGGTTGGAAGCTCCTAGATGGGAGATGGAGAAGCAGCCTGGTGGCATTCATCCAGAATAGCTTCTTCAGACCTTGCTTGGTCAACCTTCTCCAGCCCAGGGACACAGCCAGGGCCTCAGACCCAGAGAGCAATAAGAGACTGAGGGAAGGAGTTGGGCTGGAGAAGACCTCCAGGCTGGTGGAGTCCAAGCATGGAGCCCAGCACTGCCCACAGGCACCACCACCCCATGGCCCTCAGCACCACAGCTCCACACCTTCCCAACCCCTCCAGCCATGGGGACTCCACCACAGGCCTGGGCACCCCTCAAGGGGCACCAATTGCTCCTCAGGGCCAAGCTCAACCTCCCCTGCCACAGCCTGAGGCCATCTCCTCTTGGCCCAGCCCTCAGGAGCAGCCCTTGAGTCCCAGCTGGCTGCAAGCTGCTCTCAGGGAGCTGCAGAGAGCCACAAGGTCTCCCTTCAGCCTCCTCTGCTGCAGCCTCAACCCCACCCAGCTCCCTCAGCTGCTCCTCACTTCTCCCTAGCCTTCTCCTCCTTCTCCAGACCCCTCCCCAGCTTCCTTGCCCTGCTCTGGCCCTGCCCCAGCCCTCAAGGTCCTTTTGGCACAGGGCTGCCCAACCCTGCCCCCAGGCTTGCAGCTGTGGGCTCCCCAGTGCCCAGCCCAGGGACACAATCCCTGCCCTGCTCCTGCTGCCCACACCATTGCTGCTCCAGCCCAGGCTGCTGCTGCCCTTCTTGTCTACCTGTGCACCCCCTGGTTCCTCTCCAGCCTCTGCCACCAACCCCCCAGGGCCTCTTTGAGCAGGCAGCTTAGAGACCTTCACAGGAGGTTGGAGACACTCAAGGTGTTGATGTCCCTGGAGAACCAGGATGGTTTCTGGTTTGGTCTGCTGGCTCATCTCCACCTCTGTCCCTTGAATGTTCTTCACCACTTCCCTTTTCCACCTTTCCATGGTTGTTCCTCTCAGTGTTCCCAGTGCTCCTAAACCCCACATCCCCAGTGCTGGATCTCCTGCTTGCTTGTCCTCTAGAGTCCTTCAACCCCAGATGTTTGTGGATTGTGGTCAAAGTTTTGGTCTAAAGTTGAAGGCATCTCCAAAGGTCACCGAGTCATGGAATGGGTTGGGTTGGGTTTGAAGGCACCTCCAAAGGTCATGGGATCTTGGAATGTTTTGAGTTGGAGGCACCTTCAAAGGTCATGGAATGGGTTGGGTTGAGGGCACCTTCTGAGGTCATGGAGTCATGGAACGGTTTGGTTTGGAAGCACCTTCAAAGGTCATGGAATTATGGAATGGATTGGTTTGATGGGACCCTAAAGATCATGGAATCATGGATTGGGTTGGGTTGAAGGACCTTCCAAGGTCACAGAATCATGGAATGGGTTGGGTTGGAGGCACTCTCCAAGGCCATGGAATGTGTTGGCTTGAGTTGAAGAGACCTTCAAGAGTCATGTAACCATGGAATGGGTTGGGTTGATGGCAGCTTCCAAGGTCATGGAACCATGGAATGGGTTGGGTTGATGGCAGCTTCCAAGGTCATGTAACCATGGAATGGGTTGGGTTGGAGGCACCTTTAAAGGTTTTGGAGTCATGGAGTGGGTTGAGTTGGTGGGACCTTCAAAGCTCCTGGAATGGGTTAGGTTGATGGCACCTTAAGGGTGGTGGGCTTATGGAGGGGGTTGGCTTGAAGGCACCTTTTAAGATCATGGAATCATGGAATGGGTTGGGTTGAAGACCCCTTAAAGACATCCATGTTGAACCCCTTCCCTGCCACAGGCAGTGTCCCCTTCCAGCAGCCCCAGCTTGGCCACAGCTCCATCCCCCCTGGCCCTCTGCTTTCTGCTCCTGCCTTCCATGCTGTGCTCTGGCAGCTGCTGGGGGTGGAGAGGACCTTGCTGGCAGGCCCCAGGTTGCCCCCAGCAGTGCTGCAGCCTCCCTTGCTTGGTTCTGTGTCACCTGGTGCAGGTGATCCTGCTCTGGCAGGGGGGGTGGGACTGGAGGAGCTTTTGAGGCCCCTTCCAGCCCCTGAAACGGCTTCTGTGGTTGTGCTGCAGGTCCGCATGGCCCTGAAGAACGCTGAGAAGGAGCTGGAGTCCCACTGCAGCTGGGCAGCTCCTGAGGCCCTGCAGAAGTGGCTGCAGCTGACCCACGAGGTGGAGGTGCAGTACTACAACATCAAGAAGCAGAACGCTGAGAAGCAGCTGCTGGTGGCCAAGGAAGGGGTGAGAGCTGCACTCCCTGAATGAGCAGATGGAAGCAGACAATCAGGGGGCAGGGTTGGAAGGGACCTCAAGGCTCAGCCAGTTCCAACCCCCAACCCAAAACCACCTCTGCTAAGCCTCAGGGGGTGGTAGCTGGGGAGGGAGGAATTGTCCTCTGCAGAGGACACTCAGCTGGAGGAGCTCAAGGTGTTGGAGGATTGATCCAGTTCCTCTCTCCAGCTTCAATCCTTCGTCCTTGAGCCAGCAGCAAGCTTCAGGCTGGTGGTCCTCAAGCCACTGGAGAAGCACCAGAGGTACCAAACAGCCCTCATGGAATGGTCAGGTTTGGAAGGGACCTCAAGGCTCAGCCAGTCCCAAGCCCCCTGCTGTGGCCAGGGACACCTCACACCAGAGCAGAGCCACCTTCAGCCTGATCTTGAATACCTCCAGGCATGAGGCTTCCACCACCTCCCTGGGCAACCTGTGCCAGGCTCTCACCACCCTCATGGGGGAGAACTTCTTCCTAACATCCAGTCTGAATCTCCTCCCTTCTAGTTCTGCTCCATACCCCCCAGTCCTATCCCTCCCTGACACCCTAAAAAGTGCACCACAGAAGGTAGAGGCAGAGGTTGAAGTGACCACCAGGAACCACCTCTTGGGTTGTTATCTACCACATCTTGGAGCCTTGAGAAGGTTCAGAGCTTGAATCCCTTCTGGAGCTGCCATGGGTGGGCACTGAGCAGGTTTGGAAGCTGTTCCTCATGATCCCTGCTCTATGGCCAGGCAAGGAGGTTTCTTGTGATGGAGCTGAGTCATCTCAGTGGTCCTACTTGTGCCAGGATGCTTCTGAGACACAGTGGAGGTGTGTGGGATGTGCTGGGACACGTGGTTGTCCCTGGGGACATGCAGAGTGGTGGCAGCTGGCAGCAGAGGGATCTCCATCTGCCTCCAGTCTGGTTTCATTCTGAAGGTTTTAATGTTTCATAGAATGGTTTTGGTTGGAGAAGGCCTTTAAGGTGCAGCTGTGGCCTCCCCAGCTCCCACCATCCCCGCTTTGTCCTGCCCAGCTCAGATGTCTGTCCCCAGCTTTCTTCTCAGCCTCTTCAAGCACTGAAAAGCCACCAGAAGCTCTTCTTGGAACCTTCTCCAGGCTGAAGATCTCTAACCACAGTGAGGAGCTCTTTGTCTTCTCCTTCTACAAGAAGATGAAAGTGGCCCAACCTAAACCACCAACCCAAGTACTTTAGCAACCTTCTCCTGAGGCTTTCCTCAGGAGAAGGAGAAACCAGGGTTGGACAAAGAGCTGGTTGAGCTCCCTCTGACCCTTGAGAAAGCAGCAGAACAACTGAGGAGGACCAAGAAGCCTCCAAGCTTTTGGTGAACTCCTGACTCTGTGTTAGGAGGAAGAACCTCCCAGTTCTCAGCAGTTTTGGAGTCTCCAAGCCTCTCTGGAGCTTCTTTTAGTCTCCACACTTTTAGGATGGTTTTCTCCTGGAGGCACCACCAGATTGTCCTCCTCCTGTGACCTCTTTCTGTTGATGTTTCAGGCTGAGAAAATCAAGAAGAAGAGGAACACCTTGTTTGGGACCTTCCATGTGGCCCACAGCTCCTCTCTAGATGATGTGGACCACAAGATCTTGACTGCCAAGTGAGTACCCAGCTCAAAGCTTCTCTTGCTCCTGGCCAACCCTCTTAGACCTCTGCTGGGATAGACACAAGTGGACAGCAGTAGCAGATGAGCTTCTTCAGCTCATCTGGATGAATTTCTCTGCCCTTGAGTTAGCCAAGGATGGGATTGAGCCTTCCAAACAGTGACTTCAGCACTGTGAAAGCAGAAACCCAGCGTGGTGCTGGTGGTGGTGGGAAGGGACCTCTGGAGCTCAGCCAGGTCAGGGGCACCCCCAGCAGCTTGCCCCAGAGGCACCATGGCCAGGTTGGGGTTGAAAGCTCTCCAGAGACAGAGACTCCACAACTTCTCTGGGCAGCCTGGGCCAAGGCTTTGGTCACCCTCAAGCCAAGAAGTCTCTCCTCATTTTGAGGTGCAATCTCCCCAGGACTCTCCAGCAGCTCTCAGGCTCTGCCCTGGGCAGCCCAGCCCTGGCCCCAGCCCTGCAGCTGTGGCCTCCCCAGGGCAGAGCAGAGGGGCAGCAGAACCTCCCTGCCCCTGCTGCTGCCCACACTCTGCTCCATGCCCCCTAGGAGACCTCCTTGTCCCCCAGGGCACCTTGCTGGCTGCTGGGCACCTCTTGCCCCCCCAGCACCCCCAACTCCTTCTGGCAGCTGCTCCCCAGCAGCTCCCCCCTGGGCTGTGCTGCTGCAGGAGGTTGTCCCTGCCCAGGGGCAGGACCCTGCCCTTGCCCTGCTTGGCCTTCAGGAGGTTTCTCTCCCCCAGCTCTCCATCTTCTGTGTGCCATCTTCATGTGCCTGGAGAAGCTTCTTCCCAGCAGGTCACCCTTGACCTCTCCAGATCTTAGGTGGTCACTCAACCACCTCTGTTCCCATTTCAGACCATTTCTGGTGGTGGTTTAAGGTGTTTTGGGTTTTTTTTTGGGGGGGGGGGGGGGGTCAAAGAATCCTGGAAGGCTTTGGGTTGGAAGGGGGTCCTCAAAGCTCCCCCAAGTCCCAAGCCACTCCATGTCCACCTTGTTTTCCACCTCAGGCAAGCTCTGAGCGAGGTGACCGCAGCCTTGCGGGAACGACTCCATCGCTGGCAGCAGATTGAGCTCCTCTGTGGCTTCCAGATAGTCAACAACCCTGGGATCCACACCTTGGCTTCAGCCCTCAACATTGACCCCAGCTGGATGGGCACCCCAAGGCCCAACCCTTCCCACTTCATCATGACTGATGATGTGGATGACCTGGATGAGGAGATCGTCTCTCCCATGTCCATCCAATGTAGGTGGCCCTCGCCTGCTGGGGAAGCTGGGAACGTGGTGGGGGGCTGGAGAAGGAGGTCCTGGGAGCATAGAAATGGGTTCCTAGAACAAGTCATGGAATGGTTTGGGTGGATGAGACCTTGGATGGGCCTCGAGTCTAACCTGCTTAGTGGTAGTGGTGGTTTGGGAGCTTCTAGACTTGGTGGACCTCCAAGGTCTCTTCCAACTTCAACAGTTCTGTGATGAGCAGTGCCAGAGGAGGACACAGCTGAGCTGCTCTGTCCTAGAGTCATGGAATGGTTTGGGTTGACGAGTCCTGGGCTGGGCCTTGAGTCTAACCTGGTGGGTTTGGGAGCTTCTAGGCTTGGTGGACTTCCAAGGTCTCTTCCGACTTCAACAGTTCTGGGATGAGCAGTGACAGAGAAGATCCACAGCTGAGCTTCTCTGTTCTAGAGTCATGGAATGATTTGGGTTGATGGGACCTTGGCTGGGCCTTGAATCCAACCTGCTTAGCAGCAGTGGGTTTGGGAGCTTCTAGACTTGGTGGACTTCCAAGGCCTTCTCCAAACTCAACAGTTCTATGATGAGCAATGAGAAGATCCCCAGCTGAGCTGCTCTGCCCTAGAATCATGGAATAGTTTAGGTGGATGAGACCTTGGATGGGCCTTGAGTCCACCCTGCTTAGCAGTGGTGGTGGGTTTGGGAGCTTCTAGACTTGGTGGACCTCCAAGATCTGTTCTAAACCCAACAGTTCTGTGATGAACAATGACAGAAAAGATCCCCAGCTGAGCTGCTCTGTCCCAGAGTCATGGCATGGTTTGGGTTGGAAGGACCATCTAAGGTCACTTAGGCCACCCTCACCTAGTTCAACTTCTTTAACCAGAGCAGGTTGCTCAGAACCTTCTCCAGCTTGACCTGGGCTGGTTCCAGGGATGAGTTCAAACAACATTAGGAGGAATGAGGTTGCCCATATTGAGTTGTAGGTGATCCCACAGTGTTAGGTTGTGGTCAGGAGTGTCTCTCAGAGCCAGGCCAGCCCTGGTGGGGGTTGGTCAGGAGCTGCTGCCTCCAGCAGAAGTGCTCAATCTAAGCTGGGTTTTACTGGTGAGTCAACATCTAACCGAAGATTCCTGGAAGGCTTTGGGTTGGAAGGAACCTTTTGAGGTCACCTCATCCAACCCCCTGCTGTAGACATCATCTCTGTGGCCTTCTCTTCAGCTCCCTGAATGTAAGCTTAACCCTAACCCCCCCCCAAAGACCAGTTGTCTTCTCCTCATCTCCTAGAATCAGCCAGGTTGGAAAAGACCTCAGAGATCATCAAGTCCAACCTATGACTTAAAACCTAACACCTCCTGACAGCTGAACCATGGCTCCAAGGGCCACATCCAGTCCCCTCTTGAACACCTCCAGGGATGGGGACTCCACCACCTCCCTGGCCAGCACATCCCTATGGCCAATCTCTCTTGCTGGGAAGAACTTTCTCCTCACCTCCAGCCTAAACCTCCCCTGGCACAGCTTGAGACTGTGTCCTCTTGTTCTGGTGCTGGCTGCCTGGCAGAAGAGACCAACCCCCAGCTGGCTACAGCCTCCGTTCAGGGAGTTGGAGAGAGCAAGAAGGTCTCCCCTGAGCCTCCTCTTCTCCAGGCTAAGCAACCCCAGCTCCCTCAGCCTCTCCTCACAGGGCTGTGCTCCAGACCCCTCCCCAGCTTTGTTGCCCTTCTCTGGACACCTTCCAGCATCTCAATGTCCTTCTTCACCTGAGGGGCCCAGAGCTGGACACAGCACTCAAGGTGTGGCCTAACCAGTGCTGAGGACAGGGCACAATGACCTCCCTGCTCCTGCTGGCCACACTGCTCCTGATGCAGGCCAGGATGCCATTGGCCTTCTAGGCCACCTAGGCACACTGCAGGCTCATGTTCAGCCTACTCTCAACCAGCACCCCCAGGTCCCTCTCTGCCTGGCTGCTCTCCAGCCACTCTGAGCCCAGCCTGTAGCACTGCCTGGGGTTGCTGTGGCCAATGTGCAGCACCTGGCACTTGGATGTGTTCAATGTGATGCCCTTGGACTCTGCCCATCTGCCCAGCCTGGCAAGGTCCCTCTGCAGAGCTCTCCTACCCTCTACCAGCTCAACTCCTGCCCCCAGCTTGGTGTCATCTGCAAACTGACTGCTGATGGACTCAGTGCCCTCATCCAGATCATCAATAAAGATATTGAACAGGCTGGGGCCCAGCACTGAGCCCTGGGGGACACCACTAGTGCCTGGCTGCCAGCTGGAGGTGGCTCCATTCACCACCACTCTCTGGGCTCCATTCACCACCACTCTCTGGGCTCCACCACTCTCTGGGCTCCATTCACCACCACTCTCTGGGCTCCATTCACCACCACTCTCTCTCCCCATGGCCGGAGCCACCTGCAAGGGGCCTGGAGCCACTTTTTGGACCTTTCTCCTCCTCTGGAAGCTGTGGAGGTGTTGGTGGCCCTGATTTGGTTCTCCCAGTAAATCCTCTTTTTTTCTCTCTCTCCCACCTCCACCTGCTTGCCCCCTCCCCAGATGCAGCCTGGCTCTTGGGGCGCAGGTTCAGTGACCGCTCGTCCTTGTCCTCCTCAGAAGATCAATCCCTCTGGAGATATCCTGGTTTGGTTCTTCTTCAGTTCTCCTCTTCTTATGGCTCCTCTTCTACCTTTTTTGGGGTTTTTTTTTGCTCTTTGGGGGACATTCACCAATTGTTTTTTTCACCCCACCTTTCTGGCACCAAACCCAAACTAATGAATTGTCCTCTGCTGGCCTTTTTTTTGGGGGGGTGTTCATCATCACAACCTTTATACTAACCTCACTTCTCCCCCCCCCCCAGAAACAAAGGGAAGAGTCTGGTGGGATGAAGAAGAATCAAAAGTTTTTAGTTCAAGTTCTCCATCTGCTTGGTTGGGGGTTTGGTCTCCCCCCCCACCCCCTCAAAAAAAGCCACCCAAAGCAACCTCCAGTGATGGAATCTAGAAGGTTGTTGCTTGCTTTTAGCCCCTAAGGGGGACATCAAGGTGGCCTTCAAGGCCAGGAGGAGGTGACCACGTTGCCTTGATTCATGAAGGGGGTTGGGGTGGAAGGCATCTGGAAGGTCATCCAGCTCCAACCCCCCTGCCATGGGCAGGGACACCTCCCACTAGCCCAGGGTTGCTCAAGGCCTCATCCTGCACCTCCAGGGAGGTGTTGAAGGTCCCATCCCACCTTCTCCAGGCAGATTCTTGCTGGTTGAGGTCCCTCCCCATGAGTCCTTCTTCACTCAGGTTCTATCAGTGCCACCTCTTCATGACAGGTCCATGGAGATGGGGTAGAGCCACCAAGCCTCCTGATTTGGGCTGGAAGTCTTCCCTGGGTGGAATGTTGGCCATGAGGGGATGGAGGAGGACAGGCAGAGAGTCATTTGGCTTGGGAAAGACCTTTAGGGTTGGTTCAGTGGTTGGATTTGATGAGCTTCCAAGATTTCCAACCACAATGATTCCATAACTATCAGGACCAAGCATGGCCCCAGCACTGCCCCAGCACCAGCACCCCATGGCCCTCAGCACCACAGTTCCACAGCTCTCAAACTCCTCCAGCCGTGGGGACTCCACCTCTGCCCTGGGCAGCCTGCCACAGGCCTGGGCACCCCCCAAAGAGCACCAATTGCCCCTCAGGGCCAAGCTCAACCTCCCCTGCCACAACCTGAGGCCATCTCCTCTTGGCCCAGCCCTCAGGAGCAGCCCTTGAGCCCCAGCTGGCTGCAAGCTGCTCTCAGGGAGCTGCAGAGAGCCACAAGGTCTCCCCTCAGCCTCCTCTGCTGCAGCCTCAATGCCCCCAGGGCCCTCAGCTGCTCCTCACAATTCCAGAGCCTTCTCCTTCTTCTCCAGGCTGTTCACCATGCCAGGTCATTGGTTAGAGTTGGTGGTCATGGTGGTCATCAAGACCTTGAGCAGCTCCTTTGGCTGAGTGCTGATAGAACATGGCAGTGTCCACAGCAGGGCAGTGGTGGGAAGTGGAGGTCTGCTGTGGCAGGCCAAGGAGGCAGCTTGGTTTCTGCTCCTGTAGTAGGAGGGCACTCAGAGAGCTCTCACCTTGGGCAAGGAGGAGTAGAAGCTCAGGAGACAACCTCAAGCCAACCCCTGAGGGCAAAAAACTTCTTGGTCCAAGATGACCCAGAACCTGGATCAGAACCCCAGAGTCCTCCCCCACCTCCAAGTTCATTCTTCTCCAGGGCTTGGCTCCATCTTAGACCTTCAGATTGAGAGTCCTGAAGTAGGTCCTCACCACCAGGGGACAAGTAGGGATCTGCTGGGCACTTCCTGTCCATGCTACTGGTGGGACAGCTGGGGACAACCCCAGCTCTTCCCCAGGAACTCTCCTTCCCCACCACCTTGAAGCAGTTTTCTGTTGTCCCCATTAGCGGGAGGTGGATTTAGTTCCACCTTGACCCCAGGGGACTTCATTTTGCCTTCAGTTCACCTCTGGAACTCTTCAAACTTGACCCAGGAAGACACCTTCACCACCATCCTCTCAAAGGATTGGAGGTGGGGATGGTGGTGAAGGACCTGAGTGGTAGAAGCCCATGGGAGGATCTCTGGTTGACCTTGGAGAGGTGGAAACAGCCCTGGCCAGGATGTGTTGGTTCTTCCATTCCCGAAGGACCTCTCCTCCTCCTCCTCCTCCTCCATTTCTGAGCTTTCTTCTCTCTCTTCACCATTTGTTTTTAACCCATTTTGGACATCTGCTGCTGCTGCATGATCCTGAACACCTTATCTTCTGCAAAAGACCATCTTGGATGCAAATTGTTGGCCAATGGGTTTCAAACCAATGGTCAAGATGGTGGTGGAACTCCATAGGGTCATAGTTCACCACCTATAAGACCATCTTGGAGGGAGGTGGTGGCCAATGGGTTCCAAACCAATGGTCAGGATGGTGGTAAAACTCCATAGGTTCATAGTTCACTACCTACAAAGCCATCTTGGATGGAGATTGTGGCCAGTGGGTTCCAAATCAATGAGGAAGGGTCATGGTGGGACTCCATAGGGTCATAATTCACCACCTACAAGACCATCTTGGATGGAGATTGTGGCCAGTGGGTTCCAAGCCACTGGACCAGGTGGTGGTGGAACTCCATAGGTTCATAGTTCACCACCTATAAGACCATCTTGGATGGAAATTGATTGCAGTGGGTTCCAAACCAATGAGCACGGTCATGGTGGAACTCCATAGGGTCATAGTTTGCCACTTCCAAGACCATCTTGGATGGAGGTTGTGGCCACTGGGTTCCAAACCATTGGTCCAGGTGGTGATGGAACTCCACAGGGTCATAGTTCACCACCTTCAAGACCACCTTGACTGGAGACTGCAGCCAGTGGATCATCTTGAACCACATTTCATGGAATCATGGTTTGGGTTGAAGGCACCTTCCAAGGCTATCCAGTCCAAATCCCCTGCAGCCAGAAGGGACATCCCCAAGCAGAGCAGGTTGCTCAGAGCTCCATCAAGATGGATGGGACATCTCCCACCTCTCTGGGCCACCTGGGCCAGGGTCTCACCACCCTCACTGTGAAGAAATACTCCCTGGTCTGACCTCCAAACCAGCAGGGAGGTTGGCCAAGAGGTCCCTTCCAATCCTCAGCATTCTGTGGACCCCTAGTCCCCATTGGCCTGTCCCAACAGGCCCTGCTCAAAAGTCTGTCCCCAGCTTACTTCTGGCCTCCTTGAAGGCCTTCCAGGCCCACCAGAAGGTCTCCTTGGAGCCTTTTCTTCTCCAGGTTGGGGAACCCCAAACCCTCCCAGCCTGGCCTGCTGAACCCTCTGAGGTGTTCAGGTGGCTGCCTGAGGGTAAGAGCAGTCCTGGCCCTGAGACACCCAACCTTGACCCCAGGTTCCTGCAGGCTTGGGTGGGATGAACCAAGCAGGCAGCCACTTACTCCTTCACGCCTGCCTTCTTGCCTTCCTTCCTCCTCCTTCACGCCTGCCTTCTTGCCTTCCTTCCTCCTCCTTAATGCCTGCCTTCTTGCCTTCCTTCCTCCTCCTTCATGCCTGCCTTCTTGCCTGCCTTCCTCCTCCTTCATGCCTGCCTTCTTGCCTTCCTTCCTCCTCCTTCACACCTGCCTTCCTGCCTTCCTTCCTCCTCCTTCATGCCTGCCTTCCTGCCTTCCTTCCTCCTCCTTCCTGCCTGCCTTCCTGCCTTCCTTCCTCCTCCTTCATGCCTGCCTTCTTGCCTTCCTTCCTCCTCCTTCATGCCTGCCTTCTTGCCTTCCTTCCTCCTCCTTCATGCCTGCCTTCTTGCCTTCCTTCCTCCTCCTTCATGCCTGCCTTCTTGCCTGCCTTCCTCCTCCTTCATGCCTGCCTTCCTGCCTTCCTTCCTCCTCCTTCACACCTGCCTTCCTGCCTTCCTTCCTCCTCCTTCATGCCTGCCTTCTTGCCTTCCTTCCTCCTCCTTCATGCCTGCCTTCTTGCCTGCCTTCCTCCTCCTTCATGCCTGCCTTCCTGCCTTCCTTCCTCCTCCTTCACACCTGCCTTCCTGCCTTCCTTCCTCCTCCTTCACGCCTGCCTTCTTGCCTTCCTTCCTCCTCCTTCATGCCTGCCTTCTTGCCTTCCTTCCTCCTCCTTCATGCCTGCCTTCTTGCCTTCCTTCCTCCTCCTTCATGCCTGCCTTCTTGCCTTCCTTCCTCCTCCTTCATGCCTGCCTTCTTGCCTGCCTTCCTCCTCCTTCATGCCTGCCTTCTTGCCTTCCTTCCTCCTCCTTCATGCCTGCCTTCTTGCCTGCCTTCCTCCTCCTTCATGCCTGCCTTCTTGCCTTCCTTCCTCCTCCTTCATGCCTGCCTTCTTGCCTGCCTTCCTCCTCCTTCATGCCTGCCTTCTTGCCTGCCTTCCTCCTCCTTCATGCCTGCCTTCTTGCCTGCCTTCCTCCTCCTTCATGCCTGCCTTCTTGCCTGCTTCCTCCTCCTTCATGCCTGCCTTCTTGCCTGCCTTCCTCCTCCTTCATGCCTGCCTTCTTGCCTTCCTTCCTCCTCCTTCATGCCTGCCTTCCTTCCTCCTCCTTCATGCCTGCCTTCTTGCCTTCCTTCCTCCTCCTTCATGCCTGCCTTCTTGCCGTCCTTCCTCCTCCTTCATGCCTGCCTTCTTGCCTGCCTTCCTCCTCCTTCATGCCTGCCTTCTTGCCTTCCTTCCTCCTCCTTCATGCCTGCCTTCTTGCCTTCCTTCCTTCTCCTTCATGCCTGCCTTCTTGCCTTCCTTCCTTCTCCTTCATGCCTGCCTTCCTGCCTTCCTTCCTCCTCCTTCACGCCTGCCTTCCTCCTCCCTCCCTCACACCTGCCTTCTTGCCTGCCCCCCTTCTCCTGCTCCATGACTGGCTAAGGTGTTCATCCAGCACCTATCCCCACACCACCCAGCCTTGCTCAGACCTTCCCCCAGCATGTCCCTCACCACCTTCCTGCTGCCCCGGCACCCCACCACCCTCCATAACCTCTCCTTAGCTCACGGTGGCACTGCTCAGACCTGGGTGGCCTGGCTTGAGCTTCTGGTGGCTTTTGGTGGCCAAGGTCGTAGTGGTTGGGGAAACCCAGGGTGGGGGTGGGCAGGTGGCGAGAGGGGAGGGAGAACTTCCTCCTGGCTGTTGACCTTCAACCTTTTTGTCTCTCTCTTTCCCCTCTCCATCTGCAGCTCCTGCCCTGTCCAGCACGGTTCGCCAGCGCCTGGTGGAGCCCCAGCAGCACCTCCACAGCTCCCAGAGGTTGGTAGAGAGTTATGGGCAAGGCCAGAGTGAGTTGGGGCAAGCTCGGGTCGGCCGGGCAGGCCGAGTGTCCCTCCGCCGAATGCAGAACCACTCCTTTGGACAGTCCTTCAGTTTTGACCTTCCTGCCACCACCACCACCACCAACCCAGCATCTCCTGCTGCCACCACCACCACCTCCTCCACCTCTTCTTCTTCTTCTCCTCCTCCTCCTCCTCCTCATCCTTCTTCTTCCACCTTTTGCTCTTCATCCACCACCACCACCGCCGCCACCGCCGCTGCTGGCCATGGCCACCCAGTCTATTACCATCACACCACCTCCTCTTACCTCCTCCTGACGGACTCCGTCCTTGATCTGCCCCCTCCTGATGTCACCTCTGGAGTTGGTTGTCACGCTGAGAGCTTTGGGTACCTTTTGATCTTTGTTTTTTTTTCCCCTTCTCTAGAGCCTTCTGGAGGTTCCCCCCTCGGGGTGGTCCTCAACGAGTCGCTGCTTGCTTGGGTTGCTCTTCCCTCCTCCATTCCTTCTGCTCTTTTCCTCCTTGGGGTCTTTTGGCGATCTGGTGACTTGGTCACCATCTCTGGTGCCTCACCACCTTGATAGAGCTTCCACAATCCGTTCCTTCTAGCTGATAGACTCCCAGCCTGTGGAGGTGCTGTTGATGAGCCCTAGCTGAGCAAAGGAGGAGGACCTCTGGGCACGTGGTTCTCACTCCACACTTGGGTGGGCCACCAAAAGGACCATCCAAACCTGACCTTCTTTGAAGCCTCCATTCATTTTGGGGCTCTTCACCCAGCAAATTGCAAAGGAACCACCACAAGGAGGTCCCCTTGAGGGTGGAGTGGTTGGGGGCTGCTTTGGAGGGCTTGGAGCTCAGTGGTGGCCACTCAGGATCTGGGAGGGGTTAGGTGCAGGGTGACCTCTGGTTTGGTTTGGCTTGAAGGCATCTTTAGAGGTTGTGGAATCATGGAATGGTTTGGGTTGAAGGGACTTTGGAAAGTCATGGTCTGGTTGAGGAACATCTAAATGGTGAGAAGATGGAGTTGAGGAGCTTCAAAACCTGTTTTGGTTGGGGAGCATCTAAATGGTGAGAAGATGGAGTTGGACAGCTTCTTGACCTTTGTTTTGGTCGAGGTCTGATTGAGGAACATGTGAATGATGAGATGATGGAGTTGAGGAGCTTGATGACCTCTCTTTTGGTTGTGGTTTGGTTAAGGAACATCTAAATGATAAGACTGAGTTGGGGAGCTTCAAGACCTCTGTTTTGGTTGGGGTTTGGCTGAGGAAAATCTAAATGATGAGAAGATGAAGGAGTTGGGGAGCTCCAAGACCTCTGTTTTGGTTGAGGAACTTCTAAATGATGAGAAGGAGGAGTTGAAACTTCTTACTGTTGGAGCCACCAAGTGATGGCTCCTAGGAGAACTTTTCAGAGAATGGTTTGATTGGAAGGGACCTTCAGAGGTCATCTAGTCCCAGCCCAGCCTAGAGGATCCAAGGGAGATGTTGGCATCTCCATCCCTAAATCCCTCTAAATCTCTCCAGGTTCCCCTCAGTGGTATTGAAGAGGAGAAGGCCTTGGTGGGCCACAGATAGAATCTTTTCTGCTTTCTTTAGAGGTGCTGAGAGGAGGCCTCCTGAGCTCAGAAAGCTTCTGTAGCCCAAGCCAGAAGATCAGGATCCTCAGGTGGCCCCAGGGCAGGAGTCCTTGGAGGTCCTCAAGGGTCCATAGTTGATCTTGAGTCCATCTGGATGCTTGCTGTGAACCTTCAGCTGAGGATTCTGTGGCTACCTCTAGGTCAAGGGAGTCCAGGGTGGAGGTGGCAATGCAGGAGCAGAGGTTGGAAGGGTTTTGATGGACCACCAAGGAGTCCAGACCTTCTTACCATGGCCAGGTCATTGCATCCTTGGGAGAGAGGAACTTGGCTGAGAGGTCCTTAGGGGAGGAGAACCTTGCTGTGAGAGGTCCTTAGGAGATCAGAAATGAGGCCTTTTGGTCTTCTCCTTCATCCCCACAGGCACTCAGGAGATCCTCAGGACCTTCCTGGTCATTTTTGGTGGCAGGTGGACCTGGTTTCTCCAAGTGTCCCTGACAACCTCCCCCCAGATGCTTGCAGGGCAATCAGTTTAGTGCCCAAGTTGTGTAGATCCAGAACGTTCCACCTAAGGGTGGTGTCTTCAGGTGGCTCCCAGCTCCATGTCCATCCATCTCTCTGTCCATTCCAGAAGAAGACACCAGTGAAGAACCAAGGTGCTCAACCATCTTCTTCTGGTGCTCTTCATGGCTTGGTTTGTTTTGACCAATTGCATCTCCCTTGGCCATGAAGTCAAACAATTGAGTGACTCTTGGAGACATTTACATCCCTTGGAGCTCCACAACCCCCCAGAGAGGTCAGCAGAAGAGGTCCTCTGAGGAGGTGTGGGGAAGCTGAGGTCCTCTGAAGAGGTGTGGGGGATCCGAGGTGCGAGGAGGAGGAGGTGCAGGGGAGACGAGGTGCGAGGAGGTGGAGGAGGTGCGGGGGAGCCGAGGTGCGAGGAGGAGGAGGTGCGGGGGAGCCGAGGAGGAGGTGCGGGGGAGCCGAGGTGTGAGGAGGAGGAGGTGCGGGGGAGCCGAGGTGCGAGGAGGAGGTGCGGGGGAGCCGAGGTGCAAGGAGGAGGTGCGAGGGAGCCGAGGTGCAAGGAGGAGGTGCGGGGGAGCCGAGGTGCGAGGAGGAGGTGCGGGGGAGCCGAGGTGCGAGGAGGAGGTGCGAGGGAGCCGAGGTGCGAGGAGGAGGTGCGGGGGAGCCGAGGTGCGAGGAGGAGGAGGAGGTGTGGGGGAGCTGAGGAGGAGGTGCGGGGGAGCCGAGGTGTGAGGAGGAGGAGGAGGTGCGGGGGAGCCGAGGTGTGAGGAGGAGGAGAAGGTGCGGGGGAGCCGAGGTGCGAGGAGGAGGAGGAGGTGCGGGGGAGCCGAGGTGCGAGGAGGAGGAGGAGGTGCGGGGGAGCTGAGGAGGAGGTGCGGGGGAGCCGAGGTGTGAGGAGGAGGAGGAGGTGCGGGGGAGCCGAGGTGCGAGGAGGAGGAGGTGCGGGGGAGCCGAGGTGTGAGGAGGAGGAGGTGCGGGGGAGCCGAGGTGCGAGGAGGAGGAGGAGGTGCGGGGGAGCTGAGGAGGAGGTGCGGGGGAGCCGAGGTGTGAGGAGGAGGAGGAGGTGCGGGGGAGCCGAGGTGCGAGGAGGAGGAGGAGGTGCGGGGCAGCCGAGGTGCGAGGAGGAGGAGGAGGTGCGGGGGAGCTGAGGAGGAGGTGCGGGGGAGCCGAGGTGTGAGGAGGAGGAGGAGGTGCGGGGGAGCCGAGGTGCGAGGAGGAGGAGGTGCGGGGGAGCCGAGGTGTGAGGAGGAGGAGGTGCGGGGGAGCCGAGGTGCGAGGAGGAGGAGGAGGTGCGGGGGAGCCGAGGTGCGAGGAGGAGGAGGAGGTGCGGGGGAGCTGAGGAGGAGGTGCGGGGGAGCCGAGGTGTGAGGAGGAGGAGGAGGTGCGGGGGAGCCGAGGTGTGAGGAGGAGGAGGAGGTGCGGGGGAGCCGAGGTGCGAGGAGGAGGAGGTGTGGGGGAGCCGAGGTGCGAGGAGGAGGTGCGAGGGAGCCGAGGTGCAAGGAGGAGGTGCGGGGGAGCCGAGGTGCAAGGAGGAGGTGCGGGGGAGCCAAGGCGTGAGGAGGAGGTGTGGGGGAGCCGAGGTGCAAGGAGGAGGTGCAAGGGAGCCGAGGTGCAAGGAGGAGGTGCGGGGGAGCCGAGGTGCAAGGAGGAGGTGCAAGGGAGCCGAGGTGCAAGGAGGAGGTGCGGGGGAGCCGAGGTGCGAGGAGGAGGAGGTGCGGGGGAGCCGAGGTGCAAGGAGGAGGTGCGAGGGAGCCAAGGCGTGAGGAGGAGGTGCGGGAGAGATGAGGTCCTCTTAGGCGGTGTAGGGAAGCTGAGGTCCTCCAATGGCTTATGGCCCAGTATGAAATCTGGAAGCCCACCATAAAACTTTTTGGCTTCCTTGGTTTGGCGAAGGAGGAGGAGGAGGATGCCCCCTTGAGCTCCTTGAGTTCCTTGGGTGGCTTCAGCTTCTCTGCTGTCCAGCAGATCCCAACCTTGCTGAATCCTGGCAGGAGGCAAAGCATCCCCAGGGAGCTGTTGGCCACCTCAGCTGGAGGAGCTGCCTTCACTTCCATGCCAGCTGGACCTCACATCTGCCTGGGGGTCCACCTGCGCAGGGTGGTCCCTGCTGTCCAGCTGTGCTTGGGTGAAGTTCTTTGGTGACCTCCTCACTCTTCTTTGCTTCTCTTTTGCCATTGGCTTCAGAGGATCTGCTCCAGATAAGGTCAGAGACTCTCCTGACTTTGGCGAGGTTGCCACCTGGTGGGGTTTTGGGGCATGAAGAAGACCTCCCACTTCCCCCTCCCCACCCACCCCCAAGTGTCCCTTTGGGGGTCAAGGGTGGTGGAGAAGGTGGTTGGAGGGCTTTGGGTGCACAGAGGTTTCTGTTCTGTCCGGTGCCTGCTTCGTGGGAAGGAACCTGGTGGAGATGTGGAGAGCAGGAGCAAAGTAGGACTAAGGTTGGGGCCACCACGCTGGGGGGGAGGTGGCCTCCAAAGCCACCTCCTCACCCAGTGAGGAGAACAAGTCCCAGGTCTTCCAGAAGGGAAGGGAGGGAGCTCCAGTTGGGTTGGTGAGAGGTGGAGGTTGGTTGGAAGCCTCTTTGGCTGTGCCACCATGAGGAGCACAGCACAGCTGGACCAAGGCATGGTCCAGTGGTCATGGAACTGGGGGGTCAAAGGTTGGACATGATGTTCTTAGAGGTCTTCTCCAAACATGAATTGAGTCTATGAACCAAGACAGCAACTTTGAGGCAACCTTAGGGAGAAGGCTTTGGTGCCACCAAGCTCTGGGTGCTTGGTGGGCTTGGGCCATGGAGTGGTGGAGGCACCAAGATGTGGTCCTGCTTGCGCATCAGAACCCCCTGAGGAAGTCGTGAGCTTTCCTTCAGCCTAGGATGTCCTCACCAGGAGAAGTGGGTCAAGAAGCCTCAGAGCTGAGGGGACAAAGGATGGAACCATCTTGGTGGAGACCCTAAGCTCTGGTAGACCAAACCCTGCTTGAGCTTCAGAAGCCTCCTGAGCTATCCTCCAGTCTAGGATGCCCTCACCAGGAGAAATGACTGAAGAGGCTTCAGAGCTGAGGGCCCAATCCTTATTGTCCATCCTTCTCCTGTCTTCTTCTCCCTTCTTTCTCCACCTCTACCCAACCTTTCCTTGCTCCATGCATGGCTGTCTGCTGCTTCCCTTTCCCACCCAGCTCCACCCATCCCCATGGTCCCACCTTCTCCCATGACCATGGTGGGAAGGATGGTAGGACAGCAGCAACCTTGCTCCCACCTAGGTGGACATCATCACCTTGGGGCTTCCTGGACCATAAACGTGTCCAACGGCATCAAACAAGCCTTGAAGGTCATGGTGGTGGGGATGGGTGGTGGGCCTCCATGGGAGCCATCCCCTGGTGGGCCTCCATGGGAGCCATGTAGGGGGTCCCAAAGGAGTGCAGCTCTTGGAGGTCCTAAGAAGCCTTGGAGCTGTGGTGCTGAGGGCCAGGGGATGGCAGTACCCTGGGGCGGTGCTAGCTCCGTGTTTGGACTCCACCATCTCCAAGGTCTTCTCCAACCCAAACCTTTCTCTGAGGACTTAGAACAGGTTGCCCAAGGCAGTGGTGGAGCCTCCATCCCTGGAGGGCTTTCAGAGCTGTAGTGCTGAAGGCCATGGGGTGGTGGTGCCCTGCTGGGGCAGTGATGGAGGTTCCTGGTTGGCCTCCATGATCTTCAAAGTCTTCTCCAACCCAAACAGTTCCATGATTCTCTATCTCAAAAAACGGATCTGGGGAGCTCCTTGGAGAGCTCCTGGGATCTCCTGGGGTTGCCCTGGAGGTGTTCTTGATGTCATCTACCACCAGAAGTAGGCACCAGGCTGAGGGCACAAACCGCTGTGCAGCAGAGGGCCCACAGGAGGTCACCGCCCAGAAGCTCGTGGTGGGGGCATGGCTTGGCATGAGGGGGAGCCCCAACCTCCAGCATCACCTTCTGAACTTCTGGGCTTGGAGGTTTCCACCAGCTGGTCCAAAAGAACAACCAAAGCAACCCCAGCTGGGCTTGGGGCTTCCACAGCTGTGGGCAAGCTGTGGGCCACAGAAGCTTGGAAGGGTTGAAGGTGGTGGACATGAGATGAGCAAGGGCAGAGGAACCCTCTGGTGATGTTGCCTCAGGGCCTGCAGCTGGAAGAGCTCATTGGGTTGTCCAGCTCCATGGCTGCTCCAGCTCCTTGGCTTCTCCAGGGGTCTTGGCCAGGGTGTCTCCAGCTCCTCCTGGGATCCATGAAGAAGACCTAGGGCGGAGGGGTTGGGGGTTGAAGGAATGGGAGTGCCCAGTGGTGGCCAAGCAGCCTCCTGTGCTTGGTCAAGGAGGTTTGGCCTCATGGATCAGGGCCTCCCAAGCCCTCTGGTTCTGCCTCCATCTCTGGTGGGGTGAGGAGCAGGAGGGGAAGGATCTGGAGCAGGAGGGGAAGGGTCTGGAGAAGGCTGTGGGGAAGTTGTGAGGAGCAGCTGAGGGAGCTGGGGGGGGTTGGGGCTGAGGGGAGACCTTGTGGCTCTCTGCAGCTCCCTGAGAGCAGCTTGCAGCCAGCTGGGGCTCAAGGGCTGCTCCTGAGGGCTGGGCCAAGAGGAGATGGCCTCAGATTGTGCCAGGGGAGGCTGAGCTTGGCCCTGAGGAGCAATTGGTGCCCCTTGAGGGGTGCCCAGGCCTGTGGCAGGCTGCCCAGGGCAGGGGTGGAGTCCCCATGGCTGAAGGGGTTGGGAAGCTGTGGTGCTGAGGGCCATGGGGTGGTGCTGCTGGGGCTGTGGTTGACACCAACCTTGGCAGAGTTAGAGCATGGTTGAGACTGATGACCTTCAGTGTCTTCTCCAAGCCAACCACCTTCATGGTTCTTTGGAATGTCCCTCTCAAAGCCACCACTGCAGGCCCAAGGTCTCCAGGAGGTTCTTCTGCTCTGCCCATCCCAAGCCGCCTCCAGCTGCTGCCTTCTGTGTGTGGGCTCGGGGCTGGGGTGGGCTTGGTGTCCACCATCACTAACAACCTTCTCTTTCCCCTCCCCACCTCTTCTCCCCTTCCCCCTCCTCCCCCTCTTCCTCTGTCACCTTCTTCTCCCCCCCCTTCTTGCCCTCTTTGACCTCCTGCCCTCTCCCCCCACCCTCCCCTCTCCTCCCCTCTTTCTCCCCCTCAGAGACCTAACTCGCTGCGACTCGGACTCCTCCATCCCCCACCTGAGCGACCACCAGCGCATCTCCAGCTCCGCTCCCAAGCTCCTGGCTGCCCGTCCCACCCTCCTCACCAGGTCCATCGAGGAGCCCCCCCCAGGCCACCCCCACCACCCCCACCACCACCCCCCTCCCGGCGCTGGCCCCACCTCCAACGGCGGCGGCGGCGCTGGCGGCAGCGGCCGGCCCGGGGAGGCCTCCCCCTTGACGGCCTCCCTCTTACCCGAGAGCCCCATGGTGATGAAGAAGATGATGATGGCGGTCAACCACGGCCTGGAGAAGTCCTCCAGCCTGGGGGAGATCGCCCAGGCCCCCGCCCCGAGCAGGCCGAGCCACTCGGATTCCTCTCGCTCGCACAGCCCCAGCTCCACCGAGCCAGAGACCCCCTCCCCCATCTCTGACGGGAGGCCCGGCGGCTCCAAGAGCACCAGGATCCCACAGCTGGCCCCCAAGAAGAACCCAGGGGAGGAGGACAGCAGCTTGACAGGAGATGAGGTGGAGCTGGGCCAGAGCAAGAAGAAATTCCCCCTAAAGATCTTCAAGAAGCCCAAGAAATAAAAAGAGGAGGAGGAGGAGGAAAAAGCTGGGGGCGGAGGGAAGAGAAGATGAGAGGAGGATGAAGGAGGGGAGGACAGAAGAAGCGGCACCTCCTCTGCTTCCCCCAAGCCAGGAGCAGCAGCTTGAACCCAACTTGGCCCTTGGTGGGCAACCCAAAGCCGTCCTGGGGACCTCACTGTCTTCTCCAAGCCCTCCCTGGAGTCCAGGAGGAGCTCTTCAAACTCTTTATTTATTTCCTGAGCTCTCAGAAGATACAAAGATGAAGATTGAGGAGGAGGAGGAGGAGGAGGACAGCTCCAACCACCACCACTTCCACCACCACCACCACGAGACCACCTCCCCACTATGTTCTTCTGCCCCTCCCCCACCTTTGCCCCACACATGGCTTCCACTCCCCTTCTGCCTCTGCTCAACAAAAGCCACCAGCTGGGGGTTTGGTGTCCACCTGGTTTGAGCTTTTTCTTGGCTGTTGTTGTCTTTTAGGATGAAATGGTTGGGGTTTGGAGGTTGTCTTCTGAAGTTCTTCCAACCTGCTTGGGTTGGGGTTGGACCCAAAGACTTCAAGAGAGGGTCAGGGGAGCACTGTTAGTGGCTTTTGGCTTCTTGAAGTCCCTCAAGGTTCCTTCCAAGTTGATTCCCCAACCATGGAGGTTGGAAAAGGGGAGATGAAAATCCTTCTCCTTGAGGTCTGGATGGCCAAGAGAACATCAAAGGCCTTCTTGAGGTGCCCCAAGGTCACCCCAGTGGCTTTTGGCTCCTTGAGGTCCCTCCAGGCTATAATGGTTCCTTCCAAGTTGAAACTTTAACCTCCATGGTTGGGAGATGGTGGAAGAGGGGGAGGGAAAGTTCCTTCCTCTTGAGGTCTTGATGACCAAGAGCTCATTAAAGACCTTCTTGAGGTGCCCCAAGGTCATCCCAGTGGCTTTTGGCTCCTTGAGGACCCTCGAGGTCATAATGGTTCCTTCCAAGCTGAACCTCAACTTCCATGGTTGGGAGATAGGTGCTGGGTGGAGGCCAAAATCCTTTTGCTGGAGCTCCTCCTGACGCAAGAGCACATCCAAGACCTTCATGAAGGTGCCCCGAGGTCCCTCCACTTTGCCCCTTGACCTCTCTGGTTCCCTGTGTCTCCATCCAGAGGATTCCTTGGTGGGGTGGTGGCATTGGGGCTGCTCAGCCCACATCAGCCAGGGCCACCAGAGGACCTCCCAACCTCCACCCTCCAGCCCACATCTCCTAGGCTGCTCCCTGGCACCACAGCCCCACCTAGAGCCCTTCCACCAAGCTCAGAAGGTCCTTTTCCCACCATCACCATCCCAACGCCCCCTGAGGTGCCACCACCCAGCAGCTCCAAGCTGCTGGCGACCACCAGGGCTGAGTTCCACCATCCCAACCCCTCCTTAGGTGCCAGCACCTGGGGTCAAAGGTTGAGGAGGACCCTGGGGAGGCAGAGGCCCAAGAGGAGGCTGTGGGAAGCCCCCAAGATGAGGTCAATCCTTCTGGGGAGCTCTTGAGAAGAAGGTCTCCAAGAGGGGGCTCCAGGGGGGGGCAGATGGACAATTCCCCATGGCCAGGGGCCCCAATTCCTCTTGACTTCAAGTGCCTGCAGTTGGGGGGCTGGGGGTGGGCTAGGGGTGGGGTGGGAGAGGTTTGGCCCCACCAGGATTGTCTTCTGCTGCTGGCTGCTTCCTGGTGGGAGCCTGGAGCCTCTGGTGGGGCCTGGAGCCCCTGATGGGGACATGGAGACCCTGGTGGGGCCCTAGTGGCTGCTTCTGGAGATGCTGCTGTGGGGGAGGGTTGGGGGTTGGGGTGCACCAAAGAGGACAGCAGGGCTTGGAAGGGGTCCCCCCAAGCTCTGGGGAGGGGGAGAGGGAGGGTCTGGGGTTGGGTTCCTGGCACTTTGCTCCTCCTTGCAGACAGCTTTGGAAGCCAATAAAGCCTGGAGGTCGACCTGAGCCTGGCCTGGCCTCCTTCTCAGCACAGGCACCAGCCTCCTCCTCTTCCTCCCTCTCCTCCTCTTCCCCCTCCTTGTCCTACTCCTCCTTATTCCCTTCCTCCAGTGCTCCTTCTCCTCTCCTCCTCTCCTTCTCCATGGCTGCTCCAGCTCCTTGGCTTCTCCAGGGGTCTTGGCCAGGGTGTCTCCAGCTCCTCCTGGGATCCATGAAGAAGACCTAGGGCGGAGGGGTTGGGGGTTGAAGGAATGGGAGTGCCCAGTGGTGGCCAAGCAGCCTCCTGTGCTTGGTCAAGGAGGTTTGGCCTCATGGATCAGGGCCTCCCAAGCCCTCTGGTTCTGCCTCCATCTCTGGTGGGGTAAGGAGCAGGAGGGGAAGGATCTGGAGCAGGAGGGGAAGGGTCTGGAGAAGGCTGTGGAGAAGTTGTGAGGAGCAGCTGAGGGAGCTGGGGGGGTTGAGGCTGCAGCAGAGGAGGCTGAGGGGAGACCTTGTGGCTCTCTGCAGCTCCCTGAGAGCAGCTTGCAGCCAGCTGGGGCTCAAGGGCTGCTCCTGAGGGCTGGGCCAAGAGGAGATGGCCTCAGGTTGTGGCAGGGGAGGTTGAGCTTGGCCCTGAGGAGCAATTGGTGCCCCTTGAGGGGTGCCCAGGCCTGTGGCAGGCTGCCCAGGGCAGAGGTGGAGTGCCCATGGCTGGAGCTCATCCCTGCTGCTCTGGCTAAGCTGAACTCCAGCAGCAGCTTCTCTTAAGGGTTCTCCTAAGTTTGAAGTTGGAGCTGCTCCTGCTTGGACCCCCCTCATCCTCCCCAGAGCCCCCAAAACAGGGTTCTGACCCCCCCTCCATCCCCCAAAGCAGCTCCCCCTGACCCTTTTTGTCCCTTGGGGGGGACAGGCCCCCAGAAAGTAGTTTTTAAGGTGGAATTTGGAAATAAATATTTATTTTTGCTCCTCACTTTGGGGTCCTTTGAGTTCCTCCTGGGGAGGGTGGCACAAGGAATGGTCCTCTGCCCACCCCCAGCGCTGGGAAGTCCTCTGTGGGGAGGGGACCTTGATGCCACCTCTGCTCTTCACCTTCCAACCACCTCCATCCCACCACCTCTCCTGAGGAACCTCAGGGGATAGAAGCAGAAGCTCAGCCCCCAGGATGGGAATCAGAGGCTGAAGGTTGAGGAGCAGCAACTTGTGGCTTGCTTTGGGCCACAGGTGGTCACAAAAGGACCTGCAGGGCACCCGGGAGGGGTTGGAGCAGGTGAGGAACCTCAGGAGGAGTCAGCAAGGGCCAAGTGCAGCTGGGTTGGGACAACCCCCAGGGGTCCATCCGAGCTGGGGGTGCAGGGCTGGAGAGCAGCTCTGCTGGGACCTCGCCTGCAGTGCTGGAGCAGCTCTGGAGGGCTCAGCACAGGCAGGGAGCTGCTGGAGCAGGGCCAGAGCCATGCTGGGAGGGCTGGAAGGGCTCTGCTGGGTCCCCAGGCTGGCAGAGCTGGGGGGGCCCAGCCTGGAGAAGGCTCCAGGGAGAGCTTGTGGTCACAGGTGCTGCTCTGGGACACATGGCTCCACCACCCTTTGCCCCACAGTGGCCTCTTGAATCGCTTTTGAGGTCATCTCTGCCCAGGAGCTCCGAAGGGGAGGCCACAGCTGGAAGCTGCCAGGCTCGGGGAGGGCTGGGACAGGGCCAGAGCAGGGCAAGGAAGCTGGGGAGGGGTCTGGGGAAGGAGGAGAAGGCTGTGGAGAAGTTGTGAGGAGCAGCTGAGGGAGCTGGGGGGGTTGAGGCTGCAGCAGAGGAGGCTGAGAGGAGACCTTGTGGCTCTCTGCAGCTCCCTGAGAGCAGCTTGCAGCCAGCTGGGGCTCAAGGGCTGCTCCTGAGGGCTGGGCCAAGAGGAGATGGCCTCAGGTTGTGGCAGGGGAGGTTGAGCTTGGCCCTGAGGAGCAATTGGTGCCCCTTGAGGGGTGCCCAGGCCTGTGGCAGGCTGCCCAGGGCAGTGGTGGAGTCCCCATGGCTGGAGGGGTTGGGAAGCAGTGGTGCTGAGGGCCATGGGGTGGTGGTGCTGGGGCTCTGCTGGGGCCATGCTTGGCCTCCATCCCTGTCAAGCCCTCTCCCAACCCCTTCCCTGGCTCCCTGAGCCTGCTGCTGTCTCCTCCAGGCCCCTGGGCAGGGTGGGAGTCTCTCCCTGCTGCCTCCTTCCCCCTGCCCAGGTTGCCCCAGGCTAGGGACAAGGGTGGGGGTAGGGGAGCCTGAATCTGGTGATGAGGAGGGTTGGAGGTGCTGGAGGTGGATGGAGAGCCTCAGGCTGGGGGGGAGAGGCTTTGGGGGTCCTGCTCTGCTCCTTCGACCCAGCTGGCAGCCAGGAGGGTCCCCGTGGTCATCTCCTGGGGGTGGGGGGGGGTGTCCCTGCAGGGGGGATCTGGTTGAAGCCCCCAGGAGCTCGTGAGGCTCAGGTTGGGGCTCTGGGGGCTCCTAAGGGCCACTGCCAGCCTTGGGGCTTCATCTGGGGTGGGAGCAGGGAGGTGCTGCTGGAGGTGGCACAGAGAGAAGGTCACCCCCAAGCTGGTGGCAGAGGGGGTTGGCACCACCCTGGTGTGCCTGGCACTGACCTTGAAACCCCCTCCCAGACCCCCTCCAACCCCCATCCCAGACCCCTCCAACCCCTCTGGAGGTCCTTTTGGAATTCACATTGTCGTCCCCCCCACCCCCACCCCCCCCCCCCGCAGCACCACCCAGCGCCCCGGGGGCTGTCCGGAGACCAAGGTGGTGCTGAGCCCCGACGGCCTCATCCTGTGGGACTGAAACTGAAGCTAAACCCTGGAGCTGTGTCCTCCTCCTCCTGCTTGGAGCTGGAGTGCTCCCAGGAGCTCCTGGTCCCAGGAGAGCTGTGGCAGCATCCCTGGAACCAGCTGCCTTGGGGCTGCTCCTGCCTGGATCCCTGGGGCTGCTCCTGCCTGGAGCCTTGGAGCTGCTCCTGCCTGGATCCCTGGGGCTGCTCCTGCCTGGAGCCTTGGAGCTGCTCCTGCCTGGATCCCTGGGGCTGCTCCTGCCTGGAGCTTTGGAGCCTTGGGGCTGCTCCTGCCTGGAGCCTTGGGGCTGCTCCTGCCTGGATCCCTGGGGCTGCTCCTGCCTGGAGCCTTGGGGCTGCTCCTGCCTGGAGCCTTGGAGCTGCTCCTGCCTGGAGCCTTGGGGCTGCTCCTGCCTGGATCCCTGGGGCTGCTCCTGCCTGGATCCCTGGGGCTGCTCCTGCCTGGAGCCTTGGGGCTGCTCCTGCCTGGATCCCTGGGGCTGCTCCTGCCTGGAGCCTTGGGGCTGCTCCTGCCTGGAGCCTTGGAGCTGCTCCTGCCTGGATCCCTGGGGCTGCTCCTGCCTGGATCCCTGGGGCTGCTCCTGCCTGGATCCCTGGGGCTGCTCCTGCCTGGAGCTATGGGGCTGCTCCTGCCTGGAGCCCTGGGGCTGCTCCCTCCTGGAGCCTTGGGGCTGCTCCCGCCTGGATCCCTGGGGCTGCTCCTGCCTGGAGCCCTGGGGCTGCTCCCGCCTGGACCTCCCTGATCCCCCCCAGCCCCCAAACCAGGCTCCTGCCTCCCCCCATCCCCCAGAGCAGCTTCCCCTGACCCTTGTTGTCCCTTGGGGGGGACAGGCCCCCAGAAAGTAATTTTGAAGGTGGAATTTGGAAATCAATGTTTATTTTTGCTTCTCACTTTGGGGTCCTTTGAGTTCCTTTTGTGACCCCCACATTTGGCAAAGCCCTCCCCCCAATTGTCACCTCCCTCCCCTCCCCCATTTCCCCCCTCCCAGCAAACTTCTCCCTCCCTGTCCCCCATCCCCCCCCAGCCCAAGGCCCTGTCCCTTAAAATGTCCTGAAGCGATTTTGGGACCTTCTGGAGCAGGACCTCCCCTCCCCAGCCCCCCTCCCCCCAAAAGCATAATGGCCACAAGGGGTCCCCAGGGGTCCCTGTCCCAATCCTGGGCGAATCCAATCCCAAAGCTGCCCTGAGCCTGCCCAAAGGCTTCCAAATCCTGCCCAGGATTTCCCACAGCTTGGGCAGAAGCTGACCAAACCCTGACCAAATCCCCCCAAAACCTCCTGACTCCTGAGCAGGATTTGGCCACAGCCTGGCCCAACCCTTCCCCAACCCACCCAAATGCTTCCCAAAGTCCCAGGGAGGAACCTGGCCAACTCCTGCCCAATTCCCCCCAACACTTCCTCAAGCCTTTCCCAGCCCCCCAGAGCCTGAGCAGAGCCTCCCAGCTCCTGGGCACGGAGCCCTCCAAATCATTCTCCCTAGAGCTGAGTCCTGCTCAGGATGAATAAAGCTCAGAGCCCTGCTGGGGAGAAGGAATGGTGCTGAGGATCCTGCTGGGAGCCAGCACCACCATGGCTGGGGGGGGATGGGGGTGGGGTGGTTATAGTTGTTGTTGCTATTATTGTTATTATTATTATTATTATTATTATTATTATTATTATTATTACTACTATTACTATTACTATTATTACTATTACTATTATTACTATTATTATTATTCATAGCTAAAAGTCCTCCTAATAAGAACTCACAGATCCAAGAGTCCTGCTGCTGATTAATACTGAAGCCATCACCAGGCTAATAATGATAAATAATATGGCTGGTAATATTAATAATGGGAATAATTACTAATAGACCTAATAATACCAGTAATAGCAGTGTTTAAAAGAGCTAAGAATCCTGCTGATATTGATGAATAACATGGCTAATAGCCCTAATAATGGAAATAATTGCTAATGGAGCTAAGAATGCTGCTGATGTTAAGTAATGTTGCTAACAACCCTGCCTATAGTTAATGAGAGAGCTAACAGTCCTGCTACTAATAATTAATGGCTGTAATAATCCTAATGGTAAATAATATGGCTAATAGGCTTAATAATTGTAACAGTAATCACTAACAGAGCTAAAAGACCCCTAATAATACCTAACAGAGCTAATAGCACAGGTAATGATCACTACTGGAGCTACAATCAGGCTATTGATGATAACTAAGATGGCTAAGAGGCTTACTGCTACTGCTACTAAAAGTCAGCGCTGACCATAAGGAACAGAGCTGAGATTCCTGCCAATAACAACCAAGGGAGCTAATAATGCTGCCTGTATTGATCAACAAGATGGCTAATAGCCTGAATGATGGTAAGAATAATGGTGCTAATAGTCCTGCTAATAACAACAACTAATGGAGCTAATAATCCTGCTAACACCTATAAAGAATATGGCTAATAATCTTAACTATGATAATAATTAATAACAGAGCTAATAATCCTGCTAATAGCTATAACGAATATGGCTAATAATATTAACTATGGCAATAATTAATAATAGAGCTAATAATAATACTAATATCTATTAATAATATGGCTAATAATCTTAACTATGATAATAATTAATAATAGTGCTAATAATAATGCTAATACCTATAAAGAATTTGGCTAATAATCTTAACTATGGCAATAACTAATAATAGAGCTAATAATACTAATATCTATTAATAACATGGCTAATAATCTTAACTATGATAACAATTAATAATAGTGCTAATAATCCTGCTAATACCTATAAAGAATATGGCTAATAATCTTAACTATGGCAGTAATTAATAATAGAGCTAATAATAACACTAATACCTATAAAGAATATGGCTAATAATCTTAACTATGGCAATAACTAATAATAGAGCTAATAATACTAATATCTATTAATAACATGACTAATAATCTTAACTAGGACAACAATTAATAATAGTGCTAATAATCCTGCTACTACCTATAAAGAATATGGCTAATAGTCTTAACTATGGCAGTAATTAATAATAGTGCTAATAATACTGCTAATACCTACAAAGAATATGGCTAATAATCTTAACTATGGCAATAATTAATAATAGAGCTAATAATAATATGAATATCTATTAAAAACATGGCTAATAATCTAAACAATGATAATAATTAATAATAGAGCTAATAATCCTGCTAATACCTATAAAGAATATGGCTAATAATCTTAACTATGGTAATAATTAATAATAGAGCTAATAATAATGCTAATACCTATTAATAATATGGCTAACAATCTTAACTATGATAATAATTAATAATAGAGCTAATAATCCTGCTAATACCTATTAATAATATGGATAATAATCTTAATTATGGCAATAATTAATAATAGTGCTAATTATCCTGCTAATACCTATAAAGAATATGGCTAATAATCTTAACTATGGCAGTAATTAATAATAGAGCTAATAATAATACTAATATCTATTACTAATATGGCTAATAATCTTAACTATGGTAATAATTAATAACAGATCTAACAATAATACTAATATCTATTAATAACATGGCTAATAATATGAACTATAATTATTAATAATAGTGCTACTAATCCTGCTAATACTTATAAAGAATATGGCTAATAATATTAACTATGGCAATAATTAATAATAGAGCTAATAATAATACTAATATCTGTTAATAACATGGCTAATAATATTAACTATAATTATTAATAATAGTGCTACTAATCCTGCTAATACCTATAAACAATATGGCTAATAATATGAACTATGGCAATAATTAATAATAGAGCTAATAATAATACTAATATCTATTAATAACATGGCTAATATTCTTAACTATGATAAAAATTAATAATAGAGCTAATAATAATACTAATATCTATTAATAATATGGCTAATAATCTTAACTATAATTATTAATAATAGTGCTAATAATCCTGCTAATACTTATAAAGAATATGGCTAATAATATTAACTATGGTAATAATTAATAATAGACCTAATAATAATACTAATATCTATTAATAACATGGCTAATAATATTAACTATGATAATTATGAATAATAGTGCTAATAATCCTGCTAATACTTATAAGGAATATGGCTAATAATATTAACTATGGCAATAATTAATAATAGAGCTAATAATAATACTAATATCTATTAATAACATGGCTAATAATATTAACTATAATAATTAATAATAGTGCTAATAATCCTGCTAATACTTATAAAGAATATGGCTAATAATATTAACTATGGCAATAATTAATAATAGAGCTAATAATAATACTAATATCTATTAATAACATGGCTAATAATCTTAACTATGATAATAATTAATAATAGTGCTAATAATCCTGCTAATACTTATAAAGAATATGGCTAATAATATTAACTATGGCAGTAATTAATAATAGAGCTAATAATAATACTAATATCTATTAATAACATGGCTAATATTCTTAACTATGATAATAATTAATAATAGAGCTAATAATCCTGCTAATACCTATAAAGAATGTGGCTAATAATCTTAACTATTACAATAGTTAATAATAGAGCTAATAATACCGCTAATAATACCTAATAGAACTAAAAATCCTGTTAATACCTATAAATAATGTGGCTAATATTCTTAACTATGGCAATAATTAATAATAGAGCTAATTATCCTGGTAACAATTATTAATGGAGCTAATAATCCTGCTAATAATCATTACTAGAGTTAATAATCCTCCTAATACCTAATACTCATGGTAATAATTACTAATAGAGCTTATATTCCTATTACTACTAATAACTAATAGGGCTAATAATACTAATTAGAATTAATGGGGCATATAGTTCTGCTAACAGCAATTAATGGAGCTAATAAACGTAACTAGTCCTAATAATGGTAATAACTAATAGTAGAGCTGGTAGTCCTGCTGAAAGTAATTGATAGGGATAATAACCCTGCTAATAATCATAAATAATGTGGCTAATAATCCTGCTAATAATGATAAACAATGTGGCCAATAGTCTCAGCACTGATGATGATGATGATGATGATAATGATGATGAAATAATAATAATAATAATAATAATAATAATAATAATAATAATAATAATAATAATAATAATAATAATAATAATAATAATAATAATAATAATAATAATAATAAAAAAGAAGCAGCTAATAGTGATGTTAATAACAATAGGGCTAATAATCCTGCTAATAATTACTATCAGGGGATGCCCCCAGAGGACCTCACAGCCTCCCAGAGCCGTCTCCAGACCAAGCCCTGACCAAAGCCTTCCACATCTGGAGCAGAACCTGACCCAAGCCAGACCAAAACCTCCCAAACCCTGAGCTCAACCTCCCCAAACCCTGACCCAGTCCACACCAAAACCTCCCAAAGCCTCCTGAAGCCTTTCCCAACCTCCCAGCCCCTCACCAAAAGCATCAAACACTTCCCAAAGCCTCAGCACAACTTCCCCAAGTCCTGGCCCAATCCTCACCACAGCCTGCTCCAAACCTCCCAAATCCTGAGCTCAGCCTGACCAAATCCTGACCCAACCCAGACCAAAACCTCCCCAAACCTTCTCAAACCCTTCCCCAAACCTCCCAAAGCCCTAGGGAGGAACCTGGCCAAATCCTGAACAAATCCACCCCAAACCTTCTCATACCTGACCCAACCCCCCAAAACCTCCCAGCCTCTAACCAAGACCTCCCAAACCTGGCTACAACCTGATCACCTCCTGACAAATTCCCCCCAAAACCTCCCAAGTCCTGCACCAACCCCCCACAGCCTGACCCAAACCTCCCAAACCCTGCACCAACCCCCCACAGCCTGACCCAAACCTCCCAAATCCTGCACCAACCCCCCACAGCCTGACCCAAACCTCCCAAACCCTGCACCACCCCCCCACAGCCTGACCCAAACCTCCCAAATCCTGCACCAACCCCCCACAGCCTGACCCAAACCTCCCAAATCCTGCCCAAAACCTCCCATTGTCCTAGGAAAGAACTTGGCCAAGTCCTGGCCCAAGCCAGAACAAGTCCTGACTAAAACCTGGGCACAGTCTGGCAGAATCCTGCCCAAATCCCACCAAAACTTCCCAATTCTGCCCAAATCTCACCCTAATCCCATCCAAATACTGTCCCAGTGCTGCTCCAATCCCAGCTCCAATCCTGCTCCAATCCCACCCCCAATGCTGCTCCAATCCCACCCAATCCCAGCCCCAGTGCTGCTCCAGTCCCACCCAATCCCAGCCCAGTGCTGCTCCTCTCCCACCCAGTTCCAGCCCCAGTGCTGCTGCAATCCCAGCCCCAGTGCTGCTCCTCTCCCACCCAATTCCAGCCCCAGTGCTGCTCCTCTCCCACCCAATTCCAGCCCCAGTGCTGCTCCAATTCCAGCCCCAGTGCTGCTCCTCTCCCTCCCAATCCCAGCCCCAGTGCTGCTCCTCTCCCACCCAATTCCAGCCCCAGTGCTGCTCCAATCCCAGCCCCAATGCTGCTCCTCTCCCACCCAATTCCAGCCCCAGTGCTGCTCCAATTCCAGCCCCAGTGCTGCTCCTCTCCCACCCCAATCCTGTCCCAATCCCACCCCAATCCAGCTGCATTCCCAGCCCATCCCCAGCCCTTCCCAGCAGCTGCCCTCCCCCCTGCCCATGCCCTGCCTGCCCCCAGCCCAGCTCTCTGTCCTTGCCCCCTGCTCTGGGGGGCCTCAGGGGGTGTCCGCTGGCAGCCGGCAGGGCCCTGCAGCTCTGCCCCCCCCGAAGGGCAGCTGGCACAGGGCACAGGGCACCAAGGCTGGCCCAAGGGCTTCTTCCCCACGGCTGGAAGCGTGGCTGGGCAGCAGCTCCGGGCTGAAGGTGCCTGTGGGAAGGAGAGGTGCCAGGCTGCTGGCCTCCGTCAAGCTCCCCATGGCAGGCTGGCACCTCAGGAGGGCACCTCCCGGGCTCCAGCCCCAGCCATGGGGCCAGCTGGAGGCCACCTTGCAGCTGTGGTGGCTTCATGTCCTGCTGCCACCCCATGCTGTCCCTCCCTGGCTCCAGCCCCAGCCATGGGGCGAGCTTGGGGCCACCTTGCAGCTGTGGTGGCTTCATGTCCTGCTGCCACCCCATGCTGTCCCTCCCTGGCTCCAGCCCCAGCCATGGGGCCAGCTGGAGGCCACCTTGCAGCTGTGGTGGCTTCATGTCCTGCTGCCACCCCATGCTGTCCCTCCCTGGCTCCAGCCCCAGCCATGGGGCCAGCTGGAGGCCACCTTGCAGCTGTGGTGGCTTCATGTCCTGCTGCCACCCCATGCTGTCCCTCCCTGGCTCCAGCCCCAACCAGGACTCCAGCTTGGGGCCACCTTGCAGCTGTGGTGGCCTGGCTTGATGCTTGGCTGGACAGACAGAGCTCCAGAGCTGAGCTCCAGGAGCTTGGCTGGTGCTTGGGTGCCAGCCAGAAGGACCTACCTGAGCAGCTGGGACACAGCCTCATGTCCCTGCTGGCCCCTCTGCTGTCCCCTCTCCTGGCCTCTTTGCTTTGGGGGATGAAGCTGCTTCTGCCTCTCCTTCCTGCCCTGCAGGGAGCTGGCAGGGGCCTGCAGCAGGGCTGCTGCAGCTCAGGGGAGCCTCTGCTGGCTCTTCTTCTCAGCCTCTAGGGAGAAGGAGCGAGCCCCAGGTGAGGACTGGGCTTGGCATGGGGCAGGCAGAGCCCTGGGCAGGAGGTGGGAGGAGGTTGGGAAGCTGAGGGAGATGCCTGCTGGGGGAGCTGGAGGCTCTCTGCCTGCTGCCCAGCTGCTGGCAGCCTCCTGGGGCTGTGGGGACATCCCCAGGGGCACCTGGGCAGGGGGGCACAAGGAATGGTCCTGCCCTGGGGCCAGAGGCTGCCAGGGGCAGGGGACAGCTGGCAGTGGGACGGGCAGCAGGACACCTGCCTGGCACCAAGCAACCATCACCAGCTGCAGCTGGGGGCAGCAGACTCCTGCAGCCAGGGGATGGCTCGCAAGAGGCCTTGGAGATGCTGCTGTCCGCCCCAGCACCGCCCCAGCACCACCAAGCTGTGGCCCTCAGCACCACAGCTCCAGGGCTTGGAGACCCCCCCAGGCCTGGAGCCTTCCCGGGCTGCCTGGCAGCCCAGGCCAGGTCCAAGGCTTGACCTCGGGGCCCCTTGGGGAGCAAACCTGACAGGAGGCTTCGTGGGGAGCCCTCCTTGCACCTCAGCACGGCCTCCACCTGCCTGCCCTGCTTCTGTGGCACCTCCTGGCTCCTCAGCTGCCTCACTCCAGGGGCCTGTGCCAGGCTGGGTCCTCGGTGCCCAGCTGCGTGCCGCCGGCAGCGGCGGCTGAGAAGGCCTCCAGCTGCCTGCTGCCAGCTGCTGCAGGAGGTTCTTCAGCTGCTCCTCCTCCAGGGAGCTCCTGCAGACAGGGATCCTCAGCTGCACGTCAGCCAAGCCCATGGAGATCAGCCAAGCCCATGGGGACCTCAGCAGCCCCCAGGGAAGCTCAAGCAGGCAGCCAGGGACTTGGTGACCCCACCTGGAGGTGTCTCCAGGCCTGCAGACGGAGCCCAGCAGCCTACTCACCAGTGTGGGGCTGCAGCAGGCAGGGCTGGAGCTCCAGGGCTTCTCCATGGGCTTCACATCCTCCTGTGGGGCAGGGGAAGGTCAAGGAGAAGACAGCCCAGGACTCCGTGCCCCCAGCCACGGCCCCCTGGGGGCTCTGCATGGGGCAGAGCAGAAGCCACAGCAGCTGTGGGGAGGAGAAGACAAAGAGTGGTGGGGAGAGGAACCTACCAGGCTTGGCAGGGAGGGTGAGGACCTCTGGGGGCACCTCTGGGGGTCTGCAGGAGGTTCAAGCCAAGCTGGCTGTGCTGGTGGAAGGCTTGGCTGCAGCTCAGCCCCAGGCAGTCCCTCCTCTGCCCCACCCCCAGCGCTGGGAAGTCCTCTGTGGGGAGGGGACCTTGATGCCCCCTCTGCTCTTCACCTTCCAAGCCCCTCCATCCCACCTCTCCTCCTACCCCCTCCACCCCACCACCTCCAGCCCAACCCCATCTTTCCCTTCCTTGAGCACTCAGGAGCGGGGAAGGGGCGGCTGAGGCGCCCTGGGGCAGGGGAGGTCCTGGCTGGGGGGAGGTTGCCCAGCAATGTGCTCTGGTGGCCAAGAAGGCCAAGGGCAGCCTGGGGTGGAGTGGAAGGGCAGCCTGGGGAGCAGGTCAGAGAGGTTCTCCACCCCCTGTGCTCTGCCCTGCTGAGGCTGCATCTGGAATCTTGTGTCCAGTTCTGGGCCCCTCAGTCAGGAGGGGCAGGGAGCAGCTGGGCAGAGGCCAAGGGAGAGCCAGGAGCATGATTTGGGCACTTGAGCATCTCCCCTGGGCAGAGAGGCTGAGAGCCCTGGGGCTGTTTGCTCCAGCTCTGGGGCCCTCAGGTCAGGAAGGACCCCAGGGAACTGCTGGAGAGAGTCCAGCACAGAGCCCCAGAGATGCTGAAGGCAGTGGAAGATCTTCCTCAGGAGAGCCTGAGGGAGCTGAGGCCTTGGAGCTTGGAGAGCAGGAGCCTGAGAGGTGACCTCATTCACACAGAGCTCCAGCTGTGGTCTCAGCAGCGTGGAGCAGAGGGGCAGAATCCCCTCCCTGGCCCTGCTGGCCACACTTCTCTGCTTGGCTCTCTGGGCTGCAAGTGCTCCCTGCTGGCTCCTGCTGAGCTTCTCCTCCCCCAGCACCCCCAAGGCCTTTTCTCCAGGGCTGCTCTCCAGCCAGTCCCTGCCCAGCCCCTATCAGTGCCTGGCATTGCCCTGACCCAGCTGCAGGACCTTGCCCTTGGTCTGGTTGAACCTCATGAGGTTGTCCCGGGCTCAGCTCTGCAGCCTGCCCAGGTCCCTCTGGATGGATCCCTTCCCTCCAGCCTCTCCAGGTCCCTCTGGATGGATCCCTTCCCTCCAGCCTGTCAGGGTCCCTCTGGATGGATCCCTTCCCTCCAGCCTCTCCAGGTCCCTCTGGATGGATCCCTTCCCTCCAGCCTGTCAGGGTCCCTCTGGATGGATCCCTTCCCTCCAGCCTCTCCAGGTGCCTCTGGATGGATCCCTTCCCTTCAGCCTCTCCAGGTCCCTCTGGATGGATCCCTTCCCTCCAGCCTCTCCAGGTGCCTCTGGATGGATCCCTTCCCTCCAGCCTGTCAGGGTCCCTCTGGATGGATCCCTTCCCTCCAGCCTGTCAGGGTCCCTCTGGATGGATCCCTTCCCTCCAGCCTCTCCAGGTGCCTCTGGATGGATCCCTTCCCTCCAGCCTCTCCAGGTGCCTCTGGATGGATCCCTTCCCTCCAGCCTCTCCAGGTGCCTCTGGATGGATCCCTTCCCTCCAGCCTCTCCAGGTGCCTCTGGATGGATCCCTTCCCTCCAGCCTCTCCAGGTGCCTCTGGATGGATCCCTTCCCTCCAGCCTGTCAGGGTGCCTCTGGATGGATCCCTTCTCTCCAGCCTCTCCAGGTGCCTCTGGATGGATCCCTTCCCTCCAGCCTCTCCAGGTGCCTCTGGATGGATCCCTTCCCTCCAGCCTCTCCAGGTGCCTCTGGATGGATCCCTTCCCTCCAGCCTGTCTGCTGCACCACACAGCTTGGTGTCATCAGCAAACCTGCTGAAGGTGCCCTCAGGGCCACTCTCCATGGCACCAACAAAGATCTTGAACAGGACTGGTCCCAGACCAAGCAAAGCAGCCAAGGCCAAGCAGAGGGCAGCAGAGCACAAAGTTAGCATCCCCCAGGACCAAGAGGTGAGAAGAGAGAGAGATTGTTTTGCACACTGAATCTTGTGGTTGATCTCTCTGCCATGGGATGGTTTAGAGCTGTCCTTATTGCCCTTTTGTGACACCCAGCAGTGATTTATTTACCTTTTACTGCTTTCTGCCCAAGAGCTGTGGAACTCTCTTTTAAAGGCATAGCTTAAAACTAACACCCAGGAGGAAGTTGGGGTTTGATTCCCTGTGAGGGTGACAGAGGCCTGGAGCAGGCTGCCAGGAAGGGGGTTGTGGAGTCTCCCCCTCTGAAGATGCTCAAACCCTGCCTGGATGTGTTGCTGCGGCATCTGCTCTGCCAGGGGCTTGGACTTGGATGAGCTCCGGAGGTCCCTTCCAGCCCCTAAGGTTCTGTGCTTCACCTCCCAGGACCCCCAGGCCTGCTCCACAACCCCCCAGCTCCATTCACCCCCTCAGGTCCCACAGCCCCTTCCACTCACCCTCCAGTGCCCCTCAGCCGCCCCCGCCCCATTACCCCCCCGGGCCCCCCAGCCCAGCCCCACAGCTGCTCTGCCCCCGCAGCGCTGCCGGCGCCGCCGCCTGAATCTCCCGCCCGAGCCTCGCAACCTTTGACCCTCGGCGCAGCTCCGCCTCTGCCTCCCCCCCGCAGCCTCCCTCGGCTCCCGCTCCGGCCCCAGGCCCGCGTCTAGGCCCGCTTGGACACACACACCCCGCCGGGGCCGCTCTGAGCTCCCCGGGCCCGCTCTGAGCGCCCCCCGGCCGGCTCTGAGCCTCCCCAAGGCCACTCTCCAGCCCCAGGCCCGGGCCCCGCCGCGGTGCACGCTGGGATACGTAGTCCCCCGGCAGCGCCTCGGCACCGCCCGCCCTAAGGCACCGTCTGCCATGGGCGCCGCTGGACCAGCAGCGTCAAGAGGCGGCGGGAAGGGCTGATGGGGCGGGGGAAGGAGACCACCAGGGAGTCCTGACAGCCACAACCCAGGGCGCTGGGCGGCCACTGCGGCCGAGCCCTGCGGCAGCGATTGTGCGTCCCGTTCCGCGGCGGGCAATGGCAGAGGAGCCCTGGCCGTGACAGCTCGCCCCTGCCCTCCAGCCCCGAAGAGGCGCCTCTGCGGCTTGTCCCGCCCCTCCTCGCCCCTGATTGCTTGTCCGGGCACAGCGCGCGTACCCATTGGTCGGCGCTGCGGCGGCCTGGACGGTGATTGGCGGAGGGCGGCGGAACGAGCTGGCCGCTAGGGCCGGCTGGGGGGGGGGGGGGGGGTGAAGATGGCGGCGGTGCTAGAAGTGGAGGTTGGAGGCCCTGGGGAGCGCGATGTGGAGGAGGTAGCGGGGGGTCGCGTCTGCTCCGGGGGCCGGGACGGGCTGAGGGCCCTGAGGAGCAGGGAAGGGGCGGCTGAGGCGCGGGGCTCGGCGGGGGGAGCGCTGGGGGCTCGGGGGCAGAGGGGAACGGGGGGCAGCGGCAGGCCCTGGGGGGCGCTGGCACCGGGGGGGCACAGGAGTCGGGGTGGGCGCTGGGGGGGCTCCGGAGCTCCCGGAGCAAGGGAAGGCAGCGGCCGAGGCGCCGGCGGCTGGCGGAGGTTTGGGGTCCGGGCAGCGTCAGGGCTGAGGGTCCCTGGGCTAGGAGGACTTCGGGGGGGTCCCTGTGGCAGGGGGTCCTGGGAGCTGCCCTTGGGCTAGAGGCAGAGAGGCGGCCCCGGGCCAGGAGGGTGCCGGCAGCTGGCGAAGGGGCCGGGGGCAGGGGGACGTGGGGGGTCCCTGGGGCTGGAGAGCTCTGGGGGCTGGCGAAGGGGCCGGGGGCAGGGGGAGCTTGAGGGGCCCTGGGAGAAGGAGCGCTGGGGGGCTGGAGGGTCCCCGGGAGGGCTTGGGAGGCCCTGGGCAAGGGGAGGAGGAGGTGTCCCGTACCGGCAGGAGGGGTCCCGGGGAGCCTGGAGAGGTGGCCTGGCAGCTGCCGAGCGCAGGGAGATGCTTTGGCTGCTTTCGCTGCTTCCCCTCCCGACTCGCTGCCTTCGGCTTCCCAGCCGCTTGGCCTTGGAGCTTGGCTTGGAGCAAGTTGGCTGGCTGGAGCCGCTGGAGCTTCCTGCAGGCAGGGCTGAGGGAGAGGAGGGCAGCTGGGACAGTTGGTGGCAGTTGCTAGGTGCCAGGGAGCTGACCTCACCAACCGCTGCCCCCTGCCCCCCGGCTGCCTGCCCCCGGCTGCCGCTTGCTCTCCGAGCTGCTCTCGGAGCTCTTCTGAGCTCTTTCACTTGCTGCTTTCCTCCCCAGCCTTGGCAGGACCCTGAGCAGCTTCCTGGGGACCTGCTTCGAGTCCCCCCTGCAGGAGAGCTTTAGCTTGAGGCTGGGAAGAGCCCAGCCCAGGTTTGCTCACAGAGGTGGAGCTGCTCCCATGCTGGGGGGCAGGGGCCAGCAGGGGCCAGACAGCCCAGCCCCTTCCTCTCCATCCTGATGCTCCTGGGGCTTGCTGGACACAGCTCAGAGCCCTCTGGCCACCAGCTGGAGGTTAGGCTCTAGCTTGCAATTGACATCTGCTTTTCCATCTCCTCCACCACCCCTGGCCAGGTTGTCCTCCTCCTCCATCATGTTGGCACCACACTGGTGTCTTCCTCCTCCTCCACCACCACCCGGACCCCACCTTGTGGTCCTCCTCCTCACCCACCCTGAACCCACCTTGGGGTCCTCCTCCACCAGCCCTGGCCCCACTCTGTCCACCCTGGCCACCCTCTCCAGGTATGCCAGGCCATGTTTGATGTCCTTCTAGCAGGGGGGGGTTCCTCTTGGCCATGCCCCTGGTGGCCATCACTGGGCTGAGGTCAGGGTGGGGCTGGAAGCTTGGAGAGCAATGCTGAGGTTCTTCCAGCAGGTGTCTGAGCAGGGAGCTGGACTTTGGTCCCAGCTAAACCACTTTGTGCTGCCAGTTCTCAGCTGGGAGGGGTTGGGAGTGATGGAGGGGTCAGAGGGCAGGAGCAGCTCTTGGGGTGCTCCTTTTGGGGGGATTTTGGGGGTTCTCCTCTGGGGAGGTCTTGGGGTCCTCTTCTGAGGGGAATCTGCTTGAGTCAAGCTGATGGCTCTGGGCTGTCCCTTGTGGTGTGGTAGAGGGAGGAAGAAGAGAGGATTGGAGCTGTTCCTCTGCATGGAATGGGTCAGGGTGGAGAAGATCTTGGAAGTGATGGAGGCCAAGCATGGCCTCAGCACTGCCCCAGCACCGCCCCAGCACCACCACCCCATGGTCCTCAGCACCACAGCTTCCAAGCACCTCCAGGGATCCCCCCAGAGGAGGACTCCAAGACCTCTCCAAAGGAGGACTCCAGGACCCTTGCAAAGGAGGACCCTGAGATCTCCAGAGAGAAGGACTCAAAGCTCCCCCCAAAAGGAAGACCCCAAAGCTTTCTCTCAGGAGGATCCCAAGCCTGGGGACTCCATCAGGGAGCCAATGTTGTTGTCTTTGGGAGGAGGAGAAGGTGGATGAGGAGAAGGTGGAGGAGGAGAAGGTAGATGAGGAGAGGGTGGAGGAGGAGGAGAGGGTGGAGAAGAGGAGGAGGCCAAGGAGGAGGAGGAGAGGAGGAGGAGGAGAGGGTGGAGAGGAGGAGGAGAGGGTGGAGAGGAGAGGGTGGAGAGGAGAGGGTGGAGAGGAGGAGGAGGAGAGGGTGGAGAGGAGGAGGAGGAGAGGGTAGAGAGGAGGAGGAGGAGAGGGTGGAGAGGAGGAGGAGGAGAGGGTGGAGAGGAGGAGGAGGAGAGGGTGAAGGAGGTGGAGAAGGAGAGGGTGGAGAGGAGGTGGAGAGGAGGAGGAGGAGACGGTGGAGACAACGAGGAGGAGGAGAAGGTGGAGGGGAGGAGAGGGTGGAGGAGGAGAAGGTGGGGAGGAGGAGGTGGAGAGAAGGAGGAGAAGAGGGTGGAGAAGAGGAGGAGGAGGAGAAGAGGAGGTGGAGAGGAGGAGGAGAGGGTGGAGGAGGAGGAGGTGAGGAGGAGGAGGTGAAGAGGAGGAGGAAAGGGTGGAGGAGGAGAAGAAGGTGGAGAGGAGGATAAGAGGGTGGAGGAGGAGGAGGTGAAGAGGAGGAGGAAAGGGTGGAGGAGGAGAAGAAGGTGGAGAGGAGGATAAGAGGGTGGAGAAGAGGAGGAGATGAAGAAGAGGAGGAAAGGGTGGAGGAGGAGAAGAAGGTGGAGAGGAGGATAAGAGGGTGGAGAAGAGGAGGAGAAGGTGGAGAGGGGGAGGAGGGAAGGAGAAGGAGAGGGGGAGGAGAAGGAGGAGGAGGGAAGGAGAAGGAGAGGGGGAGGAGAAGGAGGAGGGGAGGAGAAGGAGGAGGGGAGGAGAAGGAGGAGGGGAGGAGAAGGAGGAGGGGAGGAGAAGGAGGAGGGGGGAGGAGAAGGAGGAGGGGGGAGGAGAAGGAGGAGAGGGGGAGGAGAAGGAGGAGAGGGGGAGGAGAAGGAGGAGAGGGGGAGGAGAAGGAGGAGAGGGGGAGGAGAAGGAGGAGAGGGGGAGGAGAAGGAGGAGAGGGGGAGGAGAAGGAGGAGAGGGGGAGGAGAAGGAGGAGAGGGGGAGGAGAAGGAGGAGAGGGGGAGGAGAAGGAGGAGAGGGGGAGGAGAAGGAGGAGAGGGGGAGGAGAAGGAGGAGAGGGGGAGGAGAAGGAGGAGAGGGGGAGGAGAAGGAGGAGAGGGGGAGGAGGAGAGGGGGAGGAGGAGGAGGAGAGGGGGAGGAGGAGGAGGAGATGGAGAAGAAACAGAAGGTGGAGAGGAGGAGAAGGAGGAGGAGGGGAAGGTGGAGAAGGCGGAGGAGGAGGAGAATGTGGAGGAGGAGGAGCTGGAGGTGGAAGAGGAGGAGAAGGAGGTGGAGAGGGAGGAGGAGTTGGAGGAGGAGAAGGCAGAGAAGGAGAAGAAGGTGGAGGAGAAGGAGCAGATGGAGGAGGGGGAGGAGAAGGCAGAGGAGGAGAAACAGGAGGAGGAGGAGAGGGTGAATGTGGTGGAGGAGGAGAGGGTGGAGAAGGTGGATGTGGTGATGGAGGAGGAGGAGAAGAAGGTGGAAGTGGGAAGGAGTTAAGGGCAAGGCCCAGGCTGAGGTGGTTGCTCTGCCAAGTGGGTCACAGGATCCTTCCTACCCTTCTGTCACCTCCTGGTGGCCTCAGCAGAGCTATTTTGGGAGCTGCCTGCTGCAGGGTGTCTCCTGAAGGCCCAGGAAGGAGGAATTGTCTCCTAGGAGGACACTTGGGGCTGGAGGAACAGGGCCAGCAGCAGCAGCTCCCTTTGGAGGATGAGCATGGCAGCCTGGAGGGATCCTAGACAGGGCTGTGGCCCTAGCCCACAGGTGAAGCTGGAGCTGCCTGCAGGCCTCCAGGCTCTGAGTGGAGCCAGTCAGTGAGGCTGGCATCAGAGATGGACACCAGGTGGTGGTGGAGTGGTGGCTTGGGGTGGGGTGGGAGAGAGCTTGGAGGCGATGGAGGCCAGGCATGGCCCCAGCACTGCCCCAGCACCACATCCCCCCCATGGCCCTCAGCACCACAGCTCCACACCTTCCAAACCCCTCCAGGGATCTCTCCCAAAGGACCCCAAGGCCTCCCCAAAGGAGCACCCAAGATCCCTCCTCTGCTGCAGCCTCAACCCCCCCAGCTGCTCCTCACAACTTCTCCACAGCCTTCTCCTCCTTTCCCAGGCCCCTCCCCAGCTTCCTTGCCCTGCTCTGGTCCTGCCCCAGCCCTCAAGGTCCTCCTGGCAGGGAGGGCCCAGCCCTGCCCCCAGGCTTGCAGCTGTGGGCTCCCCAGTGCCCAGCCCAGGGGCACAATCCCTGCCCTGCTCCTGCTGCCCACACCATTGCTGCTCCAGCCCAGGCTGCTGCTGCCCTCCTTGCCCACCCTGGGCCACTCTTTGCTCTCCAGGCTCCAAAGTCCTGGGAACTCTTTGGCTTTCTCTGTGTTTGTGTCTCCCTGGACTGACCCCAGGGAGACCTCAGGACCTTCTGGGACCCCTCAACCCCTCGGAGCAGTTGGGTTTGGGGATTCTTGATGTCCCTCAGGGAGCTCTGAGTGGGCAGAGGCTGCCCAAGGAGGTGCTGGGGTCCCCACCCGTGGAGGGGGTCAAGAAATGTGTGGCCATGCCCCCTGGGGACTTGGTGTGGTGGCCATGGTGGGGTTGGGTTGGTGATGTTGGAGGCCTTCTTGATGGTGGTGCTGAGGCCTGGGGGTGGTGCTGAGGCTTGGAGGCCCTCCAGGGGATGGTGCTGAGGGCTGGAGGCCTTCTCCCTGATCTCCAGCAGCTGCTTTCTTCTTCCTTGCCCAGGTTGACCTCTCCCACTTGTCCCCAGAGGAGCGCTGGAGGTGAGTCTGGGCTGGAGGAGGTCACCCAGTGCTTGAAGCTCTCCCCTGCAGCTGCTCCCCCCAGGAGAGGACAAACCCCCACCTGCCCCACCCCTGGGGGCTGCTGCCACAGGGGAGGCCTCAGCTGCCTTGGGCTTGCTTTGACCTCGAGTGGAGCAACCTCCTCTGCTTGGAAATGTCCCAGGGAGGTTGGAGGAGAGGACCTCTGAGGGTCTCTTCCCACTTGGCCAAGTGGATTCTCCAGGCTGGAGGAGGCTTCACCTCCCTGGGGCTCTGGAGGAGCAGGAGGAGGCTTCACCTCCCTGGAGCTCTGGAGGAGCAGGAGGAGGCTTCACCTCCCTGGGGCTCTGGAGGAGCAGGAGGAGGCTTCACCTCCCTGGGGCTCTGGAGGAGCAGGAGGAGGCTTCACCTCCCTGGGGCTCTGGAGGAGCAGGAGGAGGCTTCACCTCCCTGGGGCACTGGAGGAGCAGGAGGAGGCTTCACCTCCCTGGGGCTCTGGAGGAGCAGGAGGAGGCTTCACCTCCCTGGGGCTCTGGAGGAGCAGGAGGAGGCTTCACCTCCCTGGGGCTCTGGAGGAGCAGGAGGAGGCTTCACCTCCCTGGGGCTCTGGAGGAGCAGGAGGAGGCTTCACCTCCCTGGGGCTCTGGAGGAGCAGGAAGAGGCTTCACCTCCCTGGGGCTCTGGACCAGCTGCTGGGTGGCATAGGTTGAACCATGCTCTTCACCTTGGAAGTCCTCACAGCTCAAAGCCACCACTGCTGGTGGGGGGGCCATGCTCAGGAGCTGTTTCTCTCCCCCCTGGCAGGGAGGAGCTGGCTGCTGGTGGGGGGGCCATGCTCAGGAGCTGTTTCTCTCCCCTCTGGCAGGGAGGAGCTGGCTGCTGGTGGGGGGGCCATGCTCAGGAGCTGTTTCTCTCCCCTCTGGCAGGGAGGAGCTGGCTGCTGGTGGGGGGGCCATGCTCAGGAGCTGTTTCTCTCCCCCCTGGCAGGGAGGAGCTGGCTGCTGGTGGGGGGGCCATGCTCAGGAGCTGTTTCTCTCCCCTCTGGCAGGGTGGAGCACGCCCGGATGCATGCCAAGCACCGAGGCCACGAGGCCATGCACGCAGAGATGGTTCTCATCCTCATTGCCACCTTGGTGGTGGCTCAGCTGCTCCTGGTGCAGTGGAAACAGAGACATCCTCGCTCCTACAACGTGAGTGGCTTCCCAGGGCCTCCTCCTTGGTCCCTCTGGAGATGCCCTGTGGCTTCCCAGCAGGGTTTTGCTCCTCGCTGGGGGCCAAGCTGGAGCTGCCTGCAGGCCTCCAGGCTCTGAGTGGAGCCAGTCAGTGAGGCTGGCATCAGAGATGGACACCAGGTGGTGGTGGAGTGGTGGCTTGGGGTGGGGTGGGAGAGAGCTTGGAGGTGATGGAGGCCAGGCATGGCCCCAGCACTGCCCCAGCACCACATCCCCCCCCATGGCCCTCAGCACCACAGCTCCACACCTTCCGAACCCTTCCAGCCCCATGGGGACTGCACCACTGCCCTGGGCAGCCTGCCACAGGCCTGGGCACCCCTCAAGGGGCACCAATTGCTCCTCAGGGCCAAGCTCAACCTCCCCTGCCACAACCTGAGGCCATCTCCTCTTAGCCCAGCCCTCAGGAGCAGCCCTTGAGCCCCAGCTGGCTGCAAGCTGCTCTCAGGGAGCTGCAGAGAGCCACAAGGTCTCCCCTCAGCCTCCTCTGCTGCAGCCTCAACCCCCCCAGGGCCCTCAGCTGCTCCTCACAACTTCTCCACAGCCTTCTCCTCCTTCCCCAGACCCCTTCCCAGCTTCCTTGCCCTGCTCTGGCCCTGCCCCAGCCCTCAAGCTCCTCCTGGCAGGGAGGGCCCAACCCTGCCCCCAGGCTTGCAGCTGTGGGCTCCCCAGTGCCCAGCCCAGGGGCACAACCCCTGCCCTGCTCTTGGCCATTGTGTTTCTGAGGGGCTCCAAAGGTTGCTCCATTTGTGGACACCTCAGCAGCAGCTCACCCAAGGCCACAGTCAGTTTTGATGCTGAGGCTGGGGAGAGCCTGGTTGAGGTCAGGCAGAGAGCTGGGAGCTGCCCCCTGGCTGGCAGCAGCCCAGGGCAGGCTGTTTGGGGCTCTGAGCCCTTCTTGGGGCTGTCCCTGCTGGCTGCAGGGGGCTTGGGCTGGGTGAGCTTGGAAGGTGCCTCCAACCCAACCCCTTCCATGCTTCCATGACGTTGAAACTGCCTTCAGCCCAACCCATTCCATGACCTTGGAAGGTGCCTCCAACCCAACCCATTCCATCACCTTGGAAGGTGCCTCCAACCCAACCCATTCCATGACTCCATGACCTTGAAGGTGCCTTCAGCCCAACCCCTTCCATGATTCCCTCAGCACTGAGAGCTTCTTGCTGCCTGCAGCCTGAGTTTGAGGAGGAGAAGAGGGTGGAGAAGAGGGCCTTGCTGAGAAGCCTCCTGCTGATGCCACCTGAGCCAGCCTCACCCTTCCTTCCTTATCTTCCTTCCTGCTGACCTTCAACCTTCAGCCCCAGCTTCCACCACCTCCCCAGCAGAGCACCACAGGAGCTCAGCTCCACCACCCAAGGAGGTTGATAGGGCAGAGATGAGTCTGATGTGGGCCTCTGGCAAGACCAAAGCCACCTGAGGACAGCCTCAGGGGGATCATCTTCTCTGCCTTCCTCTGGAGATGTCTCCTCTGTGTTCTCCTTCCAGCTCTTTGCTTCCTTGGCCAAGCTCTGAGGCTGTCACCACCCAAACCTTCTTTGGTGTCCTGGTGCTCTTCCAAAGCTGTTGGAGGGTGGCAGGAGAAGGTCCAGCAGGAGGTTGCTGGGGTCCCCCAAACCCTTTCCTTCTGTCCCTGCAGATGGTGACCCTCTTCCAGATGTGGGTGGTGCCCCTCTACTTCACCATCAAGCTCAACTGGTGGAGGTTCCTGGTCATCTGGGTCCTCTTCTCAGCTGTCACAGCTTTTGTCACCTTCAGGGCAACCAGGAAACCTCTGGTACAGACAACCCCCAGGTGGGTACAGGGCTTCTGGAGGCCTCTCCTCAGCCTCAAGGTCAACCAGGCTGGAGGACCTCTCTCCCCCACCTCCTCTGCCTTGAACTTTGGGGGTGTTGAACCACCTGCTGGTGGCCAGCCTGAGACCTGAGGGACCTGGAGAGCTACCCCTGGGGGCTTGGTGGCATCACCAAGGGCATTCCTGGCATGGAATCCAGGTGCTGGTGGCCTCTGGAGATGCCAAGGTTTGGGGCTGGGAAGTGAAGGCCCTGAGCAGCCCCTGGCAGTTGCAGGCCTGGGGCTTGAATGAGGCACTTGAAGCTCTGATGGCCTTGGGAAGTGACCTGGCATGAGGGCACTGAGGGCAAGGGCTGAGACCTGCCCCTGGGGCAAAGCAGGGCCAGAAAGGCTCCAGGCTGGGGGCAGAGGGGCTGGGAAGTGCCAGGTAGGGAAAGGCCCTGGGGGGTTGGTGGCAGAGGCTGGAGAGGAGCCAGGGGGTGCCCAGGGGGGCAAGGAGGGCAGCAGCAGCCTGGACTGCAGCAGCAATGGTGTGGGCAGCAGGAGCAGGGCAGGGATTGTGCCCCTGGGCTGGGCACTGGGGAGCCCACAGCTGCAAGCCTGGGGGCAGGGTTGGACCCTCCCTGCCAGGAGGACCTTGAGGGCTGGGGCAGGGCCAGAGCAGGGCAAGGAAGCTGGGGAGGGGTCTGGGGAAGGAGGAGAAGGCTGTGGAGAAGTTGTGAGGAGCAGCTGAGGGAGCTGGGGGGGTTGAGGCTGCAGCAGAGGAGGCTGAGGGGAGACCTTGTGGCTCTCTGCAGCTCCCTGAGAGCAGCTTGCAGCCTGCTGGGGCTCAAGGGCTGCTCCTGAGGGCTGGGCCAGGAGGAGATGGCCTCAGGTTGTGGCAGGGGAGGTTGAGCTTGGCCCTGAGGAGCAATTGGTGCCCCTTGAGGGGTGCCCAGGCCTGTGGCAGGCTGCCCAGGGCAGTGGTGGAGTGCCCATGGCTGGAGGGGTTGGGAAGCTGTGGAGCTGTGGTGCTGAGGGCCATGGGGTGGTGGTGCTGGGGCAGTGCTGGGCTCATGCTTGGCCTCCATCACCCTCAGGTTGTTCTCCAACCCAGACCATTCCATGATTTATGAAGCCTGTGACCTTCAGCTTGTCCTCCCCTCACCTCCATCCTCTACCTCAGTTGTCCCTCCTGGCTCCTTCCAGGACCTTCTGGAGCTGGTCTCCTTCAGGAGGCTCAGAAGTGACCTTCTGGAGCTGGTCTCCTTCAGGAGGCTCAGAAGTGACCTTCTGGAGCTGGTCTCCTTCAGGAGGCTCAGAAGTGACCTTCTGGAGCTGGTCTCCTTCAGGAGAAGCAGAAGTGACCTTCTGGAGCTGGTCTCCTTCAGGAGAAGCAGAAGCAGTTATAATCTTGGGGGTGGGTGGTGGAAATGGATTCTCTTCATGCTGGTTCCTGACCTCCTTGGGTTCCTTCTCCTCCTCAGGTTGGTCTACAAATGGTTCCTCCTGATCTACAAGATCAGCTATGCCACAGGCATCGTGGGCTACATGGCTGTGATGTTCACCCTCTTTGGCCTCAACTTGTTGTTCAGGTGAGGGCATCTCAGGTGGCTTCCAGCTCCTGGGAGGGGCTGGGAGGTGGAGGACCTCAAGCAGGAGAAGGTAGTGGCCATGACTTCATGGCAAAAGCCCTTGGCTTGGACAGCTGCTGGAGGAGGTCGTTCTGGGGATGGCCTCTCCTCCCTGGGAGGGCCAGGGGGGAGATATTAGGTCCTCAAGGGATGGTCTTCTGGCTAGGCCTGCTGCTCCTCAATGGGTGGTCTTCTCCTGGCTGGAGATGTTGGGGCCTCAAGGCTTGACCTTCTCCTGGCTGGAGATGTTGGGGCCTCAAGAGTTGACCTTCTCCTGGCTGGAGATGTTGGGGCCTCAAGAGTTGACCTTCTCCTGGCTGGAGATGTTGGGGCCTCAAGAGTTGACCACCTCCTGGCTGGAGATGTTGGGGCCTCAAGAGTTGACCACCTCCTGGCTGGAGATGTTGGGGCCTCAAGAGTTGACCACCTCCTGGCTGGAGATGTTGGGGCCTCAAGAGTTGACCACCTCCTGGCTGGAGATGTTGGGGCCTCAAGAGTTGACCACCTCCTGGCTGGAGATGTTGGGGCCTCAAGAGTTGACCTTCTCCTGGCTGGAGATGTTGGGGCCTCAAGAGTTGACCTTCTCCTGGCTGGAGATGTTGGGGCCTCAAGAGTTGACCTTCTCCTGGCTGGAGATGCTGGGGCCTCAGGGCTTGACCTTCTGGCTGCAGATGCTGCTCCTCAAGGGCCACAAGGAGGTTCCCAGGAGCCAGCAAGGTGCCCTGGGGGAGGCCAAAGAGATCCTGGAGGGCATGGAGCAGGGGCAGGGAGGTTCTGCTGCCCCTCTGCTCTGCCCTGGGGAGGCCACAGCTGCAGGGCTGGGGCCAGGGCTGGGCTGCCCAGGGCAGAGCCTGGGAAGTGCTGGGGAGAGTCCAGGGGAGGCTGAGGAGAGGCTGAGGGCCAGAGGAGGACAACAAAGGTGGGGAAGGGTCTGGAGAAGTTGTGAGGAGCAGCTGAGGGCCCTGGGGGCTGCTGAGGCTGGAGCAGAGCAGCCCCAGAGGGGAGCTGAGCAATGCTCAGCAAGAGCTCAAGGAGCTGTGGGGGACAAGAGCCTGGGGCTGGCATCTGCTGAGTGGTGCCCAGGGCCCAAGGGGCAGCAAGGGGCAGCCAGGAGGTGCCAGCAGGAGCAACTTGTGTGGGGTGAGGCTGCTGGAGAGGCCTGGAGCAGGCTGCCCAGAGAGGCTGTGGAGAGCTTCCAACCCCCCCTGGCTGTGGTGCTGCTTTGCCCCCACCTTGCCCCCACCCCTGGTGATGTTGTTTGGATGTCTTCTGCTGCAGGATCAAGCCAGAAGATGCAATGGACTTTGGCATCTCCCTCCTCTTCTATGGCCTCTACTACGGGGTGCTGGAGAGGGACTTTGCTGAGATGTGTGCAGACTATATGGCCTCCACCATTGGGGTGAGTCTGCACCAGCCGAGAGGCCACCCCCAGCCCGGGGGGCTCCTGGGATGTGGCCAAGCCTGCTCTGTGTGGGATGAGCCTTGAGGAAGCTGCTGTGCTTCTGACTCTGCTGGACTCGATCCTGGGGGCAGGGTTGGGCAGCTCCCCTGCCCTCTCCCCTCTTCTCCCCTCTCCCTCCAGCCCTCTCCCTCCAGCCCTCTCCCTCCAGCCCCCTCTTCTGCCCTCTCCCTCCAGCCCCCTCTTCTGCCCTCTCCCTCCAGCCCCCTCTTCTGCCCTCTCCCTCTTCTGCCCTCTCCCTCCAGCCCCCTCTTCTGCCCTCTCCCTCCAGCCCCCTCTTCTGCCCTCTCCCTCCAGCCCCCTCTTCTGCCCTCTCCCTCCAGCCCCCTCTTCTGCCCTCTCCCTCCAGCCCCCTCTTCTGCCCTCTCCCTCTTCTGCCCTCTCCCTCTTCTGCCCTCTCCCTCCAGCCCGCTCCCTCTTCTGCCCTCTCCCTCTGGCCCCCTCTTCTCCCCTCTCCCTCCAGCCCCCTCTTCTGCCCTCTCCCTCTTCTGCCCTCTCCCTCCAGCCCCCTCTTCTGCCCGCTCCCTCTTCTGCCCTATCCCTCCAGCCCCCTCTTCTGCCCCCTCCCTCCGGCCGCTCCCTCTTCTCCCCTCTCCCTCCGGCCCTCTCCCTCCAGCCCCCTCTTCTGCCCTCTCCCTCCAGCCCCCTCTTCTGCCCTCTCCCTCCAGCCCCCTCTTCTGCCCTCTCCCTCCAGCCCCCTCCCTCCAGCCCGCTCCCTCTTCTCCCCTCTCCCTCCGGCCCTCTCCCTCCAGCCTGCTCCCTCTTGTCCCCTCTCCCTCCAGCCTGCTCCCTCTTGTCCCCTCTCCCTCCAGCCTGCTCCCTCTTGTCCCCTCTCCCTCTGGCCCCCTCCTCTCCCCTCTCCCTCCAGCTCCCTCTTCTCCCCTCTCCCTCCGGCTCCCTCCCTCCAGCCTGCTCCCTCTTCTGCCCCCTCCCTCCAGCCTGCTCCCTCTTCTGCCCCCTCCCTCCAGCTCCCTCTTCTGCCCCCTCCCTCCAGCCTGCTCCCTCTTCTGCCCCCTCCCTCCGGCCCACTCCTTCTTCTCCCCTCTCCCTCCGGCCCCATCCCTCCGGCTCCCTCTTCTCCCCTCTCCCTTCAGCCCTCTCCCTCCAGCCCCCCCCCCACCTCTGGCTGCCCCCTCTCCCTCCTCTCTCTCCCCCTCCAGTCTTCCTCTCCTCTCTCCCCCCCTCTGGCCCCCTCCCTCTCCTCTCTCCCCGCCTCCGGCCCCCTCCTCCCCTCCCTCTCCCCCTCTGCCCTTTCCCCACCGCCCGGCCCCGTTTCAAGCTTGTTCACCCCCAGAGAGCTGTCCCAGGTTGGACTCCCTCAGCCCCTGCTGGCAGCTGAGGTGGCCCTGGGGGGGGTGGGGGTGGGGGAGGTGCCCTGTGCCCGTCCCCACTGTGGCCCTGCTCAGTTCTACAGTGCCTCTGGGATGCCGACCAAGCACCTCTCGGACAGCGTCTGCGCCGTCTGCGGCCAGCAGATCCTGGTGGACGTCAACGAGGAGGGCATCCTGGAGAACACCTACAGGCTCTCCTGCAACCACGTGTATCCCCCTGCCCCTGGGGGCCTGCCTCCGGGGGAAAGCCCTTCCTGAGGGCAGAGAGGGGAGCTGGGGAGCTGGAGGCTGGGCTTGGGGAGCAGGACGTTAGGGTTAAGGACCTCCTGAGCCAGCCACTTGCCCTTGGGACCAGGGAAAGCTCTTCCTGATGGTGGGATGGAGTTACAGACCTGGGGGTTGGGGCTGGGGAGCAGGAGGCTGGAGTTAAGGGCCTCCTGAGCCAACCTTCTTCCTTTAGGCACAGGAAAAGCCCTTCCTGGTGGTGGGGTTGGGGAGCAGGAGGCTGGAGTTAAGGACCTCCTGAGCCAACCTTCTTCCTCTGGGCACAGGAAAAGCCCTTCCTGGTGGTGGGGTTGGGGAGCAGGAGGTTGGAGTTAAGGACCTCCTGAGCCAACCTTCTTCCTTTAGGCACAGGAAAAGCCCTTCCTGGTGGTGGGGTTGGGGAGCAGGAGGTTGGAGTTAAGGACCTCCTGAGCCAACCTTCTTCCTTTAGGCACAGGAAAAGCCCTTCCTGGTGGTGGGGTTGGGGTTGGGGAGCAGGAGGTTGGAGTTAAGGACCTCCTGAGCCAACCTTCTTCCTTTGGGCACAGGAAAAGCCCTTCCTGGTGGTGGGGTTGGGGAGCTTGAGGCTGGGTTTGGGGAGCAGGAGGTTAGGGTTAAGGACCTCCTGAGCCAGCCACCTGCCCTTGGGACCAGGGAAAGCTCTTCCTGATGGTGGGATGGAGTTACAGACCTGGAGGTTGGGGCTGGGGAGCAGGAGGTTGGAGTTAAGGCCCTCCTGAGCCAACCACCTGCCCTTGGGACCAGGAAGAGCCCTTCCTGCTGGGGGGGTTGGAGTTAAGGACCTCCTGAGCCAACCATCCCCCTAGTGATGGGGTGGATCTGGGGAGCAGGAGGTTGGGGTTGGGGACCAGGAGGTTGGGGTTGAGGACCTCCTGATCCAGCCACCTGCCCCTGGCACCAGGAACTCCCTGTGCCTACCCCCCCCCACCTGACCCCTGCCACCAGAGCCCAGCAAGCTTCCTCCTTGCTCAGGAGCTCCTGTGGCTTCTCCAAGCTCCTGGCATGACCCAACCCAACCCTTCCCAGCAGCTTGAGCCATGCTGAAAGTCCTCTTTGATGCTCCTCAAGCCCTCCCCACCCTTCCTGGCGCCTCAGGGGGGTTTTATCTGGCAGTGACTCAGCTGTGTGATGTCCTCTGCTGCTGGGAGGTGGTTTCCAAGCTGGACCTGAGCATAGGTCACCTGAGGGACTGTAAATTTAACCACTCAAGGCTGGGGTGGTGCCCTGGGACAGGACCTCCATGGCTGCTCCTGGGAGGTGTCTCTGCTGGGACAGGGCCTCCATGGCCTCTCCTGGGAGGTGTCTCTCCTGGGACAGGGCCTCCATGGCCTCTCCTGGGAGGTATCTCTCCTGGGACAGGGCCTCCATGGCCTCTCCTGGGAGGTGTCTCTCCTGGGACAGGGCCTCCATGGCCTCTCCTGGGAGGTGTCTCTCCTGGGACAGGGCCTCCATGGCCTCTCCTGGGACAGGGCCTCCATGGCCTCTCCTGGGAGGTGTCTCTCCTGGGACAGGGCCTCCATGGCCTCTCCTGGGAGGTGTCTCTCCTGGGACAGGGCCTCCACAGTTGTTCAACGGCTGCTGGAGCTTGGGTGAGGAGGCCTTGGGGAGGCCTTGCTGAAGCTTGGTGGTGTCCTCCAGCCTTGGTGGTGGTGTCCCCCTGGTTGTCCCTCCTCCAGTTGGCCTTAACCCTGCCCCCCCCAGCTTCCATGAGTTCTGCATCCGGGGGTGGTGCATCGTGGGCAAGAAGCAGACCTGTCCCTACTGCAAGGAGAAGGTTGACCTCAAGAGGATGTTCAGCAATCCGTATCCTTTCTCCTCCTGGAGGACATCAAGGTGCCCTTGGGCCTCCTTGTCCTGGGCCTCCTCCTCTGCTCCCCTTGTCCTTCTCCTCCTCCTCTGTTTGTCCTCCTCCTCGTCCTCTCCTCATCCTCCTCCTCTAGTCCTCTTTGTGTCCTCATCTGGTCCCCTCCTCCTTGTCCTCTCATTCTCATCCTCCTCATCTGTTCCTCCTCTGCTCCTCCTTTTGTCCTCCTCTCCTTGTCCTCATCCTCTGGTCCCCTTCTCCCTGTCCTTTTATTCTCATCCTCCTCCTCTGCTCCTCCTTTTGTCCTCATCCTCTGGGCCCCTCTTCCTTGTCCTCTCATTCTCATCCTCCTCTTCTGGTCCTTGTCTTTTCCTCCTCCTTCTCTGGTCTTCCTTGTCCTCCTCCTCTGGTCCCCTCCTCCTTACGCTCTCTTCATCCTCCTCCTCTGCTCCTCCTTGTCCTCCTCCTCTGCTCCTCCTTGTCCTCCTCCTCTGCTCCTCCTTGTCCTCCTCCTCTGGTCCCCTCCTCCTTGTCCTCTCATTCTCATCCTCCTCTTCTGATCCTTGTCTCTTCCTCCTCCTCCTCTGCTCCTCCTTGTCCTCCTCCTCTGCTCCCCTCCTCCTTGTCCTCTCATTCTCATCCTCCTCTTCTGGTCCTTGTCTTTTCCTCCTCCTTCTCTGGTCTTCCTTGTCCTCCTCCTCTGGTCCCCTCCTCCTTACGCTCTCTTCATCCTCCTCCTCTGCTCCTCCTTGTCCTCCTCCTCTGCTCCTCCTTGTCCTCCTCCTCTGGTCCCCTCCTCCTTGTCCTCTCATTCTCATCCTCCTCTTCTGATCCTTGTCTCTTCCTCCTCCTCCTCTGCTCCTCCTTGTCCTCCTCCTCTGCTCCCCTCCTCCTTGTCCTCTCATTCTCATCCTCCTCTTCTGGTCCTTGTCCATTCCTCCTCTGCTCTTCCTTTTGCCCTCCTCTTCTGGTCCCCTCTTCCTTGTCCTCTCCTTCTCATCCTCCTTGGTCCTTGTCCTCCTCTACTCCTCCTTGTCCTCATCCTCTGGTCCCCTCCTCCTTGTCCTCTCCTTCTCATCCTCCTTTGGTCCTTGTCCTCCTCTGATCCCCTCCTCCTTATGCTGTGGTCCTGCCCTGGCCCTGCCTCCCGCTGCGGCGCCGCCGTGGTGCCCCCCGCGGGGCTGGGTCGCGGCCGCCCCCTCCCCTCGGCGCTGCCCTCGGTGCCTTCCTTAGCCTGTGGGTGCCCAGCTGGGAGCGTCCCCACGTCCTCTACGGGCAGCTGCTGGACTGGCTGCGCTACCTGGTGGCCTGGCAGCCTGTGATCATCGGCCTGGTGCAGGCCATCAACTACGGCCTGGGGCTGGAGTAGGACCTGCCCGAGAAGAAGCCGCCCAGAGGACCTCTGTGCCCAAGAGCCCGAAGGGAGGGGGAACAGCGATCAGCTGCGCAGGAGCAGGAGCAGGAGGAGGAGGGGAAGGGGAAGGGGAGAAGGAGGGGAGGGAGGGGGACGCCCGAGGTTGGCTCTCAGGACTTTCAGCCACCACCCCCCTGCCCTTCCCCCTCCCGAGCCGTGGAGCAGAGGTGGACTTGAGGGGGGTTGTTTTTTCTGGGGGGGGAGGGAGGGGGGAGGGCTGGAGGTGAGCAAGGGAAGGAGGACTTCAAGCCATGGACCTTTGCCAGCACAGGGCTTGGGCTGAGATCTTCTTTTTGGTGTCCTTTTGGGGTTGGTTTGGGTTTTTTTCCCCATTTTTAATGAGGATTTTAATGAGGGTTGAAAACTTTCTATGGTGGACACACAACAAGGAGAAGAAAAACAACCAAGCAAGCAACCGACAACCAAACCCACAGCCCCTTGGGGTCCTCTTTGCCCTCCCCTCCCAACCTCTCACCACCTCCACCACCACCACCCCCCTGCCCCGGGGCATTGTGCCCACCGAGGAGAAGCTGCTCGAGGGAGGAGGAGAAGGAGAGGTGGAGGAGGAGCAGGAGAGGAGGAGGGGGAAAAGGAGGAGGAGGTAAAGGAGGAGAGAAGGAGAGGAGGAAGGGAGGAGGAGGAGGCAAAAGAGAGGAGGAGGAGGGAAGGGGAGGGGGAGGAGGAGGAGAGAAGGAGAGGAGGCAAAGGAGAGGAGGAGGCAAAAGAGGAGGGGGAGGAGGGGAAGGGAAGGAGGAGGAGGGGATAAAGAGGAGAGGGGGAGGGGGAGGAGGAGGGGAAAAGGAGGGAAGGGGAAGGAGGAGGAGAGGAGGAGAAGGGAAGGAGGAGGAGAGGGGGAAGGAGGAGGAGAAGGGGAAGGAGGAGGAGAAGGGGAAGGAGGAGGAGAAGGGGAGGGGAGGAGGAGAGGAGAAGGGGAGGGGAGGAGGAGAGGAGAAGGGGAGGGAGGAGGAGAGGAGAAGGGGAGGGAGGAGGAGAGGAGAAGGGGAGGGGAGGAGGAGAGGAGAAGGGGAGGGGAGGAGGAGAGGAGAAGGGGAGGGGAGGAGGAGAGGAGAAGGGGAGGGGAGGAGGAGAGGAGAAGGGGAGGGAGGAGGAGAGGAGAAGGGGAGGGAGGAGGAGAGGAGAAGGGGAGGGGAGGAGGAGAGGAGAAGGGGAGAAAGAGGAGGGGAGGAGATTTTTGGGGAGGGTTGGTCAAGCTTTGCAGCCCCTCCCCCTCCTCGGGGACCTTTTTCCCTGCGGGAAGCTGGAGCCCAGCAGGACCTGGCAGCTGGGGACCTGAGGGACACTTGGGTGCCACCCGTGGACTCTTGACTGCCACCCGCCCCCTTTGGTGGTGCCATCGGGGGGGGAGGCAGACACCCCCCCCTGGCGTGGGGGTTGGGTGTCCCCAGCTCTGTTCTGGGCTTCCCTCTTTTCTCTGCCCCTCCAGCACCCAACCAGGCCATGGGGGCAGGGAAGGGACAGCCAAGGGCGGCCCCGGGGTTGCTGAGCTCCAGCCAGGCCTTGGTGGCATCTCCGGCCCCACAGCCCCTGGGTGGCACTGAGAGGACTGCCAGGAGCAGACCAAGAAGGGAGAGCCTCTTGGGGGTGGCACTGAGCCGGCCTGGGGGCTCTTGGGGGTGGCACTGAGCCAGCCTGGGGGCTCTTGGGGGTGCCATGGAGCCAGCAGGGACACTGAGCCACCTGGGGTCTCATGGGGGTGGCACTGAGCCAGCTGGGGCTCTTGGTGGTGCCACCCATGACAGCTGGGGGTCTCGGTGGTGGCACTGAGCCAGCTGTGGGGTCTTGGTGGTGCCACCCATGCCAGCTGGTATCTGTTGCTGGTGCCACCCATGCCAGCTGGTATCTGTTGCTGGTGCCACCCATGCCAGCTGGGGTCTGTTGGTGGCACCAAGCCAGCTGGGGGCTCTTGGTGGCACCACCCATGCCAATTTGGGTCTCTGGGTGGTGGCACCAAGCCAGCTGGGGGCTGTTGGTGGCACCAAGCTGTCCCAGCCACCAGCACAGGGACCTGGAGCTGCATCCCTGTCCCGAGGGGTCTCTGGCACCCAGGGCCTGCTGCCCACCTCATGGCCCCTGGGCCTGGGGCAGTGCCAGCTCCATAGGGCTGCGTCCTTTGGGCAGGAGGTGGCACAGGAGTGCCAGGGCCTGGTGTCTCTTTTGGTTGTGCTGCCCCCAGCCTCCACCTGCAGCCCTGGCACCAAGGCTTTGGCCTCCCGTGGTCTGCTTCCAGGCTTGGTCCTCTCCAAGGGACAGAAGGGGACAAGGGGACAGGAAGGGACGTGGGACAAGGAGGCAGGAGGGGACAAGGAGATGACAGGAGGGGACATGGGGAGAAGAAGGGATGTTGGAACAGGAAAGGACATGGGCACAAGGAGACAGGAAGGGACATGGGGACACAGGGGGACAGGAGGGGGCATGGGAACAGGAAGGGACATGGGGGAGCGGGGGGAGAAGGGGACAGGAGGGGACATGGGGAGAAGAGGGGATGTTGGAACAGGAAAGGACATGGGCACAAGGAGACAGGAGGGGACAGAAGGGGACATGGGGCAAGAAGGGACATGGGGGACAGGAGGGGACAGGGGGACACAGGTGCCATGGGGTGAAGGACAAAAGGATGTAGTGGGCACAGGGCTGTGGGGCAGGTCCTGAGGGCCTTGGGAACAGGGGAGGGGTGGCACGGAGCAGGGCTTGGGGACAAGGTCCCCTCCTGGCCACAGCCCTGTGCCACCCACTGCACCCCAGGGCAGCCTGGGGACAGCCCTGGGAACACCTTGGGGTGGTTGGACACCATGGGGACAGCCCTGGGGACACCTGGGAGTGGTTGGACACCACTGGGCACCTCCCAACCTACTCAGGACTTGGTGCTGTGCCCACAGCCTGGGCACTGTGCCCAGGGCCTTGGTGCTGTGCCCAGAGCCATAGACCCCAACTTGGGTGCTGGGTTGGGGAGGTCCTGGTGGTGGGACAGGATGGGAAGCTGTTGGGCTGAGGAGGTGCTGAGCTGGGACAGATGCTGATGGGTGCTGGGTTCAGGAGGTGCTGAGCAGGGATAGGTGCTGATGGGTGCAGGAGATCCTTGGCTGGGATCCATCCTGACCCTCTCCTTAGCCTGCTGAGGGCTTGGAGAAGCCTGGAGCAGGAGATCCTTGGCCCCATGCTTGTCCCAGGTCTTTATTCCTTTGTGATCCAGGGCAAACTGGGAGCCAGAGCAAGCAGCTGGTTGGGCAGAGTCACCCCCAAAAGCAGCCCCCCCTGGGTCCCCATTCCTGGGGCAGCTCCTTCCCAACCCCAGGCTCGGCTGCATCCCAGATTCCCAGCTCTGGGAACGGCCTCATCCAGTCTTGGCTGCTGTCCTGCTGTGTCCCAGTCTTGATAGCACCGTGGCAGGGCTGAGCTGGGCCCTGTGGGGCTGTTCCCATGGCCCCAACCCCTTCTGCTGCCCTGTCCCAGCCCCACAGCTCTCTGAAGCTGGGGGTTCAATTCCCAACCCCTTTTCCTCTCTGCTTCCCATTCCCTACCCCTTCTCTTTGCTGCTTCCCATTCCCACCCCTTTTCCTCGCCGGTTCCCACTCCCAGTCCCTTTTCCTCACTGGTGATCCCCATTCCCAACCCCTTCTCCTTTCCAATTCCCATTCCCAACCCCTTCCCCTTACTGCTTCCCATTCCCAACCCCTTCTCCTTTCCAGTTCCCATTCCCAACCCCTTCCCCTCACTGCTTCCCCTTCCCAACCCCTTCTCCTTTCCAGTTCCCATTCCCAACCCCTTCCCCTCACTGCTTCCCATTCCCAACCCCTTCTCCTTTCCAGTTCCCCTTCCCCTCACTGCTTCCCATTCCCAACCCCTTCTCCTTTCCAGTTCCCCTTCCCCTCACTGCTTCCCATTCCCAACCCCTTCTCCTTTCCAGTTCCCATTCCCAACCCCTTCTCCTTTCCAGTTCCCCTTCCCCTCACTGCTTCCCATTCCCACCCCCTTCTCCTTTCCAGTTCCCATTCCCAACCCCTTCTCCTTTCCAGTTCCCCTTCCCCTCACTGCTTCCCATTCCCACCCCCTTCCCGCGCCGTTTGCTCCCGTTCCCGCTGTCTTTTCCCGGCCGGGGGTCGCTGGCCGCGGTGCTGCCTTGGCTCAGGGTCCCCCCCCCGGTGCTGCCAGGACCACGGCTGCCAGGAGAAGCACCCAGAGGTGCGGGGGGACCCCAAAGCTGCTCCTGCCTGGGGGTGCCAGAGGAAAGAGGAGAGTCAGGGGCAGCCGGGGTGGGGGGGACCCAGGGGGTACAGGGGGGGACAGCCCAGCCATGGCTGCGGTGCTGGGCCCTAGGCTCACCTGAGCTTAAGGCACATGGTTGGCTCTTGCATCTCTTCTCTGCCAAGGAAACAAACTGTCTGCATGGCCAGGCCAAGCCAACCCGTCCCAACTCAACCCAACTTAACCCAACCCAACCCAACCCAACCCATCCCATCCCAACCCAACCCAACCCAACCCAACCCAACCCATCCCATCCCCACTCAACCCAACTTAACCCAACCCAACTTAACCCATCCCAACTCAACCTAACCCATCCAATCCCAACCCAACTCAATCCATCCTAACCCAACTCAACTCATCCAAACCAAACTCCCCAGCCCAACTCAACCCAACCCATCTAATCCCAACCCAATCCAACCCATCCCATCCCAATCCAACTCAACCCAACCCAGCCCATTCCAACCCAACTCAACCCATCCCAACCCAGCCCATTTCAACCCAACTCAACCCATTCCACCCATCCCATCCAACCCACCCAACCCACACAACCCAAGTCAACCCATCCCAACCAAACCCATCCCACCTATCCCATCCAACCAAACCCATCCCACCCCAACCCATCCCATCCAACCCACCCCAACCCATCCCAACCCACACAACCCAAGTCAACCCATCCCAACCAAACCCATCCCACCCATCCTATCCAGCCAAACCCATCCCAACCAAACCCATCCCAACCAAACCCATCCCAACCAAACCCATCCCATCCAACCCACCCCAACCCACCCCAACCAAACCCATCCCATCCAACCCACCCCAACCCATCCCACGCAACCCAAGCCAACCAAACCCATCCCATCCAACCCACCCCAACCCACACAACCCAAGTCAACCTATCCCAACCAAACCCATCCCACCCATCCCATCCAACCCACACAACCCAAGTCAACCTATCCCAACCAAACCCATCCAACCCACCCCAACCCATCCCACCCAAACCCATCCCATCCAACCCCCCCAACCCATCCCAACCCAAGTCAACCTATCCCAACCAAACCCATCCCACCCATCCCATCCAACCCACCCCACACAATCCAAGTCAACCCATCCCAACCAAACCCATCCCATCCAACCCATCCCAACCCAAGTCAATCTATCCCAACCAAACCCATCCAACCCACCCCACACAATCCAAGTCAACCCATCCCAACCAAACCCATCCCATCCAACCCACCCCAACCCAATCCAGTTCAACTCAATTCAACCAAGCCCAGCCCAACCCCTCCCAACTCAACTCATCCCATCCCAACCAATCCTATCCCAACCCATCCCATCCCAACTCCACCCCTCCCACATCTCTGTGCCATGCTTGGCTGCCCCATTACAAGCCCCAGGAGGAGATGCCTGACCCTCCTCCAAGGCTACCAGCAAGCCAAGCTCCCTCCTCACCACCGAGCCCCGCCTCTCCCTGCCACCCTGGTGGCATCAAGGCCACCTCCAGCCCCCGCAGAAGTCATCCTGGGGAGCCTTCACCTTTCACAAACTCGCAGTTGTAGTTGCTGAGCCCTGCCTGGGAGACGAGCTGGATCTCGGCTTGGTCCCCATGCTGGGTGACACTGATGACCACAAAGCTCTCAAAGGGTGGGATGAGGACCTCCTCCTCGCCAGGGTAGATGGAGTAGTCGCTGATGAGCACGCCATAGCAGGTCTCCAGGGAGAAGAGGGTGTCCTGGCCGAAGGTCAAGGCCTTCTCCCTGCTCAGGGAGGTGGAGGTGAAGTGGCCGAAGCGGATGGAGCGCCCGGGCTGGGTGGTGAACCTGATGCCTTCCACCCCTCTGTAGACTGAGAGGCAAGCCTCTGCTCCTGGGGTGGCCCTCAGGGTGGCCAGAGCTTGGCTGAGGAGGAAGTGGAGGACCTTGAAGTGGAAGGACTCCAGGTAGAACCGGAGGGAGCTGCCGGCCTGGCTCACGTTGCGGTTGAAGGCGCGATAGAGGTCGCTGTGTCTGGTATAGACCAAGAGGGCCACTTCCTGCTGTGGGCTCAGGACCCTGGGGCCACCAGCACCACTCTGGCTGAGCCATTGCTGGGTGGCCAAGGTCCACTCCTTGGAGTAGAGGCTGTTGGTGGTGAACTCGGTGTGGTTGAGCTCCTCCAGCTCCTTCTCCATCATCTTGGTGCAGCCTTTGTATTGGTCGTCAAAGGAGGTGGGGGCCATGTCCAGCTCCACCTCCCTGATGCTCTTGAGGGCCTGAGGGTGCAGAGGGGCCACATCCAGCCCCAGCTTTGTAATGGTGTTGAGGTCCTGCTGGTGCAGAGGGGCCACATCCAGCCCCAGCTTTGTAATGGTGTTGAGGTCCTGCTGGTGCAGAGGGGCCACATCCAGCCCCAGCTCCTCCATGGTGCTGAGGTCTTGCTGGGGCAGAGGGCTGCAGGTGGTGGCCAAGGTCTGGAGCAGCAGCAGCCAGCCCGGCCGGACCCACTTCATGGTGGGGCTGAGGTCCCCCTGGGTGGCTGCTAGTGGCTGCAGAAGGCAGGAGCCACCCCCTGGGACTTTTAATAGCTCCCAGCTGAGGTCACTCAGGCTCAGTTTCAGCCCTTCCCCCCTCCTTCTTGGTTATTTTTATCGTCCCCCACCACGAGCAGCACCCAGAGCAGCTGCTGCCATCTCCTGCCAGCTTTGGCCAGGGACTTTCCCCACTCTGAGATAAGTTCCCCAGCTTGGATTGGCTTGGAAGGGTCCCTCCAAGGTCCTCTTGGCCAACCACAAGGTGGCCTTGGAGCTGGAACTTGGATTGGCTTGGGAAGGTCCCTCCAAGATCTCCAGACCTGATGTCTCCATCAGGCTGCTGAGGACAAGGGGAGGTCCTGACACAGGTGGCCAAGGACATAGTGAGGAGGATGGAGAGGAGGTGGTGAGGAGGATGGAGAGGAGGTGGAGAGGAGGGTGGAGAGGAGGGTGGAGAGGAGGGTGGAGAGGAGGGTGGAGAGGAGGGTGGAGGGTGGAGAGGAGGGTGGAGAGGAGGAGGAGATGAGGATGGAGAGGAGGAGGAGGAGGCGGCGATGAGGATGGAGAGGAGGAGGAGGTGATGAAGATGGAGAGGAGGAGGAGGTGATGAAGATGGAGAGGAGGAGGAGGTGATGAAGATGGAGAGGAGGAGGAGGCAATGCGGATGGAGAGGAGGAGGATATGATGAGGATGGGGAGGAGGAGGTGAGGAGGATGGGGAGGAGGAGGTGAGGAGGATGGGGAGGAGGAGGTGAGGAGGATGGAGAGGAGGAGGTGAGGAGGATGGGGAGGAGGAGGTGAGGAGGATGGGGAGGAGGAGGTGAGGAGGATGGAGAGGAGGAGGATATGATGAGGATGGGGAGGAGGAGGTGAGGAGGATGGAGAGGAGGAGGTGAGGAGGATGGGGAGGAGGAGGTGAGGAGGATGGGGAGGAGGAGGTGAGGAGGATGGGGAGGAGGAGGTGAGGAGGATGGGGAGGAGGAGGTGAGGAGGATGGAGAGGAGGAGGTGAGGAGGATGGAGAGGAGATAGATGCTGAAGAGTGGGGCTGGGAGAGAAGAGCCAGAGACTCCAACTTGGGGGTTGGGTTAGGGAGGTCGGGAGGGTGGAGAAGAACCAGGGAGTCCAAGTTGGATGTTGGGCTGGGGAGGTTCTGGTGGTGGAACAGGTGGGGAAAAGAGGGGAAAAAAAGCCAACAGAAAATCCTCCTCCTCCTCCTCCTCCTGCAGGTGTTGCAGGCTGCTGGGGTGAAGGTGGGGGCAGTGCCTTTAGAAATGAGGAACTGGCTGGGAGGGAACTGAAATCACAAAGAACCAAGTGGGAGGGGGGGGAGGTCCTGGTGGGGAAACAGGTGGGGAAGTACCAGGGACCCCAAAGTGGGTGTTGGGCTGGGTGAGCTTTGGAGGTCCCTCCCAGCCCCTAACCTGCTCTGGATGATTCTCTGAATTGGCTTACTTCTCTTAATAAATATATCTTTTTAGTTCTACAAAGCCCAGGTCTGGAGCCCCTGCTACAGGAGAGGACCAGGATGGTGGAGAGGAGGTGGTGATGAGGATGGGGAGGAGGTGATGGGGAGGAGATGATGATGATGGAGAGGAGGTGATGGGGAGGAGGTGATGGTGATGGAGAGGAGATAGATGAGCATAGAGAAGAGATGATGATGATGGAGAGGAGGTGATGGTGATGGAGAGGAGATAGATGAGCATGGAGAAGAGATGAAGATGATGATGATGATGGAGAGGAGGTGATGGGGAGGAGATGATGATGATGGAGAGGAGATAGATGAGCATGGAGAAGAGATGATGGTGATGATGGAGAGGAGGTGATGATGATGATGATGGAGAGGAGATGATTGATGGGGGAGAGGAGGTGATGACCTCCCTGGGTGCCTCTCTCACTGAATCCCAGCATGGTGGTGGTGGGAATGGACCTCTGGGGCTCACCCAGTCCAAGCCTCCTGCTCCAGTGCTGCATCCAGTTCTGGAGTGTCTAGTGCAAGAAGGATCTGGAGGTGCTGGAAGGTGTCCAGAGCAGGGCCATGAGGAGGAGCAGAGGGCTGGAGCTGCTCTGCTATGGAGACAGACTGAGAGAGTTGGGGTTGTGCAGTCTGGAGAGGAGAAGGCTCTGAGGAGACCTTCTTGTGGCCTTCCAGGATCTGCAGGGGGCTACAGGAAAGCTGTGGAGGGACTTCTGAGGCTGTCAGGGAGGGATAGGACTGGGGGGATGGAGCAGAACTAGAAGTGGGGAGACTCAGATTGGATGTGAGGAAGTTCTTCCCCATGAGGGTGGTGAGAGCCTGGCACAGGTTGCCCAGGGGGGTGGTGGAAGCCTCATCCCTGGAGGTGTTGAAGGGCAGGCTGGAGGTGGCTGTGAGCAACCTGCCCTGGTGTGAGGTGTCCCTGGGGTGGGGTTGGAACTGGCTGAGCCTTTGGGTCCTTTCCAACCCTGCCCATTCCGTGATTCTAAATTCTACCTTCTCTGCTCCTTCCCCTTGTCCCTTCTGTGTACAAAGGGGATAAGGGGGGAAGGGGAGGCAGGGAGGGAGAAGCTCTCAGCCCTGCTCTCTGGCCAGGGGGGGTCCCTGTGCTGCTCACTGATTGTGAATCCCTGTAAATGTAGTGGATTCTGTAGCTGCTCCTTGCCTTCCACTGGAGGCCGTGGTCTGCCTTGTAGAGAACAGCTTCCATCTGCTTCCAGCTGAGCTGCTCTGGAAAAGTTCATGTTGGGGGTGGGGGAAAGTTTCAACCCCCCCACTCCTGTTCCCATGGACCTTCCTCTGCCTCAGCTTCCCCCCTGCCCCTTGGGCTGGCATTGGGCAGCACTGAGCAGAGCCTGGCTGCAGCCTCTGGGCACTGTCCCTGCCCATCTTCATCATCATGAAGGAGGTCACCTCTCAGGCTCCTGCTCTCCAAGCTCCAAGGCCTCAGCTCCCTCAGGCTCTCTCCTGAGGAAGATCTTCCACTGCCTTCAGCATCTCTGGGGCTCTGTGCTGGACTCTCTCCAGCAGTTCCCTGAGGTCCTTCCTGACCTGAGGGCCCCAGAGCTGGAGCAAACAGCCCCAGGGCTCTCAGCCTCTCTGCCCAGGGGAGATGCTCAAGTGCCCAAATCATGCTCCTGGCTCTCCCTTGGCCTCTGCCCAGCTGCTCCCTGCCCCTCCTGACTGAGGGGCCCAGAACTGGACACAAGATTCCAGATGCAGCCTCAGCAGGGCACAGCACAGGGGGTGGAGAACCTCTCTTGACACAGTCCCCGAAGCTGGGCTTGGCTGATCTCCATGGGCTTGGCTGACGTGCAGCTGAGGATCCCTGTCTGCAGGAGCTCCCTGGAGCAGCAGCAGCTGAAGAACCTCCTGCAGCAGCTGGCAGCAGGCAGCTGGAGGCCTTCTCAGCCGCCGCTGCCGGCGGCACGCAGCTGGGCACCGAGGCCCCAGCCTGGCACAGGCCCCTGGAGTGAGGCAGCTGAGGAGCCAGGAGGTGCCACAGAAGCAGGGCAGGCAGGTGGAGGCCGTGCTGAGGTGCAAGGAGGGCTCCCCACGAAGCCTCCTGTCAGGTTTGCTCCCCAAGGGGCCCCGAGGTCAAGCCTTGGACCTGGCCTGGGCTCCCAGGCAGCCCGGGAAGGCTCCAGGCCTGGGGGGGTCTCCAAGCCCTGGAGCTGTGGTGCTGAGGGCCACAGCTTGGTGGTGCTGGGGCGGTGCTGGGGCGGACAGCAGCATCTCCAAGGCCTCTTGCGAGCCATCCCCTGGCTGCAGGAGTCTGCTGCCCCCAGCTGCAGCTGGTGATGGTTGCTTGGTGCCAGGCAGGTGTCCTGCTGCCCGTCCCACTGCCAGCTGTCCCCTGCCCCTGGCAGCCTCTGGCCCCAGGGCAGGACCATTCCTTGTGCCCCCCTGCCCAGGTGCCCCTGGGGATGTCCCCACAGCCCCAGGAGGCTGCCAGCAGCTGGGCAGCAGGCAGAGAGCCTCCAGCTCCCCCAGCAGGCATCTCCCTCAGCTTCCCAACCTCCTCCCACCTCCTGCCCAGGGCTCTGCCTGCCCCATGCCAAGCCCAGTCCTCACCTGGGGCTCGCTCCTTCTCCCTAGAGGCTGAGAAGAAGAGCCAGCAGAGGCTCCCCTGAGCTGCAGCAGCCCTGCTGCAGGCCCCTGCCAGCTCCCTGCAGGGCAGGAAGGAGAGGCAGAAGCAGCTTCATCCCCCAAAGCAAAGAGGCCAGGAGAGGGGACAGCAGAGGGGCCAGCAGGGACATGAGGCTGTGTCCCAGCTGCTCAGGTAGGTCCTTCTGGCTGGCACCCAAGCACCAGCCAAGCTCCTGGAGCTCAGCTCTGGAGCTCTGTCTGTCCAGCCAAGCATCAAGCCAGGCCACCACAGCTGCAAGGTGGCCCCAAGCTGGAGTCCTGGCTGGGGCTGGAGCCAGGGAGGGACAGCATGGGGTGGCAGCAGGACATGAAGCCACCACAGCTGCAAGGTGGCCTCCAGCTGGCCCCATGGCTGGGGCTGGAGCCAGGGAGGGACAGCATGGGGTGGCAGCAGGACATGAAGCCACCACAGCTGCAAGGTGGCCTCCAGCTGGCCCCATGGCTGGGGCTGGAGCCCGGGAGGTGCCCTCCTGAGGTGCCAGCCTGCCATGGGGAGCTTGACGGAGGCCAGCAGCCTGGCACCTCTCCTTCCCACAGGCACCTTCAGCCCGGAGCTGCTGCCCAGCCACGCTTCCAGCCGTGGGGAAGAAGCCCTTGGGCCAGCCTTGGTGCCCTGTGCCCTGTGCCAGCTGCCCTTCGGGGGGGGCAGAGCTGCAGGGCCCTGCCGGCTGCCAGCGGACACCCCCTGAGGCCCCCCAGAGCAGGGGGCAAGGACAGAGAGCTGGGCTGGGGGCAGGCAGGGCATGGGCAGGGGGGAGGGCAGCTGCTGGGAAGGGCTGGGGATGGGCTGGGAATGCAGCTGGATTGGGGTGGGATTGGGACAGGATTGGGGTGGGAGAGGAGCAGCACTGGGGCTGGGATTGGAGCAGCACTGGGGCTGGGATTGGGTGGGAGAGGAGCAGCACTGGGGCTGGAATTGGGTGGGAGAGGAGCAGCACTGGGGCTGGGATTGGAGCAGCACTGGGGCTGGGATTGGAGCAGCACTGGGGCTGGGATTGGAGCAGCACTGGGGCTGGGATTGGAGCAGCACTGGGGCTGGGATTGGAGCAGCACTGGGGCTGGAATTGGGTGGGAGAGGAGCAGCACTGGGGCTGGAATTGGAGCAGCACTGGGGCTGGAATTGGGTGGAAGAGGAGCAGCACTGGGGCTGGAATTGGGTGGGAGAGGAGCAGCACTGGGGCTGGGATTGGAGCAGCACTGGGGCTGGGATTGGAGCAGCACTGGGGCTGGGATTGGAGCAGCACTGGGGCTGGGATTGGAGCAGCACTGGGGCTGGGATTGGAGCAGCACTGGGGCTGGGATTGGGTGGGATTTGTGCAGGATTCTGCCAGACTGTGCCCAGGTTTTGGTCAGGACTTGGTCTGGCTTGGGCCAGGACTTAGCCAAGTTGTGCCCAGGCTTTGGGAGGTTTGTGAGGATTTGGTGTCTGGATTGAACCAGGCTTGGGCCAAATCCTGCCCAGAATTTGGGAGGTTTTGGTCAGGCTCTGGCTGTTGGGGCAGGATTTGGGTGCTTTTGGGGGGAGTTTGTGTGGATTTGGCCAACTTCTTCCCTAGGATTTTGGGAGGTTTTGGTCAGGATTTGGGAGGGTTGGGACAGGATTTAGGGGGTTGGGACAGGATTTGGGAGGTTTTGCTGTCTGGATTGGGCCAGGATTTGGCTAAGGCTACAGAGTGTATCCAAAGGACCCCCAAAGGTGACCCCAAAAGGTGCCCCCAGAGGACCCCCAAAGGTGCCCCCAGAGGACCCCCAAAGGTGCCCCCAAAGGACCCCCAAAGGTGACCCCAGAGGATCCCCAAAGGTGACCCCAGAGGACCCCCAAATGTGACCCCATAGGACCCCCAAAGGTGCCCCCAGAGGTGACCCCAAAGGACCCCCAAAGGTGCCCCCAGAGGACCCCCAAAGGTGACCCCCAAAGGTGACCCCCAAAGGTGACCCCCAAAGGTGACCCCCAAAGGTGACCCCAGAGGACCCCCAAAGGTGCCCCCCAAAGGTGACCCCAGAGGTGCCCCCCAAAGGTGACCCCAGAGGTGCCCCCCAAAGGTGACCCCAAAGGTGACCCCAGAGGCCTGCAGCTTGAGGAGCAAAAATAAGGATTTATTTACAAATTCCACCTTAAAAATGCCTTTTTTTTGGTGCCCCACCACCACCTGACCCAAAGGGACCCTGGAGGGGGGAGGGGAGGTGACAGCCACCCTCCCCTACCCCCCCACCCCCCCTTTATGCCCCCACCCCGAACCCCACCCCTTTGACCCCCCCCTCCCCCCACCCCATTGCCAGGTTGGGTGCCCAGGGAGGGGAGGGAGATGCAAAGGGGACTCCCCCCACAACACCCCCCCTCCCCCCAAAAGTGCCCAAAGGTGGGGTGGGGGGCACACAATCCCTCCCCAACTAGAGCCCCCCCCCGGGGGTGGGGGAGGGGCAGCAGAAAGAGGAGAGGCTGGGGGGGGAGGGGCTCAGACTTTGGTGTCCTTCAGCGAGCGGCAACCGGCCTGGGGGGGTGGGGGTGGGAGAAAAGAGATAGAGGGGGGTCAGGGGGAGCAGCTTTGGGGGCTGGGGGGGGTCAGGGTGGGCTGCTTTGGGAACTGGGGAGAGGTCAGGACCCTGTTTTGGGGGTTGGAGGGGGTCTGGGAAGGCTGATGTGGGTGCTGGGGGGTCAGGGAGGGCTGCTTTGGGTGCTGGGGGCATCAGGTGGGTCTGGTTTGGCTGCTGGGGGGCTCAGGGTAGTCCTATTTTAGGGGCTGGGGGCATCAGGGGCCCTGCTTTGGGGGCTGGGGGAAGTCAGGGAAGGTTGCTTTGGATGCTGGGGGGGTCAGGGAGATCAGTTTTGGGGGCTGGGGGGGCAGGGGGCTCTGTTTCAGGTGCTGGGGGGGATCAGGGAAGGTTGCTTTGGGGGCTGGAGGGGGCAGGGAGATCAGTTTTGGATGCTGGGGGAGGTCAGGGAAGGTTGCTTTGGGGGCTGGGGGGGGCAGGGAGATCAGTTTTGGATGCTGGGGGAGGTCAGGGAAGGTTGCTTTGGGGGCTGGGGGGGGCAGGGAGATCAGTTTTGGATGCTGGGGGAGGTCAGGGAAGGTTGCTTTGGGGGCTGGGGGGGGCAGGGAGCTCTGTTTCAGGTGCTGGGGGGGTCAGGGAAGGTTGCTTTGGGGGCTGGAGGGGGCAGGGAAGGTTGCTTTGGGGGCTGGGGGGGGCAGGGAGATCAGTTTTGGATGCTGGGGGAGGTCAGGGAAGGTTGCTTTGGGGGCTGGGGGGGGCAGGGAGCTCTGTTTCAGGTGCTGGGGGGGTCAGGGAGCTCTGTTTCAGGTGCTGGGGGGGTCAGGGAAGGTTGCTTTGGGGGGCTGGGGGGGGTCAGGGAAGGTTGCTTTGGGGGCTGGGGGGGGCAGTGAGCTCTGTTTCAGGTGCTGGGGGGGTCAGGGAAGGTTGCTTTGGGGGCTGGGGGGTGCAGGGAGCTCTGTTTCAGATGCTGGGGGGGTCAGGGTAGTCCTATTTTGGGGGTGGGGGCACCAGGGGCCCTATTTTGGGGGCTGGGGGGGTCAGGGAAGGTTGCTTTGGATGCTGGGGGGGTCAAGGAGATCAGTTTGGGGGGCTGGGGAAGGTTGCTTTGGGGGCTGGGGGGGGCAGGGGGCTCTGTTTCAGGTGCTGGGGGGGTCAGGGAAGGTTGCTTTGGATGCTGGGGGGGTCAGGGAGATCAGTTTGGGGGGCTGGGGGGGGCAGGGAAGGTTGCTTTGGGGGCTGGGGGGGCAGGGGGCTCTGTTTCAGGTGCTGGGTGGGGTCAGGGTAGTCCTATTTTGGGGGGTGGGGGCATCAAGGGCCCTGTTTTGGGGGCTGGGGGGGTGAGTTCGGGGTGCTGAGGAGTGGGGGGGGTGTCAGGTCCCTACCTTTGCCCGAGGTGACCTGGAGGGGGCGCTGGCGCGGGGGGAGGAGCGCCGAGCTCTGGGGGAGGAGCCCCTGGCAGAACTGCCCCTGGAGGGGGTGCCCCTGGTGGAGCTCCTGGTGGGGTTCCTGGCGCGGGTTGCCCTCCTCAGGAGGCTGCCCCCCAGCTTCTTGGGGGTGTTGAGGATGCTGAAGGCCAGGGACTGGCGCCGGGCGGCCTGGCGCCGCGCAGGGCCACGTCAGGCGGGGCCTGAAGGTGCCCCCGAGACCCCTCCCCACACACCCCCCAACCCCTCCTCCACGGGGGTTGGGGTTCCCCCCACACACCCCAGCCCTCCTCCAGGGGGTTTTGGGGTCCTCACCTGCTTGCTGGGGGTCTGCTGCTGGCTCCTGCGGCGCTCCCGAGGGGTCTGGGGCCTTGGGAAGCAGCTGGAGACCTTCTTGGCCTGGGGGCAGAGGGAGGGCACAGGGGTGAGGGGCAAGGACAGCAGCCCCTTGGCCACCAGCCACCAAGGCCTCTCTCAGCCACCTCCTTCCATCTCCCCTCAGCCACCACCTCCCAAGGCCCTTCCCAGCCCAACCTCCGCATCTGGAGACCACCTCCAGCAGGCCACCACTTCCCATCTCCCCTCCACATCTGGAGACCACCTCCAGCAGGCCACCACTTCCCATCTCCCCTCCACATCTGGAGACCACCTGCAGCAGGCCACCACTTCCCATCTCCCCTCCACATCTGGAGACCACCTCCAGCAGGCCATCACTTTCCATCTCCCCTCCACATCTGGAGACCACCTCCAGCAGGCCACCACTTCCCATCTCCCCTCCAGCATCTGGAGACCACCTCCAGCAGGTCACCAACCAAGTCCCCTCTCAGCCACCACTTTCCATCTCCCCTCCAGCCTCCAGCATCTGGAGACCATCTCCAGCAGGCCACCACTTCCCATCTCCCCTCCACATCTGGAGACCACCTCCAGCAGGCCATCACTTTCCATCTCCCCTCCACATCTGGAGACCACCTCCAGCAGGCCACCACTTCCCATCTCCCCTCCACATCTGGAGACCACCTCCAGCAGGTCACCAACCAAGTCCCCTCTCAGCCACCACTTTCCATCTCCCCTCCAGCCTCCAGCATCTGGAGACCATCTCCAGCAGGCCACCAGCCTCCATCTCCCCTCCAGCCACCGCTTCCCAAGCCCCTTTCCCAGCCCAGTCTCCACATCTGGAGCACATCTGCAGCCAGGCCAGCAGCAGCAGCTGGGGCTCACCTCGGGGGTCTCAGGTCCCTGGTGGGACTCATCCGAGAGCCGCTTGCGCTGCTGGCGAGTGGTGATGCCAGCAGCCAGAGCAGGGCCCCCAGCCCCAGCAGGGCCCCCAGAAGGGCCAGCAGGACCCCCAAGGCCAGCAGCAGCCGCCCAGGTGGTGGCCAAGGTGCTGTGCCTGGTGCTGAGGGCAGGGCCGAGCTGGGAGGGTTGGATGCTGGCCCTGCGCAGGGTCTCCAGGGGGTCCCCAAGCTTCACGTCCTCGTCAGTGATGGTCCCCAGGGAGTTGCTGGGCTGCAAGGGGGGGGGAGGGACACACAGAGGGGTTGGCATCTCCCTCCCTAGCCCCTTGGCACTTCCCTTTGTCCCCTTTCCACACCCCCCCTTTGTCCCCTTCTGCTCTCCTCCACCTCCTAGCACCACCCAACAGCCTCTTTGTCCCCTCCCTTCCTCCCCTTCCCCTGCTCCCCACCACCCCCAGGAGCCACCCAAGGGCCTCTTTGTTCCCTTGTCCCCTTTTGATCTCCACCACCTTCTGGTGCCACCCAGCAGCCTCTTTGTCCTCTCCCTTCCTCCCCTTCCCCTGCTCTCCACCACCTCCAGGAGCCACCCAAGGACCTCTCTGTCCCCTTTCATTGTCCCCTTACCTGCTCTCCACCACCAAGAGCCCAGGGACCTCTTTGTCCCCACTCTTTGTCCCCTTGTCCCCTCCTCCTGCTCTCTACCACCTTCTGGAGCCCCCTAAGGACCTTTTTGTCCTCTTGTCCCTTTCCCCTTCGCTCCACCACCCCCTGGAGCTCCCCAAGGCCCTCTCTGTCCCCTTCTGCTCTCCCACCACCTCCTGTAGCCCCCCAAGGCCCTCTCTGTCCCCTGCCCCTTGTCCCCTCACCCTGCTCTCCAGGGGGTAGCAGGTCTTGAGGTGTGGGGGGCAGGCTCTGTTCCTCTGCTGGAGCTCAGCAATGCGGCTCCAGTCCTCCAGCTGCTCAGGTTCGTCCTGGCAGCTCCCCAGGAAGAGGCTGCTGCGGCCTGGGGACACCAAGGGCACAGGGCTGGAGAGGCTCCCACACAGCACTCAGGGTCCCCAGGGGCTGGGGGACAGCAAGGAGGGATGAAGCAAGCCAGGAGGGATGCAGCCAGCAGGGGCTGGGGACATCGGGGAGGGAGCAATGGAGCCAGGAAGGGAGGGATGGGGACACCGGGGAGGGATGGGGACACCAGAGAGGGAGGGAGGGAGCCAGGAAGGGATGGGGACACCAGAGAGGGAGGGAGGGAGCCAGGAAGGGATGGGGATACCAGAGAGGGAGGGAGGGAGCCAGGAAGGGATGGGGACACCAGAGAGGGAGGGAGGGAGCCAGGAAGGGATGGGGACACCAGGGAGGGAGGGAGCCAGGAAGGGATGGGGATACCAGGGAGGAAGGGAGGGAGCCAGGAAGGGATGGGGACACCAGGGAGGGAGGGAGGGAGCCAGGAAGGGATGGGGACACCAGAGAGGGAGGGAGGGAGCCAGGAAGGGATGGGGATACCAGGAAGGAAGGGAGGGAGCCAGGAAGGGATGGGGACATCAGGGAGGGAGGGAGGGAAGAATGGAGCCAGGAAGGGATGGGGACATCAGGGAGGGAGGGATGGAGCCAGGAAGGGAAGAATGGAGCCAGGAAGGGATGGGGACACCAGGGAGGGAGGGAGGGCTGGAGCCAGCAGGGGTCAGGGCCCAGCAGCTGCCCCACACCTACCCAAGCTGGAGCTGCTGCCCCCAGCCTGCAGGTGCCTGAGGGAGCTCCTGGTGACAGGACGGTAGCCAGGGAGCCCCAGCAGGGCTGAGCTGCCCGAGGGCTCCTGAGGGGAGGAGGTCTCCATCGTGAGGGACTCCTGGGAGGGGAAGGTGTTGAGGGACCTGGTGCTGGAGTGCAGCCTGGGCTTGGCTCCAGCTGCTGGCAGGGTGGAGACCTTGGAGCTCTCTGCTTCCTCCTTCTTGGGCTGCTTCTGGAAGAAGGGGAGAGAGAGATGGGGATGGGAAGGGAGGGGGGGTGGGGAGGGGGATCGAGGAAAGGGAGGGGGGAGGGGAGGGGGTTGGACCATCCAAGGTCATCCAGGACATCCTCAAGCAGAGCTCAGAGCCCCAGACAACCTGCCCTGGGCTGCTGCCAGCCAGGGGGCAGCTCCCAGCTCTCTGCCTGACCTCAACCAGGTTCTCCCCAGCCTCCTGCTGAAGAACTTCTCCCTTCCCTCTAAGGCTCCCTCTGGGAGCTCTAAGGCTCCCTCTGGGAGCTCCAAGCCATCCCCCCCTGGCCTGGCCCCACAGCTCCTGCTCCAAACTCTGTCCCCAGCTTGCTCCTGGGCCTCTTCCAGCCCTGCCAGGCCACCAGAAGGTCTCCCTGGAGCCTGCTCCAGGCTGGGCCCCCCCCAGCTCTGCCAGCCTGGGGACCCAGCAGAGCCCTTCCAGCCTTTGGATCAGTTTGGTTGGAGAAGACCTTGAAGATGATGAAGGCCAAGCATGGCCCCAGCACCACCACCCCATGGCCCTCAGCACCACAGCTCCACACCTTCCCAACCCCTCCAGCCATGGGCACTCCACCACTGCCCTGGGCAGCCTGCCACAGGCCTGGGCACCCCTCAAGGGGCACCAATTGCTCCTCAGGGCCAAGCTCAACCTCCCCTGCCACAACCTGAGGCCATCTCCTCTTGGCCCAGCCCTCAGGAGCAGCCCTTGAGCCCCAGCTGGCTGCAAGCTGCTCTCAGGGAGCTGCAGAGAGCCACAAGGTCTCCCCTCAGCCTCCTCTGCTGCAGCCTCAACCCCCCCAGGGCCCTCAGCTGCTCCTCACAACTTCTCCACAGCCTTCTCCTCCTTCCCCAGACCCCTCCCCAGCTTTCTTGCCCTGCTCTGGCCCTCAGTGTGCTCCTAGGGTCCCCCATTCGGTGCCCACCTTGATCATTGTGATGTCTATGGTGGTTCTCCTCCGGCCAGACCTGGTCTTGCAGCCAGACTCCAGAGAGAGGTCACCCAGGGAGTCCCCAGCAGTGGTGTCCAGCTGGGACCTGGTCCTGCTGGGGATGGGGGTGAAGTAGAGGCTCTCCAGGGACTCCACCTTGCGGGGAAGCCTCCGGGGGGTCTTAGGGGACAGCGGAGAGGTCACCGAGCGCGAGCGACGTCCCTTGCGGCTGCGGGGGAACACACAGCAGGGTCAGGCAGCACACAGCATGGAGAAGGCTTCCCAAGCTCACCCAGAAGGCCCCCAAGCTCACCCAGAGACCTTTAAGGTCACCCAGAAGGCCCCCAAGCTCACCCAGAGACCTTTAAGGTCACCCAGAAGGCCCCCAAGCTCACCCAGAGGACCTCAAGGGCCATCAGTAAAGGCCTCCAGGGCCCCCAATGAGACCTCCAAGGCCACCAAGCCCAAGCCCCAAGCCCACCATGCCCTGGCCCCAGGGGCCAGGCCCAGCCCTCTCCTGAGCACGTCCCTGGTTGGGGCCTCCAAAGAAGCTCCAAGGCCAGGAGGCCTCAAGGCTGGAGGCAGCAGGAGGCAGCAGGGCAGGGGGTGGGCAGAAGGTACCTGGGGGAATTGAGGGCTGGATCCTGGCTGAGGCTGAGCTCCAGGCTGTCTGTGCTGAGCTGGGCAGGGTCCTGCTGGAAGGAGTCAAAGCTCTTCAGCATCTCCGTGGGCAGCTGGACCTGGTTGAGCTCCTGGAGCTGCCTGTTGGCCAACTCCACCTGCAGGAGGAGAGAGGGAGGGAGGCAGGGAGGGAGAGGTTAGGCTGGGAGAGCGCCATGGGGCAGCTCTCACCTCTCTGAGTGACCTCAGCCAGGGTCTCACCACCCTCCTGCTGCAGGACTTCACCAGGATGGGATGGGGAGGGGGAGGGGTAGAAGAGGAGAGGGGAGGGAAGGAGGGAGGGAGGGAGGGAGGGAGGGAGGGAGGGAGGGAGGGAGAGAGGGAGAGAGGGAGAGAGGGAGAGAGGGAGAGAGGGAGAGAGGGAGAGAGGGAGAGAGGGAGAGAGGGAGAGAGGGAGAGAGGGAGAGAGGGAGAGAGGGAGAGAGGGAGAGAGGGAGAGAGGGAGAGAGGGAGAGAGGGAGAGAGGGAGGGAGGGAGGGAGGGAGGGAGGAGGAGGGAGGGAGGGAGGGAGGGAGAGAGGGAGGGAGAGAGGGAGGGAGAGAGGGAGGGAGAGAGGGAGGGAGAGAGGGAGGGAGAGAGGGAGGGAGAGAGGGAGGGAGAGAGGGAGGGAGAGAGGGAGGGAGAGAGGGAGGGAGAGAGGGAGGGAGAGAGGGAGGGAGAGGAGGAGGGAGGGAGAGAGGGAGGGAGAGAGGGAGGGAGAGAGGGAGGGAGAGAGGGAGGGAGAGAGGGAGGGAGAGAGAGGGAGGGAGAGAGGGAGGGAGAGAGGGAGGGAGAGAGGGAGGGAGAGAGGGAGGGAGAGAGGGAGGGAGAGAGGGAGGGAGAGAGGGAGGGAGAGAGGGAGGGAGAGAGGGAAGACAAGACCTGGAGCCCCCCCCAGAAGCCCACCTGAGCCTCAAGGCTGTGGACCTGGCTGCTGAGGTCCTTGGCCTGCAGGAGGCTCTGCTGCAGCTCCTTGTCCAACCTCTGGGTCTCGCTCTTGAGCTCCAGGTTCTCCTTCTGCAGCTCCTCCATCCCCTGCAGCTTCGCAGCCAGCTCCTGGTTCTGCTGCTTCTTGGCATCGTAATGAGCCTTGGCCTTCTCCATCTGAGGAGACAAAGACCTTCAGAGGAGACACCAAGGCCACCACAGCTTCTCCCTGCTGGGATGAGGACCTTGCTGTGGTCCCTGGGGCGCTGCTGCCCCCGTGGGTGGTTGCCCCCCCCCAGCTACCTGCCCCTTGTAGTGCTCTGCTGCTTGCTCCTTCTGGGCCAGCAGGGCCTGGAGCTCCTCCACCTTCTGCTGCTGCCTGCTGGCCTCTGCCTGCAGCTCTCCCTCCAGAGCCTGGGGGGAAGGGACTGGGGGTCAGGGCCAGACTGGGCAGCTCCCAGTCCCAGCCCTCTCAGTAGCTCCCAGTGCCTCCTGGTGCGCTCCCAGTGCCCTCCCAGAAACTCCCAGTGCACTCTCGTGCTCCCCAGCCCTCCCAGTACCTCCCAGTATCTCCCAGTGCCCTCCCACTGTGCTCCCAGTAACCCCCAGCCCTTTCAGTATCTTCCAGTGCTTCCCAGACCTCCCAGTATCTCCCAGTGACCCCAGACCTCCCAGTGTGTCCCAGTGCCCTCCCATTGCGCTCCCAGTGCCCCCCAGGCCTCCCAGCATCTCCCAGCACCCTCCCAGTTTACCTTCACTCTCTGCTGCTGAGTCCTAGAGGCCTTCTCCTGCTGGCTCAGCTTCTTCTGCAGCTCCTCCACCTGAGCAGCAACCCAGTTAGACCAGTACAGCCCTCCCAGGCAGACCAGTAAGGGGGCACAGACTGACCACTAGCAGGCACTGCCCTCCCTGTCTGACCTCTAGGGGACACCACCCTCCCAGCCTGACCAGTATGGGGCACAACACTCCCAGCCTGACCACCAGGGGGCATGACTCTCCCAGTCTGACCACCAGGGGGCACCACCTACCAGTCAGACCACTAGGGGGCACCACCCACCCAGTCTGACCAGTAAGAGGCACAACCCTCCCAGCCTGACCACCAGGGGGCATGACTCTCCCAGTCTGACCACCAGAGGGCACCATCTACCAGTCAGACCACTAGGGGGCACCACCCGCCCAGTCAGACCACTAGGGGGCACCACCCGCCCAGTCAGACCACTAGGGGGCACCACCCTCCCCTTCTGTCCATCCCCTGGTGCCTGACCTGCTTGGCTTGGTCCTGCTTGGTCACTGTGAGCTGCTCCACCTGTGAAGAGCAGCAGCAGCAGCACATGAGGTCATGGTGGTCTCCTTCCTGACCCCAAAACTGTCCCAGACCCCTCCCCCACCCTGCCAAAGAGCTCCTGGACTGAGCAAGGAGATGACTTCTAGAGTCCCATCATGGTTGGAGGTCAGAAGGGACCTCTGGAGCCCACCCAAGCCAACCCAACCCTCACCCTCTGCTCCAGCAGGGCACCCCCAGGAACTTGCCTCAGGGGCACCATAGCCAGGGAGGAAGCTCTCCACAGGAGAAGGCTCCAAAACCTCAACCTCCCCAGCTCCCTCAGCTGCTCCTCACAGCTTCTCCACAGCCTTCTCCTCCTTCCCCAGACCCCTCCCCAGCTTCCTTGCCCTGCTCTGGCCCTGCCCCAGCCCTCAAGCTCCTCCTGGCAGGGAGGGCCCAACCCTGCCCCCAGGCTTGCAGCTGTGGGCTCCCCAGTGCCCAGCCCAGGGGCACAATCCCTGCCCTGCTCCTGCTGCCCACACCATTGCTGCTCCTGCCCAGGCTGCTGCTGCTGCTACCTAGTGCCAGTCCTGCAGCCAGCAGGGACAGCTCTAAGCAGAGCTCAGAGCCCCAAACACCCTGCCCTGGGCAGGGGGCAGCTCCCAGGCCTCTGGATGACCTCAGCCAGGGTCTCACTACCCTCAAGTGAAGACCTTCTCCCTTCCTCTACTCAACCTCCTCTGGGAGCTCCAAGCCATCTCCCCTTGGCCTGGCCCCACAGCTCCTGCTCCAAACTCTGTCCCCAGCTTGCTCCTGGGCCCCTTCCAGCCCTGCCAGCCCACCAGAAGGTCTCCCTGGAGCCTGCTCCAAGCCGGGCACCCCCAGCTCTGCCAGCCTGGGGACCCAGCAGAGCCCTCCTAGCAGGGCTGTGGCCTCCTTCTGCTGCTCTGCCTCACCAGAAGCTCTCAGGACCATCCTGGAGCTTCTTCCCTACAACCCCAAGCCCTCAAGACCTCAACCCTCAGCCCACCCCACCCTGGAGTGGAGAGAAGCCCCCTCAGGAGCTCTACCTGAGCCACCAGCTTCTGCCTCTCCTCCTGCAGCCTCCTCTTCTCCTCCAGCGCCGCCGCCCTGCCGCCCTCCTGCTCCTTCCTGGCCTCCTCCAGCTTCCTCCTGGCCTCCTCCGCCTCCTCCAAGGCCACCTTCAGCCTCTCCACCTCCTTCTTGTGCCTCTCCAGGGCCTGGCCCAGCTCTGCCTCCAGCTTCTGCTGCCCTCTGCTGCCCTCCTCCAGCAGCCTGGCGTTGGTTTGCTGCAGCCCCAGCAGCTCGGCCTGGAGCCCCTGGAGGGCTCTGTCCTGCTCCGCCGCCCTCTCCCTCAGGGAGGCCGCCTCAGCAGCTTCCAGCTTGACCCTGGCCAGCTCTGCCTGCAGGGCAGCCAAGCTTTTGGCCCTCTGCTCCAGCTCCTGGCGGTGCTGCCCCTCCAGGGCGGCCCTCTCGGCCCGCAGCTCCTGGCAGAGACGCTTCAAGGCCTCCACCTCCCCGGCGGCCGCCTTGGCGGCACCCAGCTCCTGCTGGAGGCCGGCCAGGAGCTGCTCCTTCTGGAGGTACTTCTCCTGGCAGGCCTTGGCCTCCTGCCTCAGCTCCTCCTCCCGCTCGCCCTGGCAGTGCCTGTCCCTTTTGAGGGCCTCGATGGTCAGCCTCTGCTTGTCCAGCTCCTCCTGGTGGCGCTGGACCTCCACCTTCATCAGGGAGCAGCGCTCGGCGGCGCGGGAGGCGGCGGTGGCCATCTCGGCCTGGAGGACTCTCAGCCTCTCCTCCACCTTCTTGCTCTTCTCGGCCTCAGCCAGGGCCAGGCGCTTCAGCTCCTTGCTCTCCCCCTCCTTCTCGGCCAGCTGCCGGCGGGCCACGGAGGCTTCGTGCTCCAGGCTGGAGACCAAGGCCCCCTTCCTCTCCAGCTCCTGCAGGCACTGGGCCAGCTGCTCCTTCAGGTTCTCCTCCAGCCGAAGCCTCTCCTGGGCGTCGGCGCGCAGGGCCCCCAGCTCCTTCTCGGCGCTGGCCCTGCTCTGCAGCAGCTCCCTGTCCTTCTCCTGCAGCTCCTTCCTCAGCGCCTCCACCGTGCCTTCGTGGAGAGACTGCACCGACCTGGAGGCCTCCAGCAGCTTCTGCAGCTCCAAGGCCTTCTCCTTCAGCAGCGTCACCTCCCTCCTGGAGGCCTCGGCCTCCGCCCTGGCCGCCTCGGCGGCCGCTCGCTCCAGCCCGGCCCTGGCCTCCTGCTGCTCCCTCAGCTTCTGCTCCAGCTCCTCCTGCAAGCCAGCCAGGCGCTGGGCCGCGGCTTGCTCCACAGCCACCAGCTTCTCCCGCAGGGAGCAGAGCTCGGCCTTCAGCTTCTGCTCCTCGCCCTCCTTCTCCTTCGCCCGCGCCCGGGCGGCGGCAGAGTCGGCCTGGGCGGCGGCCAGCTCCTGCCGGCGCTCAGCAAGCAGGGCCTCCAGCCTGGCCACCTTCTCCTGCTCGGCCTGCAGCTGCTTGCCCACCTCCTGGGCTTGCTGCTGGGGAGCCTGGAGCAGCTGCTGCCTCTCTGCCTCCAGCTCGGCGATCTTGGCCGAGCTGCTCTCCAGGCTCTCCGCCGCCCTCCTCTTCTCGTCCTCCAGGATGCCCTCAGTGTTCCTCAAGGACTCCTCCAGGAAGACCAAACGTTCCTGCAGCCTCCCGTTCTCCTTGGCCAGCTTCTCCTTCTCCACCAGCTTCTGCTGGGTCTCCTTCAGCCTGCCCTCCACCTCCCTCAGCTCCGAGGCGCCGGCCTCCAACTCGCCGACCCTCCGGCTCAGCTCGGCCTTCTCCGCCACCGCCGCGTCTCGGGCCTGGGCCAGGGCCTGCAGTTGGTTGCCCAAGGAGATGTTGGCCTCCTGGAGGTGCTGGAGCTGCTGAAGGGCCGAGTCCCTCTCCCTCAGGGCCTTCTCGTGTTGGGCGTTGAGGGCGGCCAAGCGCCCGGCGTCCTCCTCGCTTCTGGCTTTGGCTTTGGCCTCCTGGGCCTGCAGGTCTTGCTCCAGCTTCTCCCTGGCTTGGTGGCTCTCTGAGAGGGAGCTCTGAAGGCCACTGAGGAGGCCACCCAGCTGCTGCTTCTCCTCCTCGAAGCGAGCTCTGTCTGCTTGCAGAGCTGCTTCCCTCAGCTGCTTCTCCTCCTCCAGCTGCAGGATGGTGGCCTGGAGCTGGGCGCCATGAGCCGTGAGGTTGGACACCTCCTGCTTCAGCTCTTCCATCTAAGGAGGAGACACCACAAGGAGAAGCACAAAGACCTCCAGCTCCCACCCAAGCCTTCCCAAGCCCAGCAGGGAAGGTCTGGGTGGTCCCCATCCCTCCCAGTTTGCCACCCGAGCAGGACACCGAAGCTTTGCCCCAGCACCGAACCAATACCTTCAGGATGTCTCCCATGACTTCTCCTTTCTCCTGGGTGCTGCTGTCTCCCAGTTTGGCCAACTGGTCCTCCAGGAGGGAAATCTTCCCCTGGAGGATCTCAATCTTCTCCTCAGAGCATTGCTGGGGGGGGCAGAAGATGTAGGACTGATGTGAGGGGAGGTGCCACCATCCAAGCTTCTATCAGCACCAAGCTGGGGGGCAACCACCAGCCAGGGAGGGGACCCTGTGTGTCCTCAAGGTCTTCAGCCATGAGCTGGGTGAGAGCTGGAGGCTCCCTCAGGCAGCTGGGAGATGGCACCGAGATGGGTGGGAGCTGAGCTGCTGGAGGGGCAGGAGGGAGCTACAGATGGGTCTGGAGCCATGGGGGAGGGCAATAGGATGAGGGCACCAAGGGCAAGGGCTGGGACCTGACCCTGGGGCACAGTGAGCCCAAGAAGACTCCAGGCTGGGGGCAGAGGGGCTGGGAAGTGCCTGCGGGGAAAGAGGCTGGAGAGGAGCCAGGGGGTGCCCAGGGGGGCAAGAAGGGCAGCAGCAGCCTGGGCAGCAGCAGCAATGGTGTGGGCAGCAGGAGCAGGGCAGGGATTGTGCCCCTGGGCTGGGCACTGGGGAGCCCACAGCTGCAAGCCTGGGGGCAGGGTTGAGCCCTCCCTGCCAGGAGGACCTTGAGGGCTGGGGCAGGACCAGAGCAGGGCAAGAAAGCTGGGGAGGGGTCTGGGGAAGGAGGAGAAGGCTGTGGAGAAGTTGTGAGGAGCAGCTGAGGGAGCTGGGGGGGTTGAGGCTGCAGCAGAGGAGGCTGAGGGGAGACCTTGTGGCTCTCTGCAGCTCCCTGAGAGCAGCTTGCAGCCAGCTGGGGCTCAAGGGCTCCTCCTGAGGGCTGGGCCAAGAGGAGATGGCCTCAGGTTGTGCCAGGGCAGGCTGAGCTTGGCCCTGAGGAGCAATTGGTGCCCCTGGAGGGGTGCCCAGGCCTGTGGCAGGCTGCCCAGGGCAGTGGTGGAGTGCCCATGGCTGGAGGGGTTGGGAAGCTGTGGAGCTGAGGGCCATAGGGTGGTGGTGCTGGGGCAGGGCTGGGGCCATGCTTGACCTCCATCACCTTCAAGCTCTCTTCCACCCCATTCCATGAGCCCAGCTCACCTTGTCCTGCAGGGCCACCCTCAGCTCAGTCTCCAGCTGGCTCTGCTTCTCCTGGGCCTGTGCCAGGGCCGCGTTGTGCTCCTCCGAGAGCTCGTTCAGAGCCTCCTGCAGCTGCACCATGTGGCTGCCGATCTCCCGCAGCTGCAAGAGACCAAACCCCAGCCCAGCAGAACCTCAGAGACCACCCAGCACCACCCCCAAGCCCAACCCAGCTCCCCTGTCCCATGCAGCATCCATGGACACCCCTGGGGGGCCATCAAACCCAACCCCACTGGATCCCACTGCAAAGGAGCAAGATCTCAGCGCCTCCGAGGACCTCTCAGCAGCTCTCAAGACCCTTTGAGGACCTCTCCTCAGCACCCCCCACAAGGATCTCTCCTCAGCCCCTCCCTGAGGACCTCTCCAGCCCCTCAGAGGTGTCCCTACCTTGAAGGAGAGGTCTCCATTCTCCTCAGAGAGCTGATCGATCTTCCTGTCCATTTGGCCTTTCTCAGTCTTCAGGTCCTGGCACTGCCTGATGGCCTCATGCAGGCGAACCATGAGGCTGTGGGAGAGGAGAAGCAGACCAAGGGCTGAGCTGGAAGGCTCTTCAAAGGCTCAGCAGAGGGCTGGTTGGCTTGGAAAAGCTCTCCAAGATCAGCCTTCAACCCCATGGCCCTCAGCACCACAGCTTCCCAACCCCTCCAGCCATGGGCACTCCACCACTGCCCTGGGCAGCCTGCCACAGGCCTGGGCACCCCTCAAGGGGCACCAATTGCTCCTCAGGGCCAAGCTCAACCTCCCCTGCCACAACCTGAGGCCATCTCCTCTTGGCCCAGCCCTCAGGAGCAGCCCTTGAGCCCCAGCTGGCTGCAAGCTGCTCTCAGGGAGCTGCAGAGAGCCACAAGGTCTCCCCTCAGCCTCCTCTGCTGCAGCCTCAACCCCCCCAGCTCCCTCAGCTGCTCCTCACAACTTCTCCACAGCCTTCTCCTCCTTCCCCAGACCCCTCCCCAGCTTCCTTGCCCTGCTCTGGCCCTGCCCCAGCCCTCAAGCTCCTCCTGCCAGGAGAAGCCCAAAACTGAGAGTCTGGTTGAGGTCAGGCAGAGAGCTGGGAGCTGCCCCCTGGCTGGCAGCAGCCCAGGGCAGGGTGTTTGGGGCTCTGAGCTCTGCTTGGGGCTGTCCCTGCTGGCTGCAGGGGGCTTGGGCTGGATGAGCTTGCAAAGTGCCTTCAACCCAACCCCTTCTATGACTGCCAAGGCCCTCACCTCCCTGCTATGCAGCTGCTAAGCAAGAGCTCAAGGAGCTGTGGAGGGCAAGAGCCTGGGGCTGGCATCTGCTGAGCCGTGCCCAGGGCTCAAGGGGCAGCAAGTGGCAGCCAGGAGGTGCCAGCAGGAGCAACTTGGTTGGGGTGAGGCTGCTGGAGAGGCCTGGAGCAGGCTGCCCAAAGAAGTTGTGGACTCTCCTCCTGGGGAGAGCTTCCAACCTCCCCCTGCCCATGGTGCCCTTGGGCCAAACTGCTGGGGGTGCCCTGCTGGAACAGAGGGTGTTGGGTTGGCCTGGGGGAGCTCCAAAGGTCCTTTCTGACCTCCATCCATGGTGGGACTCCAGAAGTCCTCACCTTGTTCAGTCCAGGAGCTCTGGGGGCTTGGGGGGGGGGGGGGGGGGGGGTCTGGGACACTTTGGGATCAGGAAGGAGACCACCAGGACCTAATCTGCTGCCGCTGCTCTTCACAGGTGGAGCAGCTCAAGGTGGCCAAGAAGGACCAAACCAAGCCCAAGGCTTGGTTTGGTTGATCTCCAGAAGTCTCTTCCCACCACCCCTCTGTGGTAGGCTTTGGAGTTCCTGTGATTTCCCCTCCCACCCCCTCCCTTTATTTTGTGTACTGCTGGAGAAGAGACAGAAGAAAGAAGAGAGAGAGAAGCTGAGGAGCATCCAGAGAGGACCTCTGCAGAGCTTTACCTCTCATTCTTCTCCCTCAGCTCTTCCATCTCCTTGGGCTCCAGCTGGTCAGCTGCCTGCCTCTCGTTGAGCAGGGCCAGGCGCTCGATCTTCTGCTGCATCATGGTCATCTGAGCCTCTGCAGGCACAGCAGATGGGGGGGAGAAGGTCCATCAAGACCTCTGACACCACCTGGAGGACCTCCTGGGCCTCCTCTCAAAGTTGGAGAGATGCCACCGTGGCAGCAAGGCCTTGGCAGGAGGAGGAGGTGGAAGATCCAAAGGTGTGGGCACGGAGCCTTCACCACCCAGCCAGACCCCACCTCTGGGGCCACCAACTCGGAGTGAGGTCTCCCTATGCTCACCTGAGCTCCTCCTTCCCTCACCTGATGGCCACCTATGCTCACCTGAGCTCCTCCTTCCCTCACCTGATGGCCACCTATGCTCACCTGATGGCCACCTATGCTCACCTGAGCTCCTCCTTCCCTCACCTGATGGCCACCTATGCTCACCTGATGGCCACCTATCCTCACCTGAGCTCCTCTTTTCCACACCTGAGGTCCTCCTATCCTCACCTGGGGCCCTCTTTTCCTCACCTGAGGTCCACCTATGCTCACCTGAGGCCCTCTTTTCCTCACCTGAGGTCCACCTATGCTCACCTGAGGCCCTCTTTTCCTCACTTGGGGTCCACCTATGCTCACCTGGGGCCCTCTTTTCCTCACCTGGGGTCCACCTATGCTCACCTGAGGCCCTCTTTTCCTCATTTGGGGTCCACCTATGCTCACCTGGGACCCTCTTTTCCTCACTTGGGGTCCACCTATGCTCACCTGAGGCCCTCTTTTCCTCACTTGGGGTCCACCTATGCTCACCTGGGGCCCTCTTTTCCTCACCTGGGGTCCACCTATCCACACCTGAGGCCCTCCTTTCCACACCTGGGGTCCACCTATGCTCACCTGAGGCTCTCTTTTCCTCACCTGGGGTCCACCTATCCTCACCTGAGGTCCTCTTTTCCTCACCTGGGGTCCACCTATGCTCACCTGGGGTCCTCTTTTCCACACCTGAAGTCCACCTATGCTCACCTGAGGCCTTCTTCTCCTCACTTGAGGTCCACCTATGCTCACCTGGGGTCCTCTTTTCCTCACCTGAGGTCCACCTGTGCTCACCTGAGGTCCTCCTTTCCACACCTGAGGTTCTCCTTTCCTCACCTGAGGTCCACCAGGATGGCCCACCCCAGAGGCACAGTGGTGGTGGAGGCCTTCCACCTCCTCCCAGAATCCTGAGCTCTGAACCCCCAGAGGCCTCCACCCCAGGTGTGCCAGGAGGCACTGACCCTTCTCTGTGATCAGCTTGCGGTGCTCTGCCAGCTCCACCTCCAGCTCCTCTCGGTTCTCCCTCTCCGCTGCCAGCTGCTTCTTCAGCCTCCTCATCTGGAACTGGGGGGTCTGCATGATGTCCCCCATGGGTGAGGATGGGGGTCCAGGGAACACACTGTGGAGAAGCACAACAAAAAAGGTGCAGTCAGGGCCTTAGGAAGCCAAAGATGTGGGCACAGAGCCTTCACCACCCAGCCACAGCCACCCAGCCTCCTCTGCTGCAGCCTCAACCCCCCCAGCTCCCTCAGCTGCTCCTCACAACTTCTCCACAGCCTTCTCCTCCTTCTCCAGACCCCTCCCCAGCTTCCTTGCCCTGCCCCAGCCCTCCTTTTGCTTCTGGCAGGAAGGGTTTCAGATGTTGGGGGGCCAGGAGACATCAGGCACCACACCCAAAGGGACCTCCAGGGGCACCTGAGGAGGTCCTCAGGGGGAAAGGGTTTTTAGATGGGGATGGGACAGGGTTGGGGCCCTCATTCCAAGAAGAACATTGAGGAGCTGGAGAAGAGCCTGGAGGAGGAGGGGGATGGGGAGGAAGAGAAGGAGTTTGGGTGCTGAGCAGGAAGATTGCTCCTCTGCATCTAAAAGATGTCAGCACCTACCTCAAAAGTGTCCTCAAACCCCTTCCAGGGCACAGTGGTCCTCTCCTTCCACCCCACAGCCCTGCCACAGTGAGCTCAACTGGCTGGAGAGAAGCTCCTGAAGCTCAGCCAGCAGGGCCAGGAGCCCGAGGCTGTCAAACCAGGGACAAGGGCACCAAGGGCAAGGGCTGGGACCCACCCTCGGGGCAGAGCAAGGCCAGGAAGGCTCCAGGCTGGGGGCAGAGGGGCTGGGAAGTGCCTGGGGGGAAAGAGGCTGGAGAGGAGCCAGGGGGTGCCCAGGGGGGCAAGGAGGGCAGCAGCAGCCTGGGCAGCAGCAGCAATGGTGTGGGCAGCAGGAGCAGGGCAGGGATTGTGCCCCTGGGCTGGGCACTGGGGAGCCCACAGCTGCAAGCCTGGGGGCAGGGTTGGGATCTCCCTGCCAGGAGGACCTTGAGGGCTGGGGCAGGGCCAGAGAAGGGCAAGGAAGCTGGGGAGGGGTCTGGGGAAGGAGGAGAAGGCTGTGGAGAAGTTGTGAGGAGCAGCTGAGGGAGCTGGGGGGGTTGAGGCTGCAGCAGAGGAGGCTGAGGGGAGACCTTGTGGCTCTCTGCAGCTCCCTGAGAGCAGCTTGCAGCCAGCTGGGGCTCAAGGGCTGCTCCTGAGGGCTGGGCCAAGAGGAGATGGCCTCAGGTTGTGGCAGGGAGGTTGAGCTTGGCCCTGAGGAGCAATTGGTGCCCCTTGAGGGGTGCCCAGGCCTGTGGCAGGCTGCCCAGGGCAGTGGTGGAGTGCCCATGGCTGGAGGGGTTGGGAAGCTGTGGTGCTGAGGACCCTGGGGTGGTGGTGCTGGGGCCATGCTTAACCTTCATCACCTTCAAGCTCTCTCCCAACTAAGAATGCTCTGCAGGAGACTCCTGCAGCTGCTCTGGGAAGCCCTTGTGCACTTTGGGCTGGCACAAGGTGGGCTTCCAGGAGGCAGCTCCTCACCCTCACCCCACCACCACATACCCCCCAGGCCAAGCCTACACCACAGCACCCAGAAGGTCTCCCTGGAGTCATCTCCAGATCCTAGAAGCCACCTGGAACGTTCCCTCCACCCAAGAGCCCATGGTTTGGAGACCTACTTGTTACTTCCAGAGGAGGAGGCAATCTTCTGGAGCTCCAGGAACCGCACCTCACGCTTCTGGGGATGGGAGAGGAGTGGAGAGTGCTCCTCAGAGCTGCTGCTGCTGCTGCTGCTGGATGAGGGCAAGGAGGCTGCACAAGACAAGAAGGAGGCTGTGAGCTCCACCTGAAGACCAGAAGGGTCTCAAAATAGACCCCAAGAAATTCCAACAGGGATGGAGGACCCCAGCCAGAGAAAACTCCAGAGGTTGTGTTCCAACCCTTGTCCTTCAAGCTCCTCAAGCTCCTGCCGCCAACATTCCACAGCCAACTCGACCCTGGCAGGGGCCAGCCCAGCCCTGGGAGCAGCCAGCTCAGCCCTGGGAGCAGCCAGCCCTCAAGGTCCTCTGGGAAACCTGGCTGGGATGGTGACAAGTGGGAAGAGCCTGGGCCCCTCTCTGCCAGGAGGACACTGAGGGCTGGGGCAGGAACAGAGCAGGGCAAGGAAGCTGGGGAGGGGTCTGGGGAAGGAGGAGAAGGCTGTGGAGAAGTTGTGAGGAGCAGCTGAGGGAGCTGGGGGGGTTGAGGCTGCAGCAGAGGAGGCTGAGGGGAGACCTTGTGGCTCTCTGCAGCTCCCTGAGAGCAGCTTGCAGCCAGCTGGGGCTCAAGGGCTGCTCCTGAGGGCTGGGCAAGAGGAGCTGGCCTCAGGTTGAGCTTGGCCCTGAGGAGCAATTGGTGCCCCTTGAGGGGTGCCCAGGCCTGTGGCAGGCTGCCCAGGGCAGGGGTGGAGTGCCCATAGCTGGAGGGGCTTGGAAGCTGTGGAGCTGTGGTGCTGAGGGCCATGGGGTGGGGGTGCTGGGGCCACACTTGGCTTCCATCATCTCCAATCTCTCCTCCAACCCAGCCCATACCACGCTTCCAGGACCTGCTGCACCTCCACTGGGCCTCACCCCCTTGGGGACTCCATCTGGCCCCACAAGCAGAGCTTGGTCCTCACCTTTCTTCTGCAGGAATGTCTCCAGGTTCTCGTTGAGGTTCTCCTCATTGTCCAACACGAACCTGAGGATGGCTGCCAGCTCCACCTGCAGCACACCAGGAGCAAGCAGAGGACCTTTCATTGCCCACCCCCCAAAGGTCCCCCTGCCCCACCCAGGGGTCACCACTGCTTCCCACCACAACCCTTCCAACCCCCAGGTGGGACCCCAAAAGGCATCACCTGGGTCTTGTAGTCGAACTCATTCCAGTCCCCAGGGTTCTTGCAGCTCATGGAGGTGTGGTAGAGGAGCAGCACAGCCACCTGCAAGGAGCTTAAGGGTCACCAACCCCAGGAGGGCCACCAGGGATGGCTGGGGACAAAGCCAAGGTGGCCAAGAAGATCAAAGGCCTCCAGTGGGGGGCATGAAGAGTGACCAACAGCAGGTCAAGGGAGGTTCTGCTGCCCCTCTGCTCTGAGCAGCAGCTGATTTGTGCCCCTGAGCTTCTCCTCCTGGGCACCTCTTTGGGGCAGGTTGCAGAGGGCTGAGGGGAAGCTGCAGGTTTGCAGCCCAGAACCCCCCTGAGCAGCACAGCTGAGGGGAGAGCAGCTGCCAGGAGAAGGAGCTGGGGGTGCTGGGTGGGCACAAGCAGCTGCCCAGCAGCCAGCAAGGTGCCCTGGGGGAAGCCAAAGGTGTCCTGGGGGGCATGGAGCAGAGTGTGGGCAGCAGCAAGGGCAGGGAGGTTCTGCTGCCCCTCTGCTCTGCCCTGGGGAGGCCACAGCTGCAGGGCTGGGGGGCAAGGGGCTGGGGCTGGCATCTGCTGAGTAGTGCCCAGGGCTCAAGGGGCAGCAAGTGGCAGCCAGGAGGTGCCAGCAGGAGCAACTTGTTTGGGGTGAGGCTGCTGGAGAGGCCTGGAGCAGGCTGCCCAGAGAGGCTGTGGAGAGCTTCCAAACCTCCCCCCTGGTGCCATGGTGCCCCTGGGCAAGCTGCTGGGGGTGCCCCTGGCCTGGGTGGGCTCCAGAGGTCCCTTCCCACTACCCCATCCCCAGGGTTACCTTAGCCAGCTCCAGCTCCTCCCCCTCCAGCAGTCTCTGTGGTGCCACCAGGTCCTCTGCAGCCACTTTGTGCTTGCAGTGCTCTGCCAAGGGGAAGCTGGAGTCACCTCCAGGGCTGGTGGCCAAGCCTGGAGGGGACCTTCTTGGGGTCTGGGGTCACCAGGGGGAGGTAAACCCCAAGGAGAAAGGGGCAGAGAAGAGCTTGAGACTCTGGAGATGGCCTCCCAGAGCTCTGCCATTGGAGCTTCTCTTCCCTTTCCTTGGCTCCCAACCTCCCCACCTTCACCCCCAGCACCTCCTTAGTCCCTCAGCTCCTCCTCCACCACCACTCCACAGCACCTCCCACCTCCAGCAGCTGGGATCAGAGGTGGGCTCTGATGTCCCTCCCCTTCCAGTGAAACCCACCAAGGCTGCAGGAACCTTCCCTGCCCTCCCCCTTCCCAGGATCCCTGATGGGCTTTGAGCCTTCTTCTCCAGGCCCTTCCTCTCCTCCTTCTCTAGACCCTTCCCCTCTTCCTCCTCCAGACCCTTCCCCTCCTCCTTCAGTCTCTTCCTCCTCCAGACCCTTCCCTTCCTCCTCCAGACCCTTCCCCATCTTTGTTGACCTCCTCTGGCCAAGACCCAACCGACCTCACCAGGGCTCAAGGGCAGGAACCAGGTGAGGAAGGTCCCTGATGGTGCCAACCCCCCAGGACTTCCTGGGTCCACCTCCTGGACCTCCTCTGCACCAAGCCTGGGCTCCAGTCAGGCCTTCCATCAGGAATCTTTCCTATCCCCCATCCCTGACTGCCCCTCCCCAAGCTGAGGAGGGAAGGAGAGGCCTGAAGCCCCCCAGGGCAGAGCCTCCACTGCTTGAGGGCCCCCAAGGAGCAGCTCTTACTCTGCAGGAAGCCACAGATGAAGGAGATCCTCTCTGGAAGCTGCTGCTGCTCCAAGGTGGCCTCCTCTTCCTCGCTCCTGTGGCTGGAAGAAGAGCAGGGAAGGTGAGGATGATGATGGTGAGCGTCAAAGCTTCGTTAAGGGAAAACAGAGCGGGGACAACACAGCTTGGTGAGGGAGAACTTGGCTTGGGACAACCAAAGCCTGCCCCATGGCACCGTGCCAGGGTGGGTGGCAAGGCAAAAGCCAACCAGACCACGGCCAAGACCCAACCAGACCCTCAAGTCCTTGCTCTTTCCAGACCTTGCCCTTCCTCAACACTGCTCCTTAGGTCCTTGCTCTTCCTCAACACCTTGCTCCTCCTAGACCCTTCCTCTTCCTCAAGTCCTCACCCTCCCTCAACCTTGCTCTTCAACCCCTTCTTCCTCCTCTGCCTCCCTCTTCCCCAACCCCTTCCTCCTCCTCTGCCTCCCTCTTCCCCAACCCCTTCCTCCTCCTCTGCCTCCCTCTCCCCCGACCCCTTCCTCCTTCTCTGCCTCCCTCTTCCCCGACCCCTTCCTCCTCCTCTGCCTCCCTCTTCCCCGACCCCTTCCTCCTCCTCCACCTCCCTCTTCCCCCCCGACCCCTTCCTCCTCCTCCTCTGCCTCCCTCCCCCCCCGACCCCTTCCTCCTCCTCTGCCTCCCTCCCCCCCCGACCCCTTCCTCCTCCTCTGCCTCCCTCCCCCCCCGACCCCTTCCTCCTCCTCTGCCTCCCTCCCCCCCCGACCCCTTCCTCCTCCTCTGCCTCCCTCCCCCCAACCCCTTCCTCCTCCTCTGCCTCCCTCCCCCCCAACCCCTTCCTCCTCCTCTGCCTCCCTCTTCCCCAACCCCTTCCTCCTCCTCTGCCTCCCTCCCCCCCGACCCCTTCCTCCTCCTCTGCCTCCCTCTTCCCCAACCCCTTCCTCCTCCTCTGCCTCCCTCCCCCCAACCCCTTCCTCCTCCTCTGCCCCCCCCCCCCCCCGACCCCTTCCTCCTCCTCTGCCTCCCTCTTCCCCAACCCCTTCCTCCTCCTCTGCCTCCCTCCCCCAACCCCTTCCTCCTCCTCTGCCTCCCTCTTCCCCCCCGACCCCTTCCTCCTCCTCTGCCTCCCTCTTCCCCCCCGACCCCTTCCTCCTCCTCTGCCTCCCTCTTCCCCCCCGACCCCTTCCTCCTCCTCTGCCTCCCTCTTCCCCGACCCCTTCCTCCTCCTCTGCCTCCCTCTCCCCCGACCCCTTCCTCCTCCTCTGCCTCCCTCTTCCCCGACCCCTTCCTCCTCCTCTGCCTCCCTCTTCCCCGACCCCTTCCTCCTCCTCTGCCTCCCTCTCCCCCAACCCCTTCCTCCTCCTCTGCCTCCCTCTTCCCCAACCCCTTCCTCCTCCTCTGCCTCCCTCTTCCCCAACCCCTTCCTCCTCCTCTGCCTCCCTCTCCCCCAACCCCTTCCTCCTCCTCTGCCTCCCTCCCCCCCAACCCCTTCCCCTCCTCCTCTGCCTCCCTCCCCCCCGACCCCTTCCTCCTCCTCTGCCTCCCTCTTCCCCGACCCCTTCCTCCTCCTCTGCCTCCCTCCCCCCCGACCCCTTCCTCCTCCTCTGCCTCCCTCTTCCCCGACCCCTTCCTCCTCCTCTGCCTCCCTCTCCCCCAACCCCTTCCTCCTCCTCTGCCTCCCTCTTCCCCAACCCCTTCCTCCTCCTCTGCCTCCCTCTCCCCCAACCCCTTCCTCCTCCTCTGCCTCCCTCTCCCCCCACCCCTTCCTCCTCCTCTGCCTCCCTCTCCCCCAACCCCTTCCTCCTCCTCTGCCTCCCTCCCCCCCAACCCCTTCCCCTCCTCCTCTGCCTCCCTCCCCCCCGACCCCTTCCTCCTCCTCTGCCTCCCTCCCCCCCGACCCCTTCCTCCTCCTCTGCCTCCCTCCCCCCCGACCCCTTCCTCCTCCTCTGCCTCCCTCTTCCCCGACCCCTTCCTCCTCCTCTGCCTCCCTCTCCCCCAACCCCTTCCTCCTCCTCTGCCTCCCTCTTCCCCAACCCCTTCCTCCTCCTCTGCCTCCCTCTTCCCCAACCCCTTCCTCCTCCTCTGCCTCCCTCCCCCCCAACCCCTTCCCCTCCTCCTCTGCCTCCCTCCCCCCCCGACCCCTTCCTCCTCCTCTGCCTCCCTCCCCCCCGACCCCTTCCTCCTCCTCTGCCTCCCTCTTCCCCGACCCCTTCCTCCTCCTCTGCCTCCCTCCCCCCCCGACCCCTTCCTCCTCCTCTGCCTCCCTCTTCCCCGACCCCTTCCTCCTCCTCTGCCTCCCTCTCCCCCAACCCCTTCCTCTCCCTCCTCAGCCCCAAGCTCAATCCCTTGCCAGCCCCACTACACTTTTGGTTATCCCCAGGGTGCCAAACTTGGGGGGGGTGGGGGGGGGGGTGGGGTGTTGGGGGGGCTTCCAAGCAGGAATCCTTAGGGATTTGCCAGCCTGCTGCTGGGAGCTGCCCCCCTGCCCCAGCACCACTTGATCCCAGTTGATCCCAGTTAATCCCAGCTGCAGAGCTGGGAGAAGATTAAGCAGCTCCTGATTAAATATAGCCCTGGGGAGAGGGAGGGAGGGGAGAGGCAGCTCCTTCCTCCCCATTCTCCTTCATCATCCTCCTCCTCATCATCATCAGGGGTTAATTGGAGCAGAAAGGCTCCCACAGAGCTCCTACCAGAAAGGTTTGGAGGCCACAGCCCAGTAGCAGCCCTCACAACTTCCCAGTTTGCCTCCCACCCCTCCCAGTTTGTTCCACTCCCCTCCAAGTCTCCCACACCCCCCTCCCTCTTTGCCTCCCCCCTCCCAGTCTGCCCCATCCCCCTCCCTTCCCAGTGCCTCCTATTGGAGTCATTGCTCCCAGTTCAGCTCCTGGATCACACTGGGAAGCAGGATGAGAGCTTCCAGAGGCTGGGATCCTAAAGATACTTCCCAGTGCTGAGGTTCCCTCAGGATCCCAAGGCTGCAGCTCAGGAAAACTGGGAATTGCCCCTCAATATTTATGGATTCAAGCCCCAGTTCAGCTCCTGGATCACACTGGGAAGCAGGATGAGAGCTTCCAGAGGCTGGGATCTTAAGGATGCTTCCAGAGCTGATTTTTCCTCAGGATCCTGAGATGGTAGCTCAGGAAAACTGGGAATTTCTTCCATATTTATGGTACTCAAGCACCTCCCAGTTCAGCTCTGCTGCTTCCAGCACCAAGAGCAAGTTCTGGAGCCCCAAAAGCCAGAAACTCAACCACCACCACCCCAAACCCAAACAAAGTCTTCCCTGGGTGGCTCCAGAGCTCAAATCTCCTCCCAAGAAGCTCAAGAGAGCTTCTTTGTGAGCCTGAGCTGCTTGTATTCCATCCTCTGCTGATGGATGGAGATGTCCAAGAGGTTCCTCCACCCATCTCAAGTGGATTCTGCTTGTAAACAGCTTCATTTGCTCCTAACTGAGCTGGTCTGGCAAAAGTTAATGCTGGGGGGAAACTTCAACCCACCACAGAGGGAACTGGTTTGGAGCTGAAGCATCAAAGCATCAGAGGAGGAGGATCTTAAGATCTCCCTTCCCAGCCCTGCCTGGAGAAGGCCTCTTGGAGAGGTTGGTGGAAGTAGCCCAGAGGATCTTCAGCTTCCTCACTCCAGGTTGGGTGGTTTGAAGGGCTCCCAACTTGCCCACACTCACATTTTGTTGATGATCCTGATGAAGACTTTGCAGTCTTGGAGCTGGGAGAGGTCATGGAGGGCATCAGGACAAACATTGGTGCTGTTCACCTGGAAAGGGTGAGCCAAGAGAGGTCATCACAGCTGGCTGGGCCACCACCTCCCTGCCCAGGCCTGACAAAGGGGACAGAGAAGGCCATCTCTAGGGGTGAGAGCAAAGCCAACTCTCCCAGGCCCCACCTGCAGCAAAGATCCCTACAGCTCCACAGGCTTTGGCCACACACAGAACAGCTTGGGAAGGTGAATCCAACACCTCCCTGCTCCCCTCTCCTGCCTGCTTCCCATCCCTGCTCTAGGCTCAGCTCCAGCTCCTCTCCATCTCCAGCCTGAGCTGCTCCAGCATCTCTGGTGGCTCAAGAGGAAGGATGAGCAAAGCAAAGCTCCAACCCAGCTCTGATGGCTCCACCAACCTGTCCCAACCACCAATCCCTCCCCTCTCCTGTCTGCTTCCCAACCCTGCTCCCCTCTCCTGTCTGCTTCCCAACCCTGCTCCCTTCTCCTGTCTGCTTCCCAACCCTGCTCCCTTCTCCTGTCTGCTTCCCAACCCTGCTCCCTTCTCCTGTCTGCTTCCCAACCCTGCTCCCCTCTCCTGTCTGCTTCCCAACCCTGCTCCCCTCTCCTGTCTGCTTCCCAACCCTGCTCCCTTCTCCTGTCTGCTTCCCAACCCTGCTCCCCTCTCCTGTCTGCTTCCCAACCCTGCTCTAGGCTCAGCTCCAGCTCCTTTCTTTCTCCATCCTGAGCTGCTCCACCATCTCTGGTGGCTCGAGAGGAAGGATGAGCAAAACAAAGCCCCAAACTAGCCCTGATGACTCCATAAACCTGTCCCAACCACCAGCCCCTCCCCCTTTGCCCATGCCCAAGGTGCTGGTGGCACCTCCTGGAGCAGAAGATCCCCAAGGAGGAGCAAACTGTGGTGGAGGAGGAGGAGGACAAAGAGGCTTTACCCAAGCGAGGAGAGCAGAGGCCCTGGCGCCGTGGAGAGGCATCGTGGGGGTGAGGCTGCCCGGACCTGGAGAGGTCAACAAGAGGGGGAGGAGAACAAAACCCAATTAAGGCCAAGCCTTAATTACATTAATTACACCTCTTAGATGTCCAGCCAGGCAGGATCTACCCTTCCTGTGCTGCTGAGGAGCACCCAGGATCCTGCTTCTCAACACTGGAACCACCCCAACCACCACCCTTGGGAGTCAGGATGAAGGCTGAAGGGTCAACATCTGCTGAGGTTCCTCAGCACCTCCTCCTCAGCCCCAAACTTCTCTGAAGGTCCTTTGAAGACCTTGCAGGGCCAGCAGAGCCCTTGGCCAAGCTTGGTTTCAGCTCCCCCCAGCCCAAGGAGGAGGGCAATGTGCCATCAAGTGCTGTCAGTGATGGCACCACTGAGGATCTTGCCCTGCTGGGGGTCACCAGGAATGGCCCAAGGGCTTCTTCTCCAGGGGGTTTAGCTGTCTGGCACAGGCTGGAGGGCAAAAGAGCCCTGATTTGGGCACCCAGTAGACAGACTGCTGGCACCTAGGGCAGGGCTGGCACCTAGGAGTGGTGGGAGAACTGGGATTGGTGGTGGCACCACCAGCAGCAGCTTAAGAGAAGGGCTCCAAGGACCAAAACCCATCATGCCCAGGGCTGCCATGGTGGTCCCATGGGATGGGCAAGAGATTCCCCCCTCCAACACCCCCCCCCAACCAGTGCCAAGGGGAAACTGGGAGCAATGGTAACCAAGCACCCAAACTGGGCAGCCCCAACTGGTTCCTGCTGAGAGCCTGCTGGGAGACCACCAGCTGGCAGAGCTTGGCACGGGGGTGGATCAGCCAGGGGCAACCCCCAGACTGGCAGGATGGGAGTTGGGGCTCCCAAATGCCACCAGCCTTGGCTGCTGGGATTCTTGGAGGAGGGGATGAGCTCTCTGTCCCCCCAAGTCAGAAGCCTGTTGTGGGGAGCTGCAAGGAGCCTGCAAAGGAGCCCAGCCAAGGAGGTGGTGCCCAAGCCACTGGAGCAGTGCCAGCTGCCACCAGTGCTAAGCACAACCACCAGTGGCCAGGGACAGAGAAGAGGAACCCACACCCCCCCGCAAGGCTTTACCAGGCAGGGCCAAGCTACTCTGCTGTCCCCAGCACTGCCAGGTCCCCTCCAGAGTGACCTTTGCCTCCTCACTGCCTGTCCCCAGAACCACCCTGGGAGAACTGGGGAGAGGCAGGAACCAACCAGGGCCAAAAATCACCTGGGTGAGAGGGAGAAAGAGGAAGAGAAGGGGGGGGGGGGGAGGGGGAAGTTCAGCTCCTGGCAACTTGAGCCCTGCTCTGCCCACGATCTGCAGCCATCCCCAGGAGCAGACCCAGGGCTCCTGCCACCTCCAGGAGGCCAAACTGGGAAGGCTTCTCCCAATCAGTTTGGCTCCAAACCAAGTTTGGCAGCGGCACAAAAAGCCTCTTGGGTGCCCAAGGCTGCAGCACAGCCTGGCCAGGACCTCTCCTCTTCCACTTCCCTGAAGGGGAAAAGAAAATCTGTGGAAGGTGCCAGGCTGCCAAGCTGGCTCTGGGGCTGTACTGGTGCCCAGTAAGCAACTGGGATGGGCAAGAGCTGCCCAGTGCTGCCCCACTGCCTTCAGAGATGGGAAGAGGCTGGAGGTGGGGAGGAGGAAGGATTCGGCGCAGCGACAGCAGGGCCAGGAAGGGGTTTGCCAACCACATTCCCGGGATGCAGAGGAGCTGGGGAGGATCCAGTGGGATAAACCAGGGGGGTGACAACCCGTGGGGACAACCCCAGGTGGAAAATTGTCCCCTCCCTGCTTTCTGACACCCCCCCAAGCACCCAATCCAGGTCAAAACACCACAGCCACACACTCCGGGTCCAAACACGACGTTATCCAGCACAGAGGGACCAGGAAGGCTTTTCCAATCACATTCCTGGGATGCAGAGGAGCTGGGGAGGATCCAGAGGGACAAACCAGGATAGGGACAACCCTTGGGGACAACCCCAGGTGGAAAATTGTCCCCTCCCTGCTTTCCAACCCCTCCTCAAGCAACCATCAACCCCACCACAGCCACACTCTCTGGGTCCAAACACAACGTTATCCAGCACAGAGGGACCAGGAAGGCTTTTCCAATCACATTCCTGGGATGCAGAGGAGCTGGGGAGGATCCAGAGGGACAAACCAGGATGGGGACAACCCTTGGGGACAACCCCAGGTGGAAAATTGTCCCCTCCCCGCTTTCCAACCCCCCCTCCAAGCACCCATCAACCCCACCACAGCCACACGCTCCAGATCCAAACACGACGCTATCCAGCACAGAGGGACCAGGAAGGCTTTTCTAACCACATTCCCGGGATGCAGAGGAGCTGGGGAGGATCCAGAGGGATAAAGCAGGGGGGGAGAGGGAGGGGGGGGCAACCCCAGGTGGAAAACTGTCCCCTCCCTGCTTTCCAACCCTCCCCAAACCCCCGCCACAGCTGCCCGCTCCGGCTCAAAACATGACGTTGTCCAGCACGGAGGGACCAGGAAGGGTTTCCCAACCACACTCCCGGGATGCAGAGGAGCTGGGGAGGCTCCAGATGACAAATCAGGGGGGTGACAACCCGAGGGGACAACCCCAAGTGGAATATTGTCCCCTCGCTGCTTTCCACCCCCCCCCCACCTCCAGCCGCCCGCTGCGGGTCCAAACGCGACGTTATCCAGCACGGAGGGGACAGGAAAGGTTTTCCAACCACATTCCCGGGATGCAGAGGAGCTGGGAAAGATCCAGAGGGGCAAACCGGGGGGGGGGGGGACGGGGGACAACCCGAGGGGGCAAACTCTGATGGAAAATTGTCCCCTGGCTGCTTTCCAACCCCCCCCTCCAGCCGCCCGCTGCGGGTCAAAACACGACGTTACGCAACCTGCCATAGGGACGCATCGGTGACCGACCCCCCCCCCCACCCCGGGGGGGAGAAAAACTATCCTGGAGAGGGAGGGAAACTCAAAAGCCTTCCAAAAAAGAATCCCCCAGGCAAGCGGGGGAGACCCCTGGACCCGCTCCCCGAAGAAACAAGGCGGGGGAGGAAGGCTGCGGGGGTGTCCCGGCCGCCACCGCCACCCCGCAGCTCCCGGATGTTGGCGAAGCTGAGTTGAGCTTCCCGCTGGGATCTGGGGCTCTAGGGGTAAGGATTTTTGAGGCGGGGGGGGGGGGAAGATGTTGCTAGGGATGGAAAGCAGAGTTTTGCCTGCCCCCTACCCCTTCCTCTTCCTCCCGAGCCCTGCTGGAAGCGAACAAGGCAGAAGGAGTAAAAGCTTTGTCGGGAGCCTTACCGGGAGCGCGCAGCCAGCTTTAATCCGCCATGCAAAAGGGGGGGGGGGGGGGGGGGGGAGAGAAGGGGGAGGCCGGCAGCCGGAGGGGGTCGGGGATGGGGGGGGGTGGGGGGCAAGGGAATTTCGGGGGGGAAAGGGTTGAGGGGAATTGGGGGAGGGGGGTAGGGATGGGGGAGGTTGGAAGCCGCAGGCCCAACGCACAAAAGAAAAGTTGTTGGGTTTGCCTCGCTTGGGGTTGGCAGGAGATGGTTTCCCTTTTCCCCTCCCTCTCCCCCCCCCCTCGCCGCCTCCTCTCCCTCCCCCTTCCACCCCCCCCCTCTCCCGCCTTCCCTTTCCTGGCTCCGGGCCACCCCCCAGCCCCGCGTCACGTTAAAGGGACCGCGGCACAGCCACGGGGAAGCTGCCGCCGAGAGGGGGAGGAACGGAGGACGGCAAAGAGAGAGCGGCGCTGGCTGCTGTCACTCCCAGCAAACAGCCTGGGGCACGGAGGGGCTGGCGCAGACCTGCTTCTGACCCTAGCAGGGCTTGGGGGGGGAACCCATGGGGGGGAGCTCAGCGCCCGTTCGTCTGCCTCCCGTTAAGCCAACCGGAACCGCAGCCCCGAAATTCCCTCTCGCCGGCGGGGAGCGGAGCCAAGCCGATGACCCCGAGCGGCTGCAGGACCCCTACCCGCTGTGGGCAGGGGAAACTGGCAGAGTCCTGACTGCGATCAGGGACCCTCCCCCCACCCCAGCTGCCTGCTGAGGAGGCAGCGAAGCCCCTCGGGAGCCAACCCCCGGAGGAGCTGCTGGGCAGCCCGCGGAGGCTCGGGGGTGTCCCCCGGGCACGGCGCTCACGGCGGAGAAGGGGACAGAGGTGGAAGCTCAGCAGTGAAAGGAGTGAGGTGCGCGGTCCCGGCGTGGCACCTGGAAGCTTGGGCCTGCCGTGAGTGATAAACGGAGCGGGACCGGAGCTCCCCGCGGATTATCCTACCGGATCCGAGGAACGCCGCGGGGATGAGGAGCGGCCGGTTGGGCACACGGAAGCGGGCCAGAGGGAGGTGACCCCAGCAGGCTGAGCCGCGGTGGCGGCCGGAAGGTAGCCGCGGCACGCACAGGCCTTTCCCCGGCAACGCACCCAGCCGGCTGCCGGTCCGGTACCGGGACAAGGTCTTGGATCTGATTCAGTACCGGGCCCGGAGAGTCCCCCGTGGGTGTCTGGTGTGGGGCTGTCAACCCATGGCAGAACTTGGGGGCTCCTCCGAGGGCAGCGTGGGAGAACGCTTAGCCTCACCGACACCCCCCCCGCAGACAGACCCCCGGCCACGGTTACCCCGAAACGGTGGCACCGAGGACGGACCCAGCCCCCGTCCCCCGCCTCCCCACACTCGAGGCCTAGGCCCAGGCCCCTACGGTAGGCCGAGGAACGCCAGGGCCCACTGCTGCCTTCAGCCGCGCTATCCCCGAGCCCTCCCCACTTGCCCCCGAGCCCTCCCCGGTGCCTGGGCCCTCCCCTTACCGTTACCGGGGCCGCCGCCGCCGCGATTCAAACGGCAGCGCCCGCCCCCGCCGCCTCCCCATTGGCCGGGCGCCGTCAGGTGACCGGAACAGGACTGCGAATCCCAGCGGCCCCTGCGCGCTGGGGCCGCAGCTCTCGCGAGAGCCGCGGGGCACGCCGGGAGGTGGTCGCCGGGGCGGCGGCGGAGGGCCGGGCAGAGGCGGGGCCGGGCGGGGGCAGAGGCGGGGTTCAGAGAGGGGCCTGTCAAAGTTACCGGGACACGCGTGGAGCCCTGCGGTGAGTCGGGGCAGGAGGCCCGGAGAGACGGAGGGGGGGCTGGGGAAGGGGAAGCCGCTAGGGGTAAAGGGACACGCGTGGGGCTGCGGGTCCCAGAAGGGGCTCGAGTGGTTCACAGGGGTGTAGGCCTCAAGCCCCCCAACTCCGGGTGGGGGATAGAGCAGGGAGACTGGCGAGAGGAGGAGCAAGGGACACGCGTGGGGCCACGGAGGGGGCTCCCGTAGCGGGTGTGGGTGTTACAGGGAGGGTTAAGGGGAGGGGTGTCACCTGGGGGCAAAGGGATAGGCGTGGGGATCCCAGGGGAGCTTGGGGTTGGAACCCAGGGGTGGTTGACCTCCATGGGGGCAAAGAAACGAGAGTGGGGCCATGGGGGGGTGCAGGAGGGGGCAAAGTTCAGCCCCCCCCCAGCTCCAACTTGGGATGGGGGGCACAAAAAAGGCCTTGGGGTGGTCACAGCGGGGCTGCTGGAGGGGTTCTGGGGAGAGAGGTTCCCCTAAAGGGAGGGCCAGGCTGTGGGGAGGACAACTGGGGGAGGGGAGGGTTGGGAGGGATGTAAGAGAGGGAGCAGGGAGCATTCCCTCTTCACTCCCCACTCTTCAACTTCTCTTTCTGCCCCATCAGCTCTATCCAGCAGGGACCATAACTCCCCCCAGCCCCATGGGATCCCCAAAACTGCTGATGGGGAGGGGGCTGCACAGGAAAAAGAAGGCTCCAGGTACCCTGGGGGGAGGCCACTCTCAAGTCAGAACAGACTCTGCCGAGCCTGTAGAAGCCTTCAGCAGGAGCAAGAGGTCCCAGTAAGTCCCACTAAGCAGCTGGGAAATGAGTAGGAGGGCTCCAGGGATGACTTTGGGGATCCCCCTCTTCCCCCAGAGGCCAAAGGAGACAAGCACTGGCTGAAGGTGGTTTTTATCTACTGTGGCCAAAAAGAATCATTAAAAACCAACAAAAGAAAGGTTTCAAGAGGGAAAAATGACCTGGAGGGACTGGGGTGGGGGTGGGGTGTGTGTGACAGGGTTGGGGTACAGAAGCCAGCACCCCCCACCCACCCCCCAAAAAATACCTCCCCTCCTCCTCTTGGTGTCTTGGCAAACAGTGCCAGCCCAGAGCAATGAGGAGGGAACTGGGGTGAGGTCTAAGTTGTTTGGGCCCCCCCAAAAATGATGAGGAAGGAACTGGGGTGGAGTCTGTCCAAGTTGTTGGGGCCCCCTCAAAATGATGGGGAGGGAACTGGGGTGGTGTGTGTCCATGCTCAGAGGGCCCCCCCCCCCCCAAAATGATGAGCAGGGCACTGGGGTGGAGTCTGTCCAAGCTCTGTGAGAGGAGGACTAAAGACCACCAACAAACCAACCCCAAGACCTCCCCTGCCCCCCCACCCAGAAAACCCCAAAGCCACCCAAAATAAAGCCCCCCCCCCCAAAAAAAGCCCCAAAGCCCCCCCCCCCCCCGCCCAGAGGACCCCCAAGGTGCTGCAGCTGCAGGTCTGGGGGGGCTCAGGGGATGCCAAACTGTACAACCAGTTCTTCTTTGGCGTCGACTCGGATCTGGGAGAGAGCACTGAAGGCATAGGCAGCTATCCGGGACACCTGCGGGGGACAAGAGCCTCCTGGGGGGCACTGATGGCTTCAGATGGCCTCAGGGGGCCTGAGGGGGAGGCACAGGACAAGAGGCTCCTTGGGGACACTGCTGGCTGCAGAGGACTTTGGGGGACAAGAGGCTCCTTGGGGACACTGCTGGCTGCAGAGGACTTTGGGGGACAAGAGGCTCCTTGGGGGACACTGCTGGCTGCACAGGACTTTGGGGGACAAGAGGCTCCTTGGGGACACTGCTGGCTGCAGAGGACTTTGGGGGACAAGAGGCTCCTTGGGGGACACTGCTGGCTGCAGAGGACTTTGGGGGACAAGAGGCTCCTTGGGGGACACTGCTGGCTGCAGAGGACTTTGGGGGACAAGAGGCTCCTTGGGGGACACTGCTGGCTGCAGAGGACTTTGGGGGACAAGAGGCTCCTTGGGGGACACTGCTGGCTGCAGAGGACTTTGGGGGACAAGAGGCTCCTTGGGGACACTGCTGGCTGCAGAGGACTTTGGGGGACAAGAGGCTCCTTGGGGACACTGCTGGCTGCAGAGGACTTTGGGGCACAAGAGGCTCCTTGGGGGACACTGCTGGCTGCAGAGGACTTTGGTGGACAAGAGGCTCCTTGGGGGACACTGCTGGCTGCAGAGGACTTTGGGGGACAAGAGGCTCCTTGGGGACACTGCTGGCTGCAGAGGACTTTGGGGGACAAGAGGCTCCTTGGGGGACACTGCTGGCTGCAGAGGACTTTGGAAGAGGCTCCTTGGGGGACACTGCTGGCTGCAGAGGACTTTGGGGGACAAGAGGCTCCTTGGGGGACACTGCTGGCTGCAGAGGACTTTGGGGGACAAGAGGCTCCTTGGGGGACACTGCTGGCTGCAGAGGACTTTGGGGGACAAGAGGCTCCTTGGGGGACACTGCTGGCTGCAGAGGACTTTGGGGGACAAGAGGCTCCTTGGGGGACACTGCTGGCTGCAGAGGACTTTGGGGGACAAGAGGCTCCTTGGGGGACACTGCTGGCTGCAGAGGACTTTGGGGGACGAGAGGCTCCTTGGGGGACACTGCTGGCTGCAGAGGACTTTGGGGGACAAGAGGCTCCTTGGGGACACTGCTGGCTGCAGAGGACTTTGGGGCACAAGAGGCTCCTTGGGGGACACTGCTGGCTGCAGAGGACTTTGGGGGACAAGAGGCTCCTTGGGGGACACTGCTGGCTGCAGGGGGCCTCAGGGGGACACCGCCACCTTCAGGGGGCTTTGGGAGGGGACACACACAAGAGGTTCCTTGGGGACACTCCTGGCCTCAGGGAGCCTGGGGAGAGGGGGACACTGATGGCCTCAGCAGGGTGACAAGAGGCTCCTTGGGGACACTGCCAGCCTCAGGGGTACCTGAGGAAGGGGACAAAAGGCTCCTTGGGGACACTGCCAGCCTGGGGAGACACTGCTGCCTTCAGGGAGCCTGGAGGGCACTGCCAACCTCAGGGGCATGGCAGGGACACTGCTGGCACCCCCTCTGCAGTCTCTCATGGGATTTGGTTCTTCAAGACCCAGCCAGGAAGCCCCAGGGCACCACCACCCCACGGCCCTCAGCACCACAGCTCCACAGCTTCCCAACCCCTCCAGCCATGGGGACTCCACCACTGCCCTGGGCAGCCTGCCACAGGCCTGGGCACCCCTCAAGGGGCACCAATTGCTCCTCAGGGCCAAGCTCAACCTCCCCTGGCACACCCTGAGGCCAAACCCAGGAGCTGTCCCAACTCCAAGCACCCAAGATGCCACCTGTGATGCTGAGGGTCGAGGAACCTCAGCTGGAGCCCCCTCCCCACGTCCCATCTGCCCCCCCAAGGCCTCCCTCACCTGCTGGAGGTCTGCGAAGGGCACAGGGTCGCTGGCCAGGACTTGGTGGGGCTGGCTGGTGAGAGATGGCAGCAGGGGAAGCTTCTTCCAGTGCGTCAGGGTGGTGCTGAGCATGGCCAGGCGGGTGCTGAGCAGAGGACAAGGGCCACAGCCCGGCTGGCACCGTGGCTGGGGCCTGGCACTGCCACTTCAGGGGGGTCCTGGCACCGGGGGCCCAGCGCCACCGGTTGTGGTTCTGATACTGAGATGCCAAGCACTGAGGGTCTGGGGGCTTGATACTGGGGTCCCACCACTGGGGTACTGAGGGATTGATACTGGGGTCCCACCACTGGGGTACTGAGGGATTGATACTGGGGTCCCACCACTGGGGTACTGAGGGATTGATACTGGGTCTGGGGGCTTGATACTGGAATCCCACCACTGGGGTACTGGGGGCTTGATACTGGGTCTGGGGTCCTGGGGGCTTGATAGGTCCTGATACTAGGGGGCTGGGGTCCCAACACCAGGGAACTGGAATCTTGATACTAGGGCTGGGGTCCCAGCCCTGGGACACTGGAAATGAGGCTCTCACTCCTCCTATGCCACCACCCAAGGGCCAACAGGACAAGAAGAGACCCCTCCAGGCACCCCCACCCAGCCCCTCCTCATTCCCAGAGGCAGGAAGCTGAGGGAGCATCCAGCCCTCCACCACCAGAGCCGCCTTCAGAGCCCCCCAAGCAGGCCAGGAGGGGGGTGCAGAGGACCTCTGGCTCCCTCCCACCCAAGCAGGCCAGGAGGGGGGTGCAGAGGACCTCTGGCTCCCTCCCACCCAAGCAGGCCAGGAGGGGGGTGCAGAGGACCTCTGGCTCCCTCCCACCCAAGCAGGCCAGGAGGGGGGTGCAGAGGACCTCTGGCTCCCTCCCACCCAAGCAGGCCAGGAGGGGGGTGCAGAGGACCTCTGGCTCCCTCCCACCCAAGCAGGCCAGGAGGGGGGTGCAGAGGACCTCTGGCTCCCTCCCACCCAAGAGCAAGACAAATCAGGAAGGTTGCAGCCCCGGATGGAGCTGCAGGGCCCCACCTGTACTGCCGAGCTCTGTCCATGTACTCGTGCTGCTCCATGCCCTGGGAGTCTGCTGCTGACACATCGATGATGTTGCTGAGGAGACAGCAGGGAAGGCTTGGGAGAGAGCCTGGAGGCCAGCCAGGGACTGCCCCAGCACCACCCCCCCACGGCCCTCAGCACCACAGCTTCCCAACCCCTCCAGCCATGGGCACTCCACCACTGCCCTGGGCAGCCTGCCACAGGCCTGGGCACCCCTCAAGGGGCACCAATTGCTCCTCAGAGCCAAGCTCAACCTCCCCTGCCACAACCTGAGGCCATCTCCTCTTGGCCCAGCCCTCAGGAGCAGCCCTTGAGCCCCAGCTGGCTGCAAGCTGCTCTCAGGGAGCTGCAGAGAGCCACAAGGTCTCCCCTCAGCCTCCTCTGCTGCAGCCTCAACCCCCCCAGCTCCCTCAGCTGCTCCTCACAACTTCTCCACAGCCTTCTCCTCCTTCCCCAGACCCCTCCCCAGCTTCCTTGCCCTGCTCTGGCCCTGCCCCAGCCCTCAAGGTCCTCCTGGCAGGGAGAGCCCAACCCTGCCCCCAGGCTTGCAGCTGTGGGCTCCCCAGTGCCCAGCCCAGGGGCACAATCCCTGCCCTGCTCCTGCTGCCCACACCATTGCTGCTCCAGCCCAGGCTGCTGCTACCCTCCTTGCCCCCCTGGGCACCCCCTGGCTCCTCTCCAGCCTCTGCCACCAGCCCCCCCAGGCACTTCCCAGTCTCTCTGCCCCCAGCCTGGAGCCTTCCTGGCCTTGCTGTGCCCCATGGGCATGTCCCAGCCCTTGCCCTTGGTGCCCTCATCCCATTGCCCTCCCCCATGGCTCCAGACCCCTCTGGAGCTCCTTCCTGCCCCTCCAGCAGCTCAGCTCCCACCCAGCTTGGTGCCACCTGGCACCCTGAGGGCAGCAGGACTCCAGCAGTTGGCACTGGCCACGGTCAGGGACTGCCGAGAGCCCTCCAGGGGCTGGGTTGGTGCTGGGGAAGCCTTGCAGGGCCCTTGGGGTGCCAGCATCTGAGGTGGGTTTTAGAAGGTGACTTTTGGGGGGAAGGGGTGGCTGGAGCCCTGCTGCCCACAACATTGTTGTGCCCCAAGAGCAGCTCCCAGCCCTTAAGCCTGGCTCCACCTCATCCCCTTGTCCTCAGCCCGTGGCTGCAACCTGTCCACGGCCCCGGAAGCCCCTGGGACCACCCCGGGAGTCCCGGGGCGGGGTGGGGGGAGGGTCTCACATGGCGGTTTTGGCGAGGATGGAGGAGAGCATCGCCTGCTCGTCCGTGCGAGCCGAGGGCAGGTTGTGGTAGCTCTGCTCGGCGCCGTTCAGCGCCTTGCTGGGAGGGCTGGCAGCCGGCTCCAGCAGCCGTTTGGTCTCTTCCTCCTGGGGGCAAGCAGAGAGGAAGCTCAGCGCCCCCCCCGGGGGTAGGGGGGATCCGCGGGGAGGAAGGAGCTGCCCCTCCCTCCCCCCCACCCCCCGCTACCCCGCGCCGGGTCGATTTACGGTGGGACAAGCCACAGCCCCCCGCCCCCTCCCCTTCCCCAGCGCTGTCCGAGGAGGGAAGGATGGCACCGCTCCAGCACCGGTGTGCAGGGGGCACGGGCTGCAGAGTCCCCCCAAAAACACAGCCCGGGACACCGGGGGGAGCAAGGAGGTAGCACAGACCCCCAGGGCCAGGTTGGGAGAGAGCAGCGTGGCTGCTGTCACGGTGCAGAAAGCATTCCCGAAGCCCCCGGGGAAGGGGTCACAGTTCCCGGGATGGACACCGACCCCGACCCCCCCGCCTCTCCCCGGGACACCGACACACCACCCCACCGCTCCGCCTCCCCCCGGACACCGACCCCCGACTCGGGCCAGACAACGCCAGGGGAGACCCCCGGAGGCGCCGGGAGAAGTGTCGACCCCCAACATTAAAGCAGCGAGTCCTGGGCAGCCAGAGAACAGCTCGCGGTGGGGTCTCCCCGCCCCCCCGGTAAGATCCCACCCCGTCCCCGGTACGGTCGCTCGCCCTTCTCCTCCTCCTCCTCACCCCCTCCCCCTCCCCCCCCCCCGGTACAGTCCTCCCTCTCCTCTTCCCCTTCCCCACCCCCCGGGTACGGTCCACCCCCTCCCCCGCCGTGACAGGGACAAGCCCCCAGCCCCCCGGGACTGCCCCTCGCCGGCCCTGCTGCGGCTGTCTCGGGGGTGGCACCTGGTCGGAGGCCTCAGCCTCGCTGCTGTAGCAGCAGCCCATGGCGAGGCGCAGCAGGGCCGGACCGGGCCGGGCGCGGCTGCGGTGTCCGCTAGGGGCCCGGCCGCCCCGGTCACGTGACGGGGGACGGGGCGGAGCCTCCTCGTGACCTGCCATCGCGTCACGTGGGGCGGTGCGGCAGGCAGGGAAAGCCAATGGGTTTAAAGGGCCGCGGTCACGTGAGGAGGAGCCAATCAGCGCTCAGAAAGGCGGAAAGAAGGGAGCGGAGGGAGGGGGAAGGAGCCGCTCGCGGGAGCGCGCGCGCGCGGGGGGCGTCGTCATGTGGAGGGGGAGGGTGGCGCGCGGGGGTTGAGGGGAGAGGAGGGGGGGGACCGCGTCACGCGGCTGGAGGCGGTGCGCGCGCGTGCAGCGGCGGTGGTCACGTGGAGGGAGGCGGAGTAGCAGGAGGGGGAGGGGGAGGACGCTGCGGCGAGCGCCGCCTGGCGACGGTGCCCGCAAATAACCGCCCGGTGCTGCTCCCCAGTGCTTCCAATGCTTCCCAGCGCTCTCTGTGCTTCCCAGTCCCCCCCAGCGCTTCCCAGTGCACCCCAGTGCTTCGTAGTGCTCCCCAATGCTGCTCAGTGCTCCCACTACTCCACAGTGCTCCTAGTGCTTCCCAGTTCTCCCTCTGCTTCCAGTCCTCCCCAGTGTTCCCAGTGCACCCCAGTGCTCCCCAGAGCTCCCTACTGCTCCCAGTGCTCCCCGGTGCTTCCCAGGTACTGGACCCCGTCCCCTCCTATGCACGGAGCCGGCACAGGACCCTGTCCCCTGCCATGCCCGGAGCCGGCACAGGACCCTGTCCCCTGCCATGCCCGGAGCCGGTACGGGACCCTGTCCCCTGCCATGCCCGGAGCCGGTACGGGACCCTGTCCCCTGCCATGCCCGGAGCCGGCACAGGACCCTGTCCCCTGCCATGCCCGGAACCGGGACGGGACCCTGTCCCCTGCCATGTCCGGAGCCGGTACGGGACCCTGTCCCCTGCCATGCCCGGAGCCGGTACGGGACCCTGTCCCCTGCCATGCCCGGAGCCGGTACGGGACCCTGTCCCCTGCCATGCCCGGAGCCGGTACGGGACCCTGTCCCTTGCCATGCCCGGAGCCGGTACGGGACCCTGTCCCCTCCCGTGCCCGGAGCCGGTACGGGACCCTGTCCCCTGCCATGCAGGTAACTGGAGCCAGTGCAGGACCCTTTCCCCCTCCCATGCCGGTAACCGGAGCCGGTACAGGACCCTGTCCCCTCCCATGCCGGTAACCGGAGCCGGTACAGGACCTCGTCCCCCTCTCTTGCCGGTAACCGGAGCCGGTGCTGGACCCTGTCCCCCTCCCATGCAGGTAACCGGAGCCGGTGCAGGAACCTCTCCCTCTCCCTCGCCGGTAACCGGAGCCGGTGCCCGCGGCGGTGCCGGTATCGGTAGCTGAGTCGTCCCCGGAGGCTCCGCCGCCGGCTCCTGCTGCCCGCAGCCTGCGCTCAGGTAAGTGCCGCCCCACTCCCCCTGCTCCCCCCCCAGGGACCCCCGGAGCCCCCAGACCCCCGCAGGACAGCAGCTCCGGGCGGGGCTGGAGGACAGCAGTCAGGGAGCACCACCCTGGCACCACCCAGTGCCAGCGCACCGGGGACACGACCCCAGCCCCAGTGAGAGGACCCCAGCCCCAGTATTAAGACCTCGGCCCCAGCACCAAGCCCCCAGCCCAATACAAAGCCTCCTTCCCCAAGCCTTCATCCCAGTACTAAGCCCCCAGCCTCAATATCAAGTCCCCAGCCCCAGTGCCAAGACCCCAGATCCAGTATCAGGACCTCAATCCCATTATGAGGACCCCAGCCCTAGTATTAAGACCTCAGCCCCAGGATCAAGCCCCCAGCCCCAGTACCAAGCCCCCAGTCCCAGTGGCAGGACTCTAGTCCCAGTAGCAAGCCCCCTCCCCATCCCAAATCCCCACTCCCAGTTCGAGTCCCAATCCCCCTTCCCCAATTCCAAGCTCCCTTCTTTATCCCCAAGCTCCCAGCCCCTGTACCAAGCCCCCTCCCCAGCCCCAATCCCCCCTCTCCAATTCCAAGCCTTCTTCCCATCCCCACACCCCCTTCCCCATCCCAAATCTCCCCTCCCTACTCCCAAGCCCCCAGCCCCAATATCAATTCCCCAGCCCCAGTATCAAGCCCCCTCCCCTTCCCCAAACTCCAATCCCCCTTCCCTGATTCAAATCCTCCCTCCCCAGCCCTAATTCTCCCTCCCCATCCACAAGCCCCCAGCCCCAATATCAGTTCCCCAGTCCCAGTACCAAGCCCCCAGCCCCAATATCAATTCCCCAGCCCCAGTACCAAGCCCCCAGCCCCAATATCAATTACCCAGCCCCAGTACCAAGCCCCCAGCCCCAATATCAATTCCCCAGCCCCAGTACCAAGCCCCCAGCCCCAATATCAATTACCCAGCCCCAGAGCCAAGACCCCAGCCCCCATATCAAGCCCCTTCCCCAATCCCAATCCCCCCTCCCTATCCCCAAGCCCCCATCCCCGGTACCAATCCCCCCTTCCCCAACTCCAATCCCCCTCTCCCCCATCCCCCAAGCCCTCCTCCTCCTCCCTCTCCTCCTGCCCCCCCGCCCCCTTATCTCCCCAGGCATGGTGTCCGCCGCCCTCGCCTTGGCCTTCCTCCCCTTCCTCCTCACCCTCCTGCTGCGCTACCGCCACCACCTGCTGCTGCTGCTGTGGGGGGTGGCGCTGGGCTGGCTGCGGGACCGCCTGAGCCGGGTGCCCCGGGAGCAGCGGGCATTCCAGTTCCTGCTGGCACACGCCGTGCCCGGCGACCCCCGCCACATCCTGCGCACCTTCGACCTCTGGTGCCAGCGCCGGGAGCACCTCAGCTGCGTGGGGCCGGTCAAGGGTCAGCCTTCGGAGACCACCAACCCCCCGCCCCCCACACTCCCTCCCCCGCCTGGTGGCTAGCTGGGGGAAGAAGGGGAGGGAAGGAGGGTGATGGGCACGGGATGCCTGGCACGGCTGGGGCATCGTCAGTGGAGTTGGGGCAGTGCCAGAGTAGCTTAAGCATCGTTGGGCATGGGCATGGTGCTGGGGGTATGGCCCCCGGAGTGCCTGGCATGGTTGGGGCATCGTCAGTAGAGCTGGGGCAGTGCCAGTGTGGTTGGGGCACTGCCAGTGGAGATGGAGAGTGGTTAGCAAGGGCACGGTACCTGGAACACCTGGCATGGTTGGGGCATCACCAGTGCAGATGGCATGGGCATGGTGGCATGGCCCTGGGATGCTTGGCATGGTTGGGGCACCATTGGTGGAGTTGGGGTAGTGCCAGGGTAGCTTGAGCATCGTTGGCATAGGGTTGGGGTATGGCCCCTGGGGTACCTGGTATGGTTGGGGCATCACCAGTGGAGATGGAGCATCCTTGGCATGGGCATGGTGCTGGGGTATGGCTCATGGGATGCCTGGCATGGTTGAGGCACCACCAGTGGAGTTGGGGCACGGCCAGTGGAGATACAGCATTGTTGGCATGGACATGGTACTTGGAATATCACCAATGCAGATGGCATGGTGGCATGGCCCTGGGATGCCTGGCACAGTTGGGGCATTATCAGGGGCATGGTGCTGGGGGTATGGCACTAGAGTGCCTGGCATAGTTGGGGCATTGTCAGTGGAGTTGGAGCTCCACTGGTGTAAATGGAGCACCGTTGGCATGGGCACCACTGGCACAACTGTAGCACCATTGCTGTGGCCATGGCACCATCAGCACTGCCCTGGCACCATTGTTGTGGTCATGGCACCACTAGCATGGCTGTGGCACCACTGCTGTGGCCACGGCATGGCTGGCAGGGCCATGGCACTTCTCCTTGCCCCAAGCTGGGGGGGCGGGGGGGCACCAGGTGGGTGCCAGCCTCTGCTGGGCACCTGCAGGGCACTGAGGTGGCCTCCGTCCGGCGCAGGTCGCATCGTGGAGAGGCTGCTGGCAGAGAGGGCGCCGCTGAGGCTGCTGGAGCTGGGCACCTACTGCGGCTATGCCACCGTGCTGCTGGCACAGGGCATGCCCCCCGGTGCCAGGCTCTACAGCGTGGAGCTGAACCCCCAGCACGCGGCCGTGGCAGAGAAGGTCCTGAGGCTGGCTGGCATCGACGAGCAGAGGGTGAGCAGGGGCACCGGGGAGGGCGCACGATGGGACGGGAGAGGGTGGGAAGGGCACGGGACAGCAGCCCCCTGCCCCGCAGCGCCCCCCTGTGGCCAGCTGCGAGGTGGGTTCCCCCCGCAGGTGGAGCTGCTGGTGGGGCCCTCGGAGGAGGTGATCCCCAAGCTGAGGCAGAGGCAGGGCCTGCAGCAGCTGGACTTCGTCTTCATGGACCACTGGAAGAGCTGCTACCTGCGGGACCTGCAGCTGCTGGAGAGCCTCCAGATGCTGGCCCCGGGGGCCACCATCCTGGCCGACAACGTCCTCTTCCCCGGGGCCCCTCACTTCCTGCAGTACGCCAAGAGCTGCGGCAGGTACCGCTGCAGGGTGCACAGGGCCAGCCTCGAGTACTTCGATGCCATCCCCGACGGCATCGCAGAGCTCTGCTACCTTGGCGCCCCCTGAGCCACGGCCCGCGGGCACGGCACCCAGCCCCGGAGACACCCAGCCCCTGAGCCACAGCCCCCGGGCAGGGCACCCAGCCCCGGAGCCACCCAGCCCCTGGGCAGGGCACCCAGCCCCCAAGCCACCCAGCCCCTGGGCAGGGCACCCAGCCCCGGAGACACCCAGCCCCTGAGCCACTGCCCGCGGGCAGGGCACCCAGCCCCGGAGACACCCAGCCCCTGAGCCACTGCCCGCGGGCAGGGCACCCAGCCCCTGAGCCACCCAGCCCCTGAGCCACTGCCCGCGGGCAGGGCACCCAGCCCCTGAGCCACCCAGCCCCTGAGCCACTGCCCCCGGGCAGGGCACCCAGCCCCTGAGCCACCCAGCCCCTGAGCCACTGCCCGCGGGCAGGGCACCCAGCCCCGGAGCCACCCAGCCCCTGAGCCACAGCCCCCGGGCAGGGCACCCAGCCCCGGAGCCACCCAGCCCCTGGGCAGGGCACCCAGCCCCCAAGCCACCCAGCCCCTGAGCCACTGCCCGCGGGCAGGGCACCCAGCCCCGGAGCCACCCAGCCCCTGGGCCACTGCCTGCGGGCACGGCACCCAGCCCCGGAGACACCCAGCCCCTGAGCCACTGCCCCCGGGCAGGGCACCCAGCCCCGGAGCCACCCAGCCCCTGGGCCACTGCCTGCGGGCAGGGCACCCAGCCCCTGAGCCACCCAGCCCCTGAGCCACTGCCCCCGGGCAGGGCACCCAGCCCCCGAGCCACCCAGCCCCTGAGCCACTGCCCGCGGGCAGGGCACCCAGCCCCGGAGCCACCCAGCCCTTGAGCCACGGCCCGCGGGCAGGGCACCCAGCCCCCGAGCCACCCAGCCCCTGAGCCACTGCCCCCGGGCAGGGCACCCAGCCCCGGAGCCACCCAGCCCCTGAGCCACTGCCCGCGGGCAGGGCACCCAGCCCCTGAGCCCCCCAGCCCCTGGGCAGGGCACCCAGCCCCAGAGCCCCCCAGCCCCTGGGCAGGGCACCCAGCCCCTGAGCCACTGCCCGTGGGCAGGGCACCCAGCCCCGGAGCCACCCAGCCCCTGAGCCACTGCCCGCGGGCAGGGCACCCAGCCCCAGAGCCACCCAGCCCCTGAGCCACTGCCCGCGGGCAGGGCACCCAGCCCCGGAGCCACCCAGCCCCTGAGCCACTGCCCGCGGGCAGGGCACCCAGCCCCTGAGCCACCCAGCCCCTAGGCAGGACACCCAGCCCCGGAGCCACCCAGCCCCTGAGCTACTGCCCCCGGGCAGGGCACCCAGCCCCGGAGCCACCCAGCCCCTGAGCTACTGCCCCCGGGCAGGACACCCAGCCCCGGAGCCACCCAGCCCCTAGGCAGGACACCCAGCCCCGGAGCCACCCAGCCCCTGAGCTACTGCCCCCGGGCAGGGCACCCAGCCCCGGAGCCACCCAGCCCCTGAGCTACTGCCCCCGGGCAGGACACCCAGCCCCGGAGCCACCCAGCCCCTGAGCTACTGCCCCCGGGCAGGGCACCCAGCCCCGGAGACACCCAGCCCCTGGGCAGGGCACCCAGCCCCAGAGCCCCCCAGCCCCCGGAGCAGGGCACCCAGCCCCAAACATGGCTGTGGAAGGAGACTGGAGGCTGCTGTGGTTTGTGGTGGGGATTGAGGAGAGGGAGGGCAGAGGAGAGCTGGGGTGTGGGGAGACCACCCCTGAGTCCTGGCTTGGTCAGAGGAAGGAGGGCATGGAGGGCACCTTCAGCCAGCCTGCTGGCAGCCCACAAGGGAGTGCCAGGCCTGGCCAGGGTGAGAAGCTCCTGCAGGCCAAGCAGGGCAAGGGTAGGGTCCTGCCCCTGGGCAGGGACAACCTCCTGCAGCAGCACAGCCCAGGGGGGAGCTGCTGGGGAGCAGCTGCCAGGAGAAGGAGCTGGGGGTGGGCACAGGGAGGTGCCCAGCAGCCAGCAAGGTGCCCTGGGGGAGGCCAAAGGTGTCCTTGGGGGCATGGAGCAGAGTGTGGGCAGCAGCAGGGGCAGGGAGGTTCTGCTGCCCTGCCCTGGGGAGGCCACAGCTGCAGGGCTGGGGCCAGGGCTGGGCTGCCCAGGCCAGAGCCTGGGAAGTGCTGGGGAGAGTCCAGGGGAGACTGGGGAGAGGCTGAGGGCCAGAGGAGGACAACAAAGGTGGGGAAGGGTCTGGAGAAGTTGTGAGGAGCAGCTGAGGGCCCTGGGGGCTGCTGAGGCTGCAGCAGAGCAGCCCCAGAGGGGAGCTGAGCAATGCTCAGCAAGAGCTCAAGGAGCTGTGGGGGGCAAGAGCCTGGGGCTGGCATCTGCTGAGTGCTGCCCAGGGCTCAAGGGGCAGCCAGGAGATGCCAGCAGGAGCAACTTGTTTGGGGTGAGGCTGCTGGAGAGGCCTGGAGCAGGCTGCCCAGAGAGGCTGTGGAGAGCTTCCAAGCCCTCCCCCTGGCCATGGTGCCCCTGGGCAAGCTGCTGGGGGTGCCCCTGGCCTGGGTGGGCTCCAGAGCTCCCTTCCCACCCCTCTGGGGTTCCATGGTCCAGGCTCTGCACCTCCCACCCCCTAATTTTGGGCTCTTTTCCTGAAAACTCAGAAGTTTATTAGAAAAGTCTGCAGTGCTGCCCAGTGCCAACCTCTCCACTTCTCCAGCTTCCCTCTGTGCCCTACCAGGGCAGGAGAAGCTTCACCAAACCTCCACCTCTGCTGCCAGCAGGGTGCTGGGGGAAGGATCTTGCTCCTCCTCCCTCCCCCAGCCTCAGCTGTGCTGTGATCCTGGCAGAATCAGATCATCCACTGGTCCTGATCCTGCTCTGCCCCTTCCATGTCCACCTGGGAGGAGGAAGAAGGCAACAGAAGCAGCTGAGGCCTGGGGGTTGTTGGTGTGCCAAGGCCCTGGGGGTGGTGGCTGCAGCCCTGCACCTCAGTGCCAGGAGGAGCTTGAGGGCTGGGGCAGGGCCAGAGCAGCGCAAGGAAGCTGGGGAGGGGTCTGGGGAAGGAGGAGAAGGCTGTGGAGAAGTTGTGAGGAGCAGCTGAGGGAGCTGGGGGGGTTGAGGCTGCAGCAGAGGAGGCTGAGCAGCCCTGGTCCTCACCTCATTGATCTCCCCATCGTCAGGGGACTCATTGTAGTCGTTCATCTCATCCATGTCCTGCATGTCCTCATCATCCTCAGAGTCCTCCTCGCTGTCCTCATCATCTTCATCGTCCTCCTCCTCCTCCTCGTCGTAATGCTGCGGGCAACGGAGCTCCAGCAACCCCTCCCCCCCCACCAAGTCACCTCCCACTGGGGGAGGGGGAACTGAGGACCACCCCCCCCCCCCAAAAGTCACCTCCCACTGGGGGAGATGGAGGCTGAGGACCACCCCCCAAAACCCACCTCAGATGCTGGCTTCCCGATGGGCACCAGGTTGTTGTCCTTCTCTGCTATGCTCTGGAGCTTTGGGAAGGAAAGAGAAGGAAGAGGTTGGCTGAGGACACCTCCAAGGCCACCCCAAGGGCCCTGCAAGGCTTTCCCCAGCACCAACCCAGCCCCTGGAGGGCTCTCAGCAGTCCCTGACCGTGCCCAGTGCCAACTGCTGGAGGAGTCCTGCTGCCCCCAGGGTGCCAGGAGGCACCAAGCTGGGTGGGAGTTGAGCTGCTGGAGGGGCAGGAGGGAGCTCCAGAGGGCTCTGGAGCCATGGGGGAGGCCAATGGGATGAGGGCACCAAGGGCAAGGGCTGGGACATGCCCATGGGGCACAGGGAGGCTCCAGGCAGGGGGCAGAGGAGCTGGGAAGTGCCTGGGTGGGAACGGCCCTGGGGGGGTTGGTGGCAGAGGCTGGAGAGGAGCCAGGGGGTGCCCAGGGGGGCAAGGAGGGCAGCAGCAGCCTGGGCTGGAGCAGCAATGGTGTGGGCAGCAGGAGCAGGGCAGGGATTGTGCCCCTGGGCTGGGCACTGGGGAGCCCACAGCTGCAAGCCTGGGGGCAGGGTTGGGCTCTCCCTGCCAGGAGGACCTTGAGGGCTGGGGCAGGGCCAGAGCAGGGCAAGGAAGCTGGGGAGGGGTCTGGGGAAGGAGGAGAAGGCTGTGGAGAAGTTGTGAGGAGCAGCTGAGGGAGCTGGGGGGGTTGAGGCTGCAGCAGAGGAGGCTGAGGGGAGACCTTGTGGCTCTCTGCAGCTCCCTGAGAGCAGCTTGCAGCCAGCTGGGGCTCAAGGGCTGCTCCTGAGGGCTGGGCCAAGAGGAGATGGCCTCAGGCTGTGGCAGGGGAGGTTGAGCTTGGCCCTGAGGAGCAATTGGTGCCCCTTGAGGGGTGCCCAGGGCAGTGGTGGAATCCCCAGCCCTGGATCTGTGGTGCTGAGGGCCATGGGGGAGTGGTGCTTGGACTCCCATCAGCCTCAAGGTCTTCTCCAACCCATCCCAGGACTCTGCTCCACCAAGCTGCTCAATCCCCACAGCTAATTAAAGCTTAATTAAAACCCTCCTGCACCTCTCACCCTGAGGCACTCAGCAGCTCTCCTGGGTGCTGGGGGCTTAATTAATTAATCCAATTAATTAATTACCCTCATTATCTAACTGGCTCTAATTACTGTGCAGTTTTGATCCAGGAGAGCTTTCCTCTCCCCAAAGCCAGAGGCTTCTCCTGGGCTCCTGGCACCAAACCCAGGGGGCACTGGGCTCAGGCCTCCCCCTTCCATCATTAGGGGAGGTTAATTAATTAGAGACTGGGCTTAAGCAGCAGCTCTTTAAGTAGGCCTTCTCCCCGAGCTACCCCTGGCAGTGGGACCTCTTCCACAACCAGTGTCCAACTCCCCCCAGCCTCGGTGCCCTTTCCAAGGCCACTGCCCCCGGTCCCGGGACCCCTGCCAGGTCCGGTGCCCCCGGTCCCAAAGCCATCACCGATACCCCACTGCCCCCCGGCCCCTACACCGCCACCGGAGCCCACCCAACCCCGGTACCCCGCTGTCCCGGGCCCCTACACCGCCACCAGAGTCCACCCAACCCCGGTACCCCGCTGTCCCGGGCCCCTACACCGCCACCAGAGCCCACCCAACCCCGGCCCCTACACCGCTACCGGAGCCCACCCAACCCCGGTACCCCGCTGTCCCGGGCCCCTACACCGCCAGCAGAGCCCACCCAACCCCGGTACCCCGCTGTCCCGGGCCCCTACACCGCCACCAGAGTCCACCCAACCCCGGTACCCGCTTGTCCCGGGACCCTACACCGCCACCAGAGTCCCACCCAACCCGGTACCCCGCTGTTCCGGGCCCCTACACCGCCCCCCCGGGGCCCACCCAACCCGGTACCCCGCTGTCCGGGCCCCTACACCGCCACAGAGGTCCACCCAACCCCGGTACCCCCGCTGTCCCGGGCCCCTACACCGCCAGCAGAGCCACCCAACCCCGGTACCCCGCTGTCCCGGGCCCCCTACACCGCCACCAGAGTCCACCAACCCCGGTACCCCGCTTGTCCCGGGCCCATACACCGCCACCAGAGCCCACCCAAACCCGGTACCCCGCTGTCCCGGCGCCCTACACCGCCCCCGGGGCCCACCCAACCCGGTACCCTCTCGCTGTCCCGGGCCCCCTACACGCCACCAGAGCCACCCAACCCCGGTACCCCCGCTTGTCCCGGACCCTACACCGCCACCAGAGCCCACCCAACCCCGGTACCCCGCTGTCCCCGGCCCCTACACCGCACAGAGCCCCACCCCAACCCCGGTACCCCGCTGTCCCCGGGCCCCCTACACCGCCAGCAGAGTCCACCCAACCCGGTACCCCGCTGTCCCGGCCCCTACACCGCCAGCAGAGCCCACCCAACCCCGGTACCCCGCTGTCCCGGGCCCCTACACCGCCACCAGAGTCCACCCAACCCCGGTACCCCGCTGTCCCGGGCCCCTACACCGCCACCAGAGCCCACCCAAACCCGGTACCCCGCTGTTCCGGGCCCCTACACCGCCCCCGGGGCCCACCCAACCCCGGTACCCCGCTGTCCCGGGCCCCTACACCGCCACCAGAGCCCACCCAACCCCGGTACCCCGCTGTCCCGGACCCCTACACCGCCACCAGAGCCCACCCAACCCCGGTACCCCGCTGTCCCCGGCCCCTACACCGCCACCAGAGTCCACCCAACCCCGGTACCCCGCTGTCCCGGGCCCCTACACCGCCACCAGAGTCCACCCAACCCCGGTACCCCGCTGTCCCGGGCCCCTACACCGCCCCCGGGCCCACCCAGGCCTGGTGCTGCTGCTCCTGCTGCTGCAGCTCGGTCTCATCCACGCAAGGCCGATCAAGGTTGAACCACAGGGACTCGGTAACGCGGGGCAGCAGCGAAGGGAAGAGCGTGGACATGGCGAGGCAGCCAGGCCGGCCGCTGCCGGCCGCGTCCCGGAAGTAGACACCTCCCGCGCCGGAAGTTGCTGGGTGTCCCTCGTGCGCATGCGCAAAGGAAGCACCGAGTCCGCGCCCGCCGCGGGGGGGCGTGACTATGCTGGGAGGGGGCGTGTAGTGGGCGTGGTTAGTGATGATTGACAACTGCGGCGGCTCCCTGCCCCGAAGCGAGTCCGGCCCGGGAGGAGCGGCGCCGGCGGGGGCTTCAGGGACTCCCCTCGGGTGTCTGTGACCCACCGAGGGGGATTTGGGGCCCCCGCTAGGGTATCTGAGACCCCTCCACGGGTGTCTGTAACCCACGGAGGGGTATTTGTGACCCATGGTGGTCATCTGGGACCCCCCCTGAGATATCTGAGACACCCGCACGAATGTCTATGACCCACGGGGGAATATCTGGATCCCTATAGGATATCAGAGACAACCCCCCCCGGGTGTCTATGACCCACGAGGAGATATTTCTGACCCCTCCTAGGATATCTGAGCCCCCCCCACGGGTGTCTCTGACCCACGGAGGGGTATTTGTGACCCATGGTGGGCATCTGGGACCACCCCACGAGATATCCGAGACGCCCCCACGGGTGTCTATGACCCACGGGGGAATATTTGGATCCCTATAGAATATCCGAGATGCCCCCACGGGTGACTATGACCCACGGAGGGGTATTTGTGACCCATGGTGGTCATCTGGGACCCCCTTGAGATATCTGAGATGCCCCCACGGATGTCTGTGACCCACGGGGGAATATTTGGATCCCTATAGGATATCCGAGACCCCCCCACGGGTGTCTCTGACCCACGAGGGGTATTTATGACCTGTGGGGGGGGGTCACCCCTTTCCCCCTGGCACGTCCCTCCCCCTCCCAGTTCAAGCAGCGCCATGGACCCTCCCCCCTGTCCCACTCTCCCTCCCCAATTCTCCCCTCCCCCAAACAGGGAGGGAGGGGGCGGAAAAACACCCACGAGTGGATTTTGGCTGCTGCTGGCCCCCACCCGGCGCCAGGCAGACTGGGATGGGACTGGAGGTGGGGGGGGGGGGACACCGAACTGAGTGGGGGGAGAAGGGCGGGGGGGAGGGGGATGACCTTTGGTAACCCCTACCCCGCCCCGGTGCCACCCAGAGCTCCTCCCAGGCTGGGGAAAGAGGCAGCAGCGGCCACCGGTGCTCCCAGTTCGGTGCCAGAGCTGCTCCCAGCCCGGTGCCAGAGCTGCTTCCAGTTTGGTGCCAGCTGTGGTTCCAGTTTGGTGCCAGCTGTGGTTCCAGTTCAGTGCCAGCTCTGCTCCCACTTAGGTGCCAGAGCTGCTCCCAGAGCTGCTCCCAGTTCGGTGCCAGCTCTGGTTCCAGTTCGGTGCCAGCTCCGGTTCCAGTTCGGTGCCAGCTCTGCTCTGGTGTCACTGGTGCCCCCCACGTGCCATGAGGGAGGACTTTGTCCCCAGGGTGCCCTCTCCAGCTCCACCAGCTCGGCTCTGAGGGCTTGCAAAGGTTGCTGGCAGGGGAGATGGCGACCAGGAGGCTCCTGCTGGGGGTCCTGCTGTGGGTGGGCGCTGCCAGGGCGGCGAGGGACAGCCTGACCAACGTCTGCATGGATGCCACCCACCACAAGAAGGAGCCTGGGCCCGAGGGGAAGCTCTATGGGCAGGTAAGGAGGGAAGGTCCTGGGACACCACCCCAGGCTGGTGGCATGGGGTGGGGTGGGTGTGACACACAGCAGGGTGTGCCCCAGGGAGACCCTCGTGGCCCCCCTGAGCCCACTCACAGCCAGCCTTAAAGACCCTTCCCATCCTTTGAGGACCACCCCCATGGAGACCACCCCATGGTGGATCTCAAATGCCTCTAAATCTGCTCCCAGCCACCCATGGGGACCCCTCCCATCCCTTGAGGACCACCTGATGGAGACCCTCGTGTCCACCCTCAACCCACTCACAACCACCCCTAGAGAACCCCTCATCCTTTGAGGACTCCCCCCCCACCATGGTGAACTTCAACTCCCCCTAGACCTGCACACAGCCACCCACAGAGACCCTTCCCCTCCCTTGAGGACCACCTCCTGGTGAACCTCCAGCCCTAGAGACCCTTGCCCTCCCTTGAGGACCACCCCCTGGTGAACCTCCAGCCCTAGAGACCCTTGCCCTCCCTTGAGGACCACCCCCTGGTGAACCTCAAGCCCTAGAGACCCTTGCCCTCCCTTGAGGACCACCCCCTGGTGAACCTCAAGCCCTTAAGACCTTTCCCATCCCTTGAGGACCACCCCATGGTGAACCTCAAGCCCTAGAGACCCTTGCCCTCCCTTGAGGACCACCCCCTGGTGAACCTCAAGCCCTTGAGACCCTTCCCCTCCCTTGAGGCCCCCTCCCCCCGTGGAGGCCACCACCCCTCCCCTCCTCCGTGGCGCCCCTGGCTGAGCTTTGCCCGCTCCCCCCTGCCCTGGGGGGCAGTGTGCCCTGTGGAAGGACAACGCCTGCTGCACGGCCAACACCAGCCAGGAAGCCCACCAGGACCAGTCCTACCTCTACAGCTTCAACTGGGACCACTGTGGGGTGATGCCCCCCAAGTGCAAGCGGCACTTCATCCAGGACACCTGCCTCTACGAGTGCTCCCCCAACCTGGGGCCGTGGATCGACCAGGTGGGTGCTGAGCCCCCCCCCCCCCCAGCACCCTCCCAGCCAGCCTGGGGCAGGCTGGGCCAGAGGGGCAGGCTGCGGGGGAAGGAATGGTGGAAGGGAATTGGAGGACCCTGGAATGAGTCAGAGGATCCTGGGATCCTAGAGATGTAGAATCCCTGAATCAGAGGATCCTCAAATCCTGGAATCAGAGAACCCTAGAGTCCTGGAATCATAGAATCCTGGAACCCTGCAATCCTAGAGTCCTGCAATCATAGAACCCTAGAATCCTAGAGTCCTGGAATCCTAGAATCCTAGAGTCCTGGAATCATAAAATCCTAGAATCCTAGAATCCTGGAATCACAGAGTCCTGCAATCATAGAACCCCAGAACCTTGGAATCCTAGAACCTTAGGATCCTAGAACCCTGGAATCCTGCAACCCTAGAATCCTAGTGTCCTGGAATCCTGGAATACTACAACCCTGGCATCCTAGAATCCTGTAATCATAGAATTCTGGAATCCTAGAATCCTAGACCCCTAGAGTCATGGAGGCATAGAATCAGTCCTTGAATCCTAGACCCCTAGAGTCATGGAGGCATAGAATCAGTCCTGGAATCCTAGAACCCTAGAGTCATGGAGGCATAGAATCAGTCCTGGAATCCTAGACCCCTAGAGTCATGGAGGCATAGAATCAGTCCTTGAATCCTAGACTCCTAGAGTCATGGAGGCATAGAATCAGTCATGGAATCCTAGAGGCATAGAATCAGTCACTGAATCCTAGAACCCTAGAGTCATAGTCACAGAATCCCAGAATCCTGGAATCCTAGAACCCTAGAACCCCAGAGTCATAGAATTTTAGGATCCTAGAGCCCTAGAATCCTCAAATCCAGAATCCTAGAGCCATAGAATCCCAGATTCACAGAATTGTCAGGGTCAGAAAGGACCTCAAGGCTCAGCCAGTCCCACCCCCCCTGCCATGGGCAGGGACACCTCACACCAGAGCAGGCTGCTCACAGCCACCTCCAGCCTGCCCTTGAACACCTCCAGGGATGAGGCTTCCACCCTCTCCCTGAGCAGCCTGTGCCAGGCTCTCACCACCCTCATGGGGAAGAACTTCTTCCTCACATCCAATCTCAATCTCCCCACTTCTAGTTCTGCTCCATCCCCCCCAGTCCTATCCCTCCCTGACACCCTCAAAAGTCCCTCCCCAGCTTTCCTGTTGCCCCCTGCAGATCCTGGAAGGCCACAAGAAGGTCTCCTGGGAGCCTTCTCTGGTTGTCCAGGAGCCAGCAATGTGCTCTGGTGGCCAAGAAATCCAAGGGCAGCCTGGGGTGGAGTGGAAGGGCAGCCTGGGGAGCAGGTCAGAGAGGTTCTCCACCCCCTGTGCTCTGCCCTGCTGAGGCTGCATCTGGAATCTTGTGTCCAGTTCTGGGCCCCTCAGTCAGGAGGGGCAGGGAGCAGCTGGGCAGAGGCCAAGGGAGAGCCAGGAGCATGATTTGGGCACTTGAGCATCTCCCCTGGGCAGAGAGGCTGAGATGAAGATGGGCAGGGGCAGTGCCCAGAGGCTGCAGCCCAGAGGCAGTGCCCAGAGGCTGTGCCCAGAGGCTGCTCAGTGCTGCCCAATGCCAGCCCAAGGGGCAGGGGGGAAGCTGAGGCAGAGGAAGGTCCATGGGAACAGGAGGAAGGATTTTGTCCCTGTGGGGGTGGAGCAGGCTGCCCGGGGGGGGGGCTGTGGAATCTCCTTCTGTGGAGATATTCAACCACCCCCCGGCTGCTTTCCTGGGTACCCTGCCTTGGGTGGTGCTGCCCTGGCGAGGGGGGGACTGGGCTGGGGGGGTCCCTTGCCGCCCCTGGCATCGCTTCTGTGAGTGATCCCTTCAATGCCACCCTCACTGGGATCAACTGGGCGCCAGCTGGGTGGGTTCTGCCCTCTCCTGCCAGGCTGACAGCAGCTGGAGGAAGGAGAGGATCCTCCATGTGCCGCTGTGCCGGGAGGACTGCGAGCAGTGGTGGGAGGACTGCCAGGAGGCTCTCACCTGCAAGGTCAACTGGCACAAGGGCTGGAACTGGACCTCAGGTCAGTGCTAGGGGCACCACCAGGGCTGGGCTGGAGGCTCCTGCGGGGAGGCTGTGGGCAGGTGGAGAAGTGACCCCCCCACCCTATGGGGGATCTGCTCCCAGCCAGGGCATCTGGGACCATTTTGGTTGCCCACTATGGATCACCATGGGGTGGGAGGGGTCTCCAGGAGTGGCTGTGAGAGGGTTGAGTGGGCACCTGAGGGTCTCCATGGGGTGGTCTCCTTGGGGTGTTCCTCAAGGGATGAGAAGGGTCTCTGTGGGTGGTTGTAAGGAGGTCTGAGGGGGCTTGAAGTTCACCATGGGGTGGTCTTCAAGGCATGGGAGGGTCTCCATGGGTGGGTTGAGGGTGGACACAAGGGTCTCCATGGAGTGGTCCTCAAGGGATGGGAGGGTCTCCATGGGTGGCTGTGAGTGGGTTAAGGGTGGACACGAGGCTCTCCGTGGGGTGGTCCATCAAGGGCTGGGAAGGGTCTCCATGGGTGGCTGTGAGTGGGTTGAGGGTGGACACAAGGGTCTCCATGGGGTGGTCCTCAAGGGATGGGAGGGGTCTCCATGGGGTGGTCCTCAGGCATGGGAAGGGTCTCCGTGGGTGGCTGTGAGTGGGTTGAGGGTGGACACAGAGGTCTCCATGGGGTGGTCCTCAAGGGATGGAAGGGTCTCCATGGGGTGGTCCTCAAGGGCTGGGAAGGGTCTCCGTGGGTGGCTGTGAGTGGGTTGAGGGTGGACACAAGGGTCTCCATGGGGTGGTCCTCAAGGGCTGGAAGGGTCTCCATGGGGTGGTCTCAAGGGCTGGGAGGGTCTCCATGGGTGGCTGTGAGTGGGTTGAGGGTGGACACGAGGGTCTCCATGGGGTGGTCCTCAAGGGATGGGAAGGGTCTCCATGGGGTGGTCCTCAAGGGCTGGGAAGGGTCTCCATGGGTGGCTGTGAGTGGGTTGAGGGTGGACACAAGGTCTCCATGGGGTGGTCTCAAGGGCTGGGAAGGGTCTCCATGGGTGGCTGTGAGTGGTTGAGGGTGGACACAAGGGTCTCCATGGGGTGGTCCTCAAGGGCTGGGAAGGGTCTCCATGGGTGGCTGTGAGTGGGTTGAGGTGGACACAAGGGTCTCCATGGGGTGGTCTCAAGGGCTGGGAAGGGTCTCCATGGGTGGCTGTGAGTGGGTTGAGGGTGGACACGAGGGTCTCCATGGGGTGTCCTCAAGGGCTGGGAAGGGTCTCCATGGGTGGCTGTGAGTGGGTTGAGGGTGGACACGAGGGTCTCCATGGGGTGGTCTCAAGGGCTGGGAAGGGTCTCCATGGGTGGCTGTGAGTGGGTTGAGGTGGACACAAGGGTCTCCATGGGGTGGTCCTCAAGGGATGGGAGGGTCTCCATGGTGGCTGTGAGTGGGTTGAGGGTGGACACGAGGGTCTCCATGGGTGGTCCTCAAGGGCTGGGAAGGTCTCCATGGGTGGCTGTGGGTGGGTTGAGGGTGGACACAAGGGTCTCCATGGGGTGGTCTCAAGGGCTGGGAAGGGTCTCCATGGTGGCTGTGAGTGGGTTGAGGGTGGACACAAGGGTCTCCATGGGGTGGTCTCAAGGGCTGGGAAGGGTCTCCATGGGTGGCTGTGAGTGGGTTGGGGTGGACACGAGGGTCTCCATGGGGTGGTCTCAAGGGCTGGGAAGGGTCTCCATGGTGGCTGTGAGTGGGTTGAGGTGGACACAAGGGTCTCCGTGGGGTGGTCTCAAGGCTGGGAAGGGTCTCCATGGTGGCTGTGAGTGGGTTAAGGGTGGACACAAGGGTCTCCGTGGGGTGGTCTCAAGGATGGGAAGGGTCTCCATGGGTGGCTGTGAGTGGGTTAAGGGTGACACAAGGGTCTCCATAGGGTGGTCCTCAAGGGCTGGGAAGGGTCTCCATGGGTGGCTGTGAGTGGGTTGAGGGTGGACACAAGGGTCTCCATGGGGTGGTCCTCAAGGGATGGGAGGGGTCTCCATGGGTGGCTGTGAGTGGGTTGAGGTGGACACGAGGGTCTCCGTGGGGTGGTCAAGGGCTGGGAAGGGTCTCCATGGGTGGCTGTGAGTGGGTTGAGGGTGGACACGAGGGTCTCCATGGGGTGGTCCTCAAGGGCTGGGAAGGGTCTCCATGGGTGGCTGTGAGTGGGTTGAGGGTGGACACGAGGCTCTCCGTGGGGTGGTCCTCATGGAATGGGGGGGTGGGTGTCTCCATGGGTGGCTGTGAGCGGGCCAGGGGGGGCTCGAGCTGCACCCTGGGGTGTTCCTCCTGGAGGGGGAGGTCTCCCCCACGAGCTGCGGTGCTCTCCCCACGCGCAGCACGCCGAGCCCCTCCTAACCCTCCCCTCTCCCCAAGCCGCCTCCCTCCCGCCCTGACCTCCTCTCCTCTCCTGCCCCCCCAGGCACCAACCAGTGTCCCCAGGGCTCCATGTGCCAGAGGTTCAGGGTGGTGTTCCCCACCCCAGCCAGGCTGTGCGAGGACATCTGGTCCCAGTCCTACCGGTGGAGCCCTCACCGGCGGGGCAGCGGCCGCTGCATCCAGATGTGGTTCGACCCCGCCCAGGGCAACCCCAACGTGGCCGTGGCACGGTTCTATGCCAAGGCTGCTGCCCCCCCCCGGGGGCCTGCCCCTCGCCTCGGGGGGCCTGCTGCTGCTGCCCACCGCCGGCCGGCTGCTCCTCTCCGCCTGACATGGAGGTCGCCGTGGCCGTGCTCGATGCAAGCCTGGAGACCACCCCGTGGAGACCCCCATGATCCCTCTCGACCACCCCATGGAGACCCTCCCAGCCCTTGAGGACCACCCCATGGAGACCACCCTGTGGTGAACACCCCATGGAGACCCTCATGATCCCTCTCGACCACCCCATGGACCCCTTCCCAGCCCTTGAGGACCAGCCCATGGAGACCACCCCATGGTGAACATCCCATGGAGACCCTCATGATCCCTCTCAACCCCCCCATGGACCCCCTCCCAGCCCTTGAGGACCACCCCATGGAGACCACCCCATGGTGAACACCCCATGGAGACCCTCATGATCCCTCTCAACCCCCCCATGGACCCCCTCCCAGACCTTGAGGACCACCCCATGGAGACCCTCATGATCCCTCTCAACCCCCCATAGACCCCTTCCCAGCCCTTGAGGACCACCCCATGGTGAACACACCATGGAGACCCTCATGACCCCCCATAGACCCCTTCCCAGCCCTTGAGGACCACCCCATGGTGAACACCCCGTGGAGACCCTCATGATCCCTCTCAACCCATCCATGAAGAGCTTCCCACCCCATGGTGAACCTCAAGCCCCTCTAGACCTCCTCAAGCCACCCCATGGAGACCCTCATGCCCCCCCCTCAGCCCACTCACAGCCAACCATGGAGACCCCTTCCATCCCTTGAAGACCATCCCATGGAGACCACCCCTAGGAGACCACCCCATAGTGACCCTCAGGTCCCCCCTCAACCCACTCACAGCCACCCACAGAGACCCTTCCCACCCCATGAGGACCACCCCATGGAGCCCACCCCATGGTGAACCTCAAGCCCCCCTAGACCTGCTCTCAGCCACCCATGAAGACCCTTCCTACCCCATGAAGACCACCCCATGGAGGTCCTCAAGCCACCCATGCAGACCCCTGCTATCCCTTGAGGACTCCCCCATGGAGACCATCTCTCCCCCTCCATGGGACACCCCAAAAGTTCCCTGGCTGCTGTGAGCCCCCCCCCCCAATTGAATAAAGACCCCAGACCCCCCTTGGGGGTGCTGCTCTTTGGGGGGAGGTCAAGCAGGGGGAATTTGGGGGGTGCTGGTCCTGCTCTTTTTGGGGGCTGAAAGGCTGTGGGAGTTGGGGGGGGTTGGTCCAGCTCTTTCGGGGGATGCAGGGTAGGAAGGGGAACCCCTTGGGGACCCCTACCCACGCTCTCGGTTCTCCCCGCCCCCCCCCCCATTCCCATGTGCCCCATCCCAAATGTCCCCTCCCCCCAAGTCCCCTCCCCCTTCCCATGTCCCCACCCTCTGTCCCCTTTCCCCAATGTCCCATCCCCATTCCCAGTGCCCCTCCCCCCAGTGTCCCCTCCCCCAGTGTCCCCTCCCATTCCCAGTGACCCCTCCCCATTCCCTCCCCATTCTCAGTGTCTCACCCTCACCCTTCGCCCACCCCCTGAAGACCCCTTCCCATTCCCCACTGTGTCCCCCCTCCCCATCACACTATCCGGGGGGGGCACTGGAAGGACTGGGGTCACTGGAGAGGTGGCAGTGACAGACTGGGGGGCACTGGGGGCAGAGGGAGAGCCAGGCTGGGGGGCACTGGGGGGACTGGAGGGCACAAGAGAAGTGGCTGCGACGAACTGGCACTGGAAGTTCTGGGGGGCACTGGAGAGCTGGCAGCGACAGTCTGGGGGGCACTGGAGAACTGGGGGGCACTGGAGAGCTGGGAGCGACAGTCTGGGGGGCACTGGAGAACTGGGGGGCACTGGAGAGCTGGCAGCGACAGTCTGGGGGGCACTGGAGAACTGGCAGCGACAGTCTGGGGGGCACTGGAGAGCTGGGAGGCGACAGTCTGGGGGGCACTGGAGAACTGGGGGGCACTGGAGAGCTGGCAGCGACAGTCTGGGGGGCACTGGAGAACTGGCAGCGACAGTCTGGGGGGCACTGGAGAGCTGGGGGGCACTGGAGAGCTGGCAGCGACAGTCTGGGGGGCACTGGAGAGCTGGCAGCGACAGTCTGGGGAGCACTGGAGAGCTGGGGGGCACTGGAGAGCTGGCAGCGACAGTCTGGGGGGCACTGGAGAGCTGGCAGCGACAGTCTGGGGAGCACTGGAGAACTGGGGGGCACTGGAGAGCTGGCAGCGGACAGTCTGGGGGGCACTGGAGAGCTGGCAGCGACAGTCTGGGGAGCACTGGAGAACTGGGGGGCACTGGAGAGCTGGGAGCGACAGTCTGGGGGGCACTGGAGAACTGGCAGCGACAGTCTGGGGGGCACTGGAGAGCTGGGAGCGACAGTCTGGGGGGGCACTGGAGAACTGGGGGGCACTGGAGAGCTGGGAGGCGACAGTCTGGGGGGCACTGGAGAACTGGCAGCGACAGTCTGGGGGGCACTGGAGAGCTGGGGGCACTGGAGAGCTGGCAGCGACAGTCTGGGGGGCACTGGAGAGCTGGCAGCGACAGTCTGGGGAGCACTGGAGAACTGGGGGGCACTGGAGAACTGGCAGCGACAGTCTGGGGGGCACTGGAGAGCTGGGAGCGACAGTCTGGGGGGCACTGGGAGGTCGGAGGGGACACTGTCCATCCAGTACCCCCAGTCTAGTCCTGTCCCACCCCCTCCCTGTCCTCCCCACCCTCCCTTGTCCCCACCCTCCCCTCCGCCCCCCCGGTCCCCGCCTCCCCGAACCCCCGAGCGCGGCCCCGCTGCGCGCTCCCGCTCGGTGCCCGGACTATGGCGGCAGGTCCGGGGGGGGAGCGGCGGCGGCGGCGGCGGAGCCGGGGCTGGGGTCGGGGGGGGCGGTCCGGGGCCACCTCCTCCTCCCTTGTCGCTGTCGCCGGTCCCTCCGCCCTGGTACCACCGGGACCTGAGCCGGGCGGCGGCCGAGGAGCAGCTGGCCCGGGCCGGGCGGGACGGAAGCTTCCTGGTGCGGGACAGCGAGAGCGTGGCAGGGGCCTTCGCACTGTGCCTCCTGTGAGTGCCGGGGCGGCGGGGGCAACGGCGGGGAACGGGGGGTGCGGGAGCGACGGGGGGCACGGGGGGGAACGGGGGGTACCGGGCGGGACTGGGGTGCCGGGGGGAGTCTTCGTACTGTGCCTCCTGTGAGTGCCGGGGCGGCGGGGGCAACGGCGGGGAACGGGGAACGGGGGTGCGGGAGGGACGGGGGGAACAGGGGTACCGGGCGGGACTGGGGTGCCGGGGGGAGTCTTCGTACTGTGCCTCCTGTGAGTGCCGGGGCGGGCGGGGGGGTACGGGAGGATGGGGGTGCGGGAGGGACGGGGGGAAACGGGGGGACGGGGGTACCGGGCGGGACTGGGGTGCCGGGGGGCGTCTTCGTACTGTGCCTCCTGTGAGTGCCGGGGCGGCGGGGCACGAGGGGATGGGGTACGGGAGGGATTGGGGTGCCGGGGGGAGTCTTCGTACTGTGCCTCCTGTGAGTGTCGGGGCAGCGGGGGGTACGGGAGGATGGGGGTACGGGAGGGACGGGGGGAAACGGGGGTAGGGGGGGAACGGGGGTACCGGCCGGGATTGGGGTGCCGGGGGGAGTCTTCGCCCTGCGCCTCCTATGAGTGCCGGGGGAAGGGGGGGTACGGGGGGGAATGGGGGTACCGGGCGGGACTGGGGTGCCGGGGGGGAGTCTTCGTACTGTGCCTCCTGTGAGTGCCGGGGGAACGGGGCGATGGGGGTACGGGGGCACTGAGGTACCAGGCGGGCCGGGGGTGCCGGGGGGAGTGTATTCGCACTGTGCCTCCTGTGAGTGCCGGGGGAAACGGGGGTACGGGGGTACCGGGGGTATCGGGCAGGACGGGGATGCTGGGGGGGAGGTCTTCGCCCCGTGTCTCCTGTGTGTGCCGGGGGGAAACGGGTGATACGGGGGAGGGACGGGGGTGCCGGGGGGCGATCTTCGCCCTGTGCCTCCTGTTAGTGCCGGGGGGAAACGGGGGTACGGGAGGAACGGGAGGATGCGGGTACGGGGGTACTGGGGTGCCGGGGGGCGGTCTTCGCCCTGTGTCTCTTGTGAATGCCGGTGGGAAACGGGGGGGGCGGGGGGAACTGGGGGGACGGGGGGTCTTCGCCCTGTGCCTCTTGTGAGTGCCGGGAGGAAACGGGGAGAACGGGGAGGGATGGGGGTACTGGAGGGACGGGGGTACCGGGCGAGGCGGGGGTGCCGGGGGGGCCGTCTTCGCACTGTGTCTCCTGTGAGTGCCGGGAGTAACGGGGGGATGGGGTAACGGGAGGAGCGAGGGGACGGGGGAAGCGGGGCCTCCTGGCGGGACTGGGGTACCGGGGTGGGGGGCTTCGTCCTGTGCCTCCTGTGAGTACCGGGGGGAAAGAGGATAACGGGGGACGGGAGTAACCGGGATGGCCTTCGCCCTGTGCCCGCTGTGGGTACCGGGGGGGAACGGGGGTACTGGGGGCACGGGAGTGAACGGGGATGACCAGGGGTACCGGTGGAAACGGGGGTCCTTCGCCCTCTGCCTGCTGTGAGTACCGGGCACCGGGGGGCCACCGGGGATACCTTGGGTAACGGGGGACCCGGCGGGGGGACGCCGGCGATGCCGGGGGACGTGGCGGGGATACCGGGGGAGCCTTCGGCCTGTGCCTGCTGCGAGTGCCGGCGGCACCGGGGGGTAACGGGGGGGCCAGAGCGGGGCCAGTGGGGAGGACACGGCGGGGGGACACACCGGGCAAAACGGAGGAGACACAGCGGGGCTACCGGGGACGTACGGGGTACACCGGGGAGGGAGGGACACAACGTGGGGAACCCCACGGATAACGGGGAGGACACGGCGGGGATACCGGGGTTGGGGGGGGACGACCTTCGCGCTGTGCCTGCTGTGAGTCCCGGCGGGGGGGACACACACCGGGGGGGCACCGGGGAGCCCGGGGGTGGCCTTCGCGCTGTGCCTGCCGTGAGTGCTGGGCACCGGGGGAGCATCGGGGGACTACCGGCAGCGAGCTCTGCCTGCTGTGAGTCCCGGGCGACCGGGGGGGGGGACACCGTGGGGGGAATGGCGGCGACACACCGCGGGGGGACGACGACCCCGGGGATACCGGGGGAAGGAAAGGGGGAGCGAATGGAGAGCACTGGGAGGGAACTGGGAGGGACTGGAGGAGGGGACCCGGCGGAGAGGATCCGGGGCGCGGGGGAAGCGCCGCGGAGTAGTGGGAGGGAAACCGGAGAGCACCGCGGGAGGGACCGGGGAGGTACCGGGAGAGCCCCGGGAAGGAGAATGGAGAGCGCTGGGAGGGCACGGGAAGGGGAGTGTTGGGGGGGAGGAGGGGGACACCGGAGAGACACCGGGGGGCACCGGAGAGGGACTGGGAGGGGGGGGAGGGGGGGGCCAGAGAGGTGGCAGCGACAGACTGGGGGGCACTGGAGAGCTGGCACTGCCAGACTGGGGGGCACTTGGGGCTGATGGAAAGCCAGACTGCGGGGGACTGGGGGAGCTGGCACTGCCAGACTGGAGGGCACTGGGAGAACTGGGGGGCACTGGTGAGCTGGGGAGCAGTGGAGAGGTGGCAGTGACAAACTAGGGGGCACTGGGAGAACTGGGGGGCACTGGAGAGCTGGCAGTGCCAGCCTGAGGGGCACTGGGAACAGGAGACAACACCTCCCTGGCACCTCTGCCTGTTGGCAGTGCCCAGGTGTGCCCCTGGGCAGCGCTGGAGGGCAGCTGGCAGCTTGCTGTGGTTTCTGGCTGGGTGGTGGCACCTCGGGCACCTCCAGAGTGCCCTGCAGGCACTGGAAGCTGCTGGCTCCTTCCAGCGAAACCAGTGGCACCTGGGAGGGTGCCAGCTGTGCCATGTGTTGTGTGCCAGGGGCCCAGTGCCATGTGTTGTGTGCCCAGTGCTATGTGTTCTGTGCCAGGGTTCCAGTGCCATGTGTTCTGTGCCCAGTGCCATGTGTTGTGTGCCAGGGTCTCAGTGTCATGTGTTGTGTGCCATGCACTGTGCCATGTGTCATGAAGTGCCAAGTGTAGTGTGCCCTGTGTTGTGCTTCATGTGCCCTGTGGCCCATCCCAAGTGCCCTGTGTTGTGCTTCGTGTGCCCTGTGCCATGTGTCCTGTGCCCTGTGCCCCATCCCAAGTGCCCTGTGTTGTGCTTCATGTGCCAAGTGCCCTGTGTTGTGCTTTGTGAGCCCTGTGCCATGTGTCCTGTGCCACGTGTCCAGTGCTAAGTGCCACTGTGCCCTCTGCCATCTGTTGTGTGCCCTGTGCCCAGTGCCCTGTGCCAAGTGCCCCCTGCCAGTGCAGGCCGGGTGGCACCGCTCCTGGCACCCTTCTCCAGCCCTGTGCCTGCTGCCAGTTTGCTTCCCTGGCCCTGTGGGCACAACGTTGGCACAGCAGGCATGGGCTGGGGGTGGGGGGGTTGGCATGGTGGTGGTGCCATGCCAGGGTGGCACCAGAGGCACCTGAGGGGGTGTCTGTGCCCACAGGTTCCAGAAGCATGTCCACACCTACCGCATCCTGCCCGACGAGGAGGACTTCCTGGCAGTGCAGGTGGGCACTGCCATCCCTGCCCTGGGCACTGGGCACCCTCCCTGCTGAGAGACCTGGGAGGGTGCCAGTGTGGCCTGGGGGGGCACTGGGGTGGTAGGGCTGGCTCAGATCTGTGCCGGCAGAGTGCCCTCCTCCTTGACACTGCCTCAGCACTGTGCCAACAGTGTGTCCAACTCCCTGGCACTGCTTCAGCCCTGTGCCAACAGCTTGCCCAGCTCCCTGGCACTGTCTCAATGCTGTGCTAACTGTGTGCCCAGTTCCCTGGCACTGCTTCAGCCCTGCTCCAACAGCATGCCCAGCTCATTGGCACTGCTTCAGCCCTGCTCCAACAGCATGCCCAGCTCATTGGCACTGCTTCAGCCCTGTGCCAACAGCTTGCCCAGCTCCCTGGCATTGCTTCAGCCCTGTGCCAACAGCTTGCCCAGCTCATTGGCACTGCCTCAGCCCTGTGCCAACAGCATGCCCAGCTCATTGGCACTGCCTCAGCCCTGTGCCAACAGCTTGCCCAGCTCCCTGGCACTGCTTCAGCCCTGTGCCAACAGCTTGCCCAGCTCCCTGGCACTGCTTCAGCCCTGTGCCAACAGCTTGCCCAGCTCCCTGGCACAGCTTCAGCCCTGTGCCAACAGCTTGCCCAGCTCCCTGGCACTGCTTCAGCCCTGTGCCAAGAGCTTGCCCAGCTCCCTGCCACTGCTTCAGCCCTGTGCCAAGAGCTTGCCCAGCTCCCTGGCACTGCTTCAGCCCTGTGCCAACAGCTTGCCCAGCTCCCTGGCACTGCTTCAGCCCTGTACCAACAGCGTGCCCAGCTGATTGGCACTGCATGGGTATCCCTTTTTTGGGGGTCTCTTTTTGGGGGTCCCTGTGTGGGGATCCTCCATTTCAGAGGGTCCCTTTTTGGGGTTCTCTTTGTGGGGGTCCCCCTTCTGGGGGTTTTGGGGGGTCCCTGTTGGCTGTTGCCACAGGAGGATCCCTTTCGGGGGGGGGTCCCTTTTTTAGGGACCTCTTTGGGGGGGGTTCCTCCATGGGGGCTCCCTCCATGAGGGTTCCTCCGTGGGGGCTCCTTCTCTAAAGGTCCCTCCATGGGGGCTTTCTTCCTGAGGCTCCCTCCATGGGGGCTCCCTCCATGGGGGCTTCCTCCATGAAGGTCCCTCCATAATGATCCCTCCCTGAGGCTCCCTCCATGTGGGCTCCCTCCATAATGATCCCTCCATGGGGGCTCCCTCCATGGGGGCTCCCTCCATGAAGGTCCCTCCATAATGATCCCTCCCTGAGGGTTCCTCCGTGGGGGCTCCCTCCATGGGGGCTCCCTCCATGAAGGTCCCTCCGTAATGATCCCTCCCTGAGGGTTCCTCCGTGGGGGCTCCCTCCATGGGGGCTCCCTCCATGGGGGCTCCCTCCGTAATGATCCCTTCCTGAGGGTTCCTCCGTGGGGGCTCCCTCCCTGAGGGTCCCTCTAGGGTCCCTCCATGCAGATCCCTCCCCGGGGGTCCCTTTCCCGGGGGGTGGGGATGTCCCTGGCCGGGGGGTGTGCCCCAGCCCAGGGCCGTCTCCCGGTGACCCCCAGCCGCGTGGCTGTCCCCGCAGACCTCGCAGGGGGTGCAGGTGAGACGCTTCAAGACCCTGAGCGAGTTGATCGCCCTCTACCTCCAGCCCAACCAGGGCCTGGTCTGCACCCTCCTCTTCCCCGTCGAGAGGGACAAGGAGAAGGACAGCCTGGAGGACAAGGACTACTCAGGTGGGAGGGAGCTCGCCCGCCCCGGGCCGGGCCGGGGGGTGCCCAGCCGAGAGCCGTGCCTCACCCCCAGCCCTGCCTTGCAGACGGAGAGGACGAGAAGCCGCCGCTGCCGCCCCGCTCCGCCGCCCCCGGGGGGCTCAGCCCCACCGGCCCCGCGCCGGCCCTGCCCGACCCTGCCGCCGACAGGTCAGGGGCTGCTCCCTGCCCACCACCCCCTCCCTGCCCGACCCCGCCGCCGACAGGTCAGGGGCTGCTCCCTGCCCACCACCCCCTCCCTGCCCGACCTGCCCGACCCTGCCCACCCTGCCTGACCCTGCCGCCGACAGGTCAGGGGCTGCTCCCTCCCCTCTACCCCCTCCCTGCCCACCACCCCCTCCCTGCCCACCCTGCCTGACCCTGCCTCCGACAGGTCAGGGGCTGCTCCCTCCCCTCTACCCCCTCCCTGCCCACCCTGCCCGACCCTGCCCGCCCTGCCCGACCCTGCCGCCGACAGGTCAGGGGCTGCTCCCTGCCCACCACCCCCTCCCTGCCCACCCTGCCCGACCCTGCCCACCCTGCCCGACCCTGCCGCCGACAGGTCAGGGGCTGCTCCCTGCCCACCACCCCCTCCCTGCCCGCCCTGCCCGACCCTGCCGCCGACAGGTCAGGGGCTGCTCCCTCCCCTCTACCCCCTCCCTGCCCGCCCTGCCCGACCCTGCCCGACCCTGCCGCCGACAGGTCAGGGGCTGCTCCCTCCCCTCTACCCCCTCCCTGCCCACCCTTCCCGACCCTGCCGCCGACAGGTCAGGGGCTGCTCCCTCCCCTCTACCCCCTCCCTGCCCACCCTTCCCGACCCTGCCCACCCTGCCCGACCCTGCCTCCGACAGGTCAGGGGCTGCTCCCTCCCCTCTAACCCCTCCCTGCCCGCCCTGCCCGACCCTGCCGCCGACAGGTCAGGGGCTGCTCCCTCCCCTCTACCCCCTCCCTGCCCGCCCTGCCCGACCCTGCCGCCGACAGGTCAGGGGCTGCTCCCTCCCCTCTACCCCCTCCCTGCCCACCCTGCCCGACCCCACTGCCAACAGCTCAGGAGATGGTCCCTCTCCCCCCTCTCCCCTCCTCTCCCCCCCTCTCCCCCCTCTCCCCCCTCTCCCCCCCTCCCCCCCTCTCCCCCCCTTCCCCCCCCTCCCCCACTTCCCCCCCCCTCCCCCACTTCCCCCCCCCTCCCCCACTTCCCCCCCCTCTCCTCCCCCTTCCCCCCCTCTCCTCCCCCTTCCCTCCCTCTCCTCCCCCTTCCCCCCCTCTCCTCCCCCTTCCCCCCCTCTCCTCTCCCTTCCCCCCCCTCTCCTCCCCCTTCCCCCCCCTCCTCCCCCTTCCCCCCCTCTCCTCCCCCTTCCCCCCCTCTCCTCCCCCCTCCCCCCTCTCCTCCCCCTCCCCCCTCTCCTCCCCCCTCCCCCCTCTCCTCCCCCTCCCCCCTCTCCTCCCCATCCTCCACCCCCTCCCCGTCCTCCACCTCTTCTCCGTCCTCCACCTCCACAGCCCCAATGGCCTCAGCAGCATCTCCCATGAGTACCTGAAGGGCAGCTACAGCCTGGACCTGGAGGCCGTCAGGGGTGGGGCCAGCAGCCTCCCACACCTCAACAAGACCTTGGTGACCTCCTGCAAACGGCTCCACAGGTGTGTGGGGGGAGGTGGATGGATGGAGGTGGCTGGGGATGGAGGGATGGATGGAGGTGGCTGGGGATGGAGGGATGGATGGAGGTGGCTGGGGATGGAGGGATGGATGGAGGTGGTTGGGGATGGAGGGGTGGATGGAGGTGGCTGGGGATGGAGGGATGGATGGAGGTGGCTGGGGATGGAGGGGTGGATGGAGGTGGTTAGGGATGGATGGAGGTGGTTGGGGATGGAGGGGTGGATGGAGGTGGCTGGGGATGGAGGGGTGGATGGAGGTGGCTGGGGATGGAGGGGTGGATGGAGGTGGCTGGGGATGGAGGGGTGGATGGAGGTGGCTGGGGATGGAGGGGTGGATGGAGGTGGCTGGGGATGGAGGGGTGGATGGAGGTGGTTGGGGATGGAGGGGTGGATGGAGGTGGTTGGGGATGGAGGGGTGGATGGAGGTGGTTGGGGATGGAGGGATGGATGGAGGTGGTTGGGGATGGAGGTGGAGGGAGAGGGAGAGGGAGGGAGGTGGATGGAGAGGGAGGTGGAGAGGGAGGTGGATGGGGGTGGGTGGAGATGTGTGGGCAGGCAGTTGGCAGCCCCTGCCCCTGCTCCTCCTCATCCCCAGCGAGGTGGACAAGGTGCTGGCAGGGCTGGAGATCCTCTCCAAGGTCTTTGACCAGCAGAGCTCCTCCATGGTCTCCAAGATCCTGCAGCAGGTGAGGGGAACAGGGGGACTGCTCCCACCCTGAGGATCCCATCCTGCTTCATTCCATGGTGCTGGGTTGGAGCTGAGGGTCCCATCCTGCCCCTGCTGGGATCTGGGCTGGATCTGGGGGGGGGGGGGGTCCCATCCTGCCCCATCCCCTGGTGTTGGGTTGGATCTGAGGGTCCCATCCTGCCCCTGCTGGGATCTGGGCTGGATCTGAGGGGGGTGTCCCATCCTGCCCCGTCCCATGATGCTGGGTTGGAGCTGAGGGTCTCATCCTGCCCCTGCTGGGATCTGGGCTGGATCTGGGGGGGTCCCATCCTGTCCCTGAGGGGGTAAAGGCTGGGTGCTAGGTGGTGCTGGGTCCCACAGCCTGCAGGGCAGAGCGGGGAGCAGGAGCTGGAGACCTTGGTGCTGAAGCTCTCGGTGCTGAAGGACTTCCTGGCCAGCATTGAGAAGAAGGTGGTACTGGGAGGCACTGGGAGGCACTGGGGAGCAGTGGGGACCACTGGGGAGTACTAGAGCAGTGGGGAGTACTGGAGCAGTGGGGAGCAGTGGGGAACACTGGGAGCAGTGGGGAGCTCTGGGGAGCAGTGGGGAACACTGGGAAGCAATAGGAGCAGTGGGGAGCTCTGGGGAGCACTGGGAAGCAGTGGGGAGCACTGGGAAGCAATAGGAGCAGTGGGGAGCACTGGGAAGCAGTGGGGAGCACTGGGAAGCAATAGGAGCAGTGGGGAGCAGTGGGGAGCAGTGGGAAGCAATAGGAGCAGTGGGGAGTTCTGGGGAACACTGGGAGCAGTGGGGAGCAGTGGGGAGCAGTGGGAAGCAATAGGAGCAGTGGGGAGCACTGGGAAGCAATAGGAGCAGTGGGGAGCAGTGGGGAGCACTGGGAAGCAATAGGAGCAGTGGGGAGCTCTGGGGAACACTGGGAGCAGTGGGGAGCACTGGGGGGCAGTGGGGAGCACCAGGAAGCAATAGGAACAATGTGCTCTGGGGGTGCTGAGCTCTGGGTGCTGGCCTGGGCTCCAGGGGCAGCTGTTGGCACCATGGGTGGCATCAGGGGGACCTCATGGCTGGGTGGTGGAACTCGGGGGGACTGGAGGGGCCTGGTGATGAGGGTGAGGATGATGATGCCGCTGCTGATGCTGGGATGTGTGCGGCAGGCGCTGAAGGCTCTGCAGGACATGAGCTCTGCTGCCCCTGCTGCCCCCTGCCAGCCTCTGTCTCGCAAGGCCAAAAGCATCCCCGTGCAGACCTTCGAGGTGGGGCTGGGGGCGCTGCGGGGGCTGGGCATGGGGCACTGGGGGGACTGGGTGCTGGGGCGGCATTGGGCACTGGTGGAGGGGGGCACTGGTGGGACATTGGGCACTGGTGGGGCTGGGCATTGGTCACTGGTGGGGCTGGGCATTGGTCACTGGTGTCGCTGGGCACTGTTGGGGCTGGGCATTGGTCACTGGTGGGGCTGGGCATTGGTCACTGGTGTCGCTGGGCACTGTTGGCACTGGGTATTGATCACTGGTGGGGCTGGGCATTGGTCACTGGTGTCGCTGGGCACTGGTGGGGCTGGGCATTGGTCACTGGTGGGGCTGGGCATTGGTCACTGGTGTCGCTGGGCACTGTTGGCACTGGGTATTGATCACTGGTGGGGCTGGGCATTGGTCACTGGTGTCGCTGGGCACTGGTGGGGCTGGGCATTGGTCACTGGTGGGGCTGGGCATTGGTCACTGGTGTCGCTGGGCACTGTTGGCACTGGGTATTGATCACTGGTGGGGCTGGGCATTGGTCACTGGTGTCGCTGGGCACTGGTGGGGCTGGGCATTGGTCACTGGTGGGGCTGGGCATTGGTCACTGGTGTCGCTGGGCACTGTTGGCACTGGGTATTGATCACTGGTGGGGCTGGGCATTGGTCACTGGTGTCGCTGGGCACTGTTGGCACTGGGCATTGGTCACTGGTGGGGCTGGGCATTGATCACTGGTGGGGCTGGGCATTGATCACTGGTGGGGCTGGGCATTGATCACTGTTGGCACTGGGTATTGGTCACTGGTGGGGCTGGGCATTGGTCACTGGCGGGGCTGGGCATTGGTCACTGGCGTCGCTGGGCACTGCTGGCACTGGGCATTGATTCCTGCCGGGCCTGGCTGCCGGCGGAGCTGGGCGCCGCCTGCTCCCAGTTCAAGCGGTCAGGGGCCGGCAGGTGAAGCTGGACGTGGGCCTGGGGGACCTGACCAAGATCGGGAAGTCGCAGAAGCAGAGCCTGAGCGTGGACGTGGAGGGCGGCAGGGTGGTGGTGCTGCGGCGCCAGAGGGACAGCCAGGAGGACTGGAACACCTTCAGCCACGACAAGAGTCAGTTCCCGCCGCCGCCGCCAGGGGGCGCCCGCGGCAAGCGCCGCGCAACGCCGCAGCCCAGGCCGCCAGGGGGCGCTGCTGGGGGGCTCCCAGCTCAGCCAGAGGGGTCCCTGGGGGGGGCTCCCAGCTCAGCCAGAGGGGTCCCGGGGGGGGGCTCCCAGCTCAGCCAGAGGGGTCCCTGGGGGGGGCTCCCAGCTCAGCCAGAGGGGTCCCTGGGGGGGGCTCCCAGCTCAGCCAGAGGGGTCCCTGGGGGGGTCCCAGCTCAGCCAGAGGGGTCCCTGGGGGGCTCCCAGCTCAGCCAGAGGGGTCCCTGGGGGGGGCTCCCAGCTCAGCCAGAGGGGTCCCTGGGGGGGTCCCAGCTCAGCCAGAGGGGTCCCTGGGGGGGGCTCCCAGCTCAGCCAGAGGGGTCCCTGGTTGGGTCCCAGCTCAGCCAGAGGGGTCCCTGGGGGAGTCCCAGCTCAGCCAGAGGGGTCCCGGGGGGGGGGCTCCCAGCTCAGCCAGAGGGGTCCCTGGTTGGGTCCCAGCTCAGCCAGAGGGGTCCCTGGGGGAGTCCCAGCTCAGCCAGAGGGGTCCCTGGGGGAGTCCCAGCTCAGCCAGAGGGGTCCCTGGGGGGGTCCCAGCTCAGCCAGAGGGGTCCCTGGGGGGGTCCCAGCTCAGCCAGAGCTCCTTCCTGGTGAGCCCTTCCCCTAGCCCCCCCTGGCCAAGCTCCCTGCTGGGCGCCAGCTCGGCTGCCCTCCGGGTTGGCTAGGGGGGGGCTGGGGGTGGGCAGGGGGTGTGCAGGGGGGGTCAGGGGTGCCCAGTCTGACCCAGTGTGGTTCCCCTGCCCCCCAGTCCGGCAGCTGATCAAATCCCAGCGGGTGCAGAACAAACTGGGCATCGTTTTTGAGAAGGAGAAGGACAGGACCCAGCGCAAGGACTTCGTCTTCGTCAGTGCCAGGGTGAGTGCCCGGCAGGGCATGGCACCTGCATGGCTCCTGCATGGCACCAGGGGCACTCCAAAAGGCTCCCTGAATCCCAGTGTGGTTACTGGGATCCCAGTATGGCCCCAGAGGGGGGCACTGGTGGGGCAGGGAGAGCCTTGGGTGGCTCTGATGGGGCATGGGTGGCACTGGTGGAGCAGGGAGAGCCTTGGGTGGCACTGGTGGGGTATGGGTGGCACTGGTGGGTGCTGGAGGCCCTTGGAGAGCTTTGGGTGGCACTGGTGGGGCATGGGTGGCACTGGTGGGGCATGGAGAGCCTTGGGTGGCACTGGTGGGGCATGGAGAGCCTTGGGTGGCACTGGTGAGGTATGGGTGGCACTGGTGGGTGCTGGAGGCCCTTGGAGAGCTTTGGGTGGCACTGGTGGGGCATGGGTGGCACTGGTGGGGCATGGAGAGCCTTGGGTGGCACTGGTGGGATGTGGGTGGCACTGGTGGGCCCTGGATGCCCTCGGGTGGCCCTGGTGGGCACCGGAGGCCCTTGGGTGGCCCTGGTGGGCGCCGGAGGCCCTTGGGGGTCCGTGGTGGGTGCTGGAGCCCCCTGAAGGCGCCCCCTGCCCCCCTGTGTGCCCCCCCAGAAGCGAGAGGCCTTCTGCCAGCTGCTGCAGCTGATGAAGAACAAGCACTCGCAGCAGGACGAGCCGGACATGATCAACATCTTCATTGGCACCTGGAACATGGGTAGGGCGGTGCCCAGGGCTGGGGGGGGGGGGTGGTCAAGGTGCCCACCTCGGGTGGGAGCCCGAAGCTGTGGCAGCAGCTTGAGCCCAGGCCTCTCCTGCCCACCCCCCCTGCTTCCCCACCCCTTGCAGGCAGCGTCCCCCCCCCCAAGAACATCACCTCCTGGTTCACCTCCAAGGGCTTGGGCAAGACCTTGGACGAGGTGACCCTGGCCATCCCCCACGACATCTACGTCTTTGGGACCCAGGAGAACTCCCTGGGGGACAAGGAGTGGGTGGACTTCCTCAGGGCTGTCCTCAAGGACTTCACCGAGGTGGAATACAGACCAGTAAGGACCTGGGGGGGCGGGGGGAGCAGGGGGGAGGGCCTGGGGGAGAGGTAAAGGGGGGTGGCAGAGGTGGGATGGGGACCTGGAGGGCCTGAGGGGGAGATGGTGGTGGAAGGTGGAAGTCCTGGAGGGCCTGGGGTGGAGATATGAGGGGGTGGTAGAGGTGGGATGGGGTCCTGGGGTGGAGATATGAGGGGGTGGTAGAGGTGGGATGGGGTCCTGGGGTGGAGATATGAGGGGGTGGTGGAGGTGGGATGGGGTCCTGGAGGGCCTGGGGTGGAGATATGAGGGGGTGGTGGAGCTGGGATGAGGTCCTGGGGATCCTGGGGTGCAGATAGTGGAGGGTGGTGGAGGTCCCAGAGGTCCTTGGGGTGGAGATGCTGGTAGAAGGTGGAGGAAGGATGAGGTCCTGGAAGTCCTGGGGTGGAGATATTAGAGGGTGGTGGAGCTGGGATGAGGTGCTGGAGGGCCTGAGGTGGAGATGGTGGTGGAAGATAGAGGTGGGATGAGATGCTGGAGGGCCTGAGGTGGAGATGGTGGTGGAAGATAGAGGTGGGATGAGATCCTGGAGGGCCTGGGGTGGACATGGTGGTGGAAGATAGAGGTGGGATGAGGTCCTGGAGGGCCTGAGGTGGAGATGGTGGTGGAAGATAGAGGTGGGATGAGGTCCTGGAGGGCCAGAGGTGGAGATGGTGGTGGAAGATAGAGGTGGGATGAGGTCCTGGAGGGCCTGAGGTGGAGATGGTGGTGGAAGATAGAGGTGGGATGAGGTCCTGGAGGGCCTGAGGTGGAGATGGTGGTGGAAGATAGAGGTGGGATGAGGTCCTGGAGGGCCTGAGGTGGAGATGGTGGTGGAAGATAGAGGTGGGATGAGGTCCTGGAGGGCCTGAGGTGGAGATGGTGGTGGAAGGTGGAGGTGGGATGAGGTCCTGGAGGTCTTGAGGTGGAGATCCTGGTGGAAGGTGGAGGTGGGATGAGGTCCTGGAGGTCTTGAGGTGGAGATCCTGGTGGAAGGTGGAGGTGGGATGAGGTCCTGGAGGTCTTGAGGCGCAGATCCTGGTGGAAGGTGGAGGTGGGATGAGGTCCTGGGCTGGGGCTGTGTGTGAGGTGGCTGTGGGGGTGTCTGAGGGGGCTGTGGGGGGCTGCAGGTGGCCATGCAGTCGCTGTGGAGCATCAAGGTGGTGGTGCTGGTGAAGCCTGAGCACGAGAACCGCATCAGCCACATCAGCACCTCCTGCGTCAAGACCGGCATCGCCAACACGCTGGGTACCCGCGCACGGCACGGCGGGGGCACAGCATGGGCAGGGGGCACGGCCTGGGCAGGGGGCACACGGCCTGGGGAGGGGGCACACGGCCTGGGGAGGGGGCACATGGCGTGGGGAGGGGGCACATGGCGTGGGGAGGGGGCACACGGCATGGGGAAGGGGCACACGGCGTGGGGAGGGGGCACACGGCCTGGGAAGGGGGCACATGGCGTGGGGAGGGGGCACATGGCGTGGGGAGGGGGCACACGGCATGGGGAAGGGGCACACGGCGTGGGGAGGGGGCACGGCGTGGGCAGGGGGCACACGGCCTGGGCAGGGGGCACACGGCCTGGGCAGGGGGCACACGGCCTGGGGAAGGGGCACACGGCATGGGGAAGGGGGCACACGGCGTGGGGAAGGGGGCACACGGCATGGGGAGGGGGCACACGGCATGGGGAAGGGGGCACACGGCATGGGGAAGGGGCACACGGCATGGGGAGGGGGCACACGGCATGGGGAAGGGGGCACACGGCATGGGGAGGGGGCACACGGCCTGGGGAGGGGGCACACGGCATGGGGAAGGGGCACACGGCATGGGGAGGGGGCACACGGCATGGGGAAGGGGGCACACGGCATGGGGAGGGGGCACACGGCCTGGGGAGGGGGCACACGGCATGGGGAAGGGGCACACGGCATGGGGAGGGGGGCACACGGCATGGGGAGGGGCCACACGGTATGGGGAAGGGGCACACGGCGTGGGGAAGGGGCACACGGCGTGGGGAAGGGGCACACGGCATGGGGAAGGGGGCACACGGCATGGGGAGGGGGCACACGGCATGGGGAGGGGGCACACGGCGTGGGGAAGGGGCACATGGCATGGGGAAGGGGGCACGGCGTGGGAAGGGGGCACACGGCATGGGGAAGGGGCACACGGCCTGGGGAAGGGGGCACACGGCATGGGGAGGGGGCACACGGCATGGGGAGGGGGCACACGGCCTGGGGAAGGGGCACACGGCGTGGGGAAGGGGGCACACGGCATGGGGAAGGGGGCACACGGCATGGGGAAGGGGCACACGGCCTGGGGAAGGGGGCACACGGCATGGGGAGGGGGCACACGGCATGGGGAAGGGGGCACACGGCATGGGGAAGGGGCACACGGCATGGGGAAGGGGGCACGGCGTGGGAAGGGGGCACACGGCATGGGGAAGGGGGCACACGGCATGGGGAAGGGGCACACGGCGTGGGGAGGGGGCACACGGCGTGGGGAAGGGGCACACGGCGTGGGGAAGGGGCACACGGCGTGGGGAGGGGGCACACGGCATGGGGAAGGGGGCACACGGCATGGGGAGGGGGCACACGGCATGGGGAGGGGGACAGGGGAGGCAGGGGGGGACAGACAGACTGGGGGGGGGACAAGGGGGACAGGGGGGACAGACAGCCTGGGGAGGGGGACAGGGGGGAACAGACACACTGGGGAGGGGACAGGGGGGAACAGACACACTGGGGAGGGGGACAGGGGGGAACAGACACACTGGGGAGTGGGGGGACAAACAGCCTGGGGAGGGGACAGGGAGGGGGACAGACCCCCTGGGGAGGGGGGACAGGGAGGGGGACAGACCCCCTGGGGAGGGGGGACAGGGAGGACAGCCTGGGGAAGGGAGGACAGGGGGAGACACCAACCCCCTGGGGAGGAGGGGGACAGGGGGTACAGAAGGGGGACCCGCTGGGGAGGGGGACGGGAGGGCACAGGGGGATGGGTGGTGGCAGCTGCCCCCCTGTGCCCCCTCCCCAGGCAACAAGGGAGCTGTGGGAGTCTCCTTCATGTTCAATGGCACCTCCCTGGGCTTTGTCAACTGCCACCTCACCTCTGGCAGCGAGAAGACAGCCAGGTGGGCACCTCTGCCAGCCCAGGGGGCACCTCTGCCAGCCCAGGGGCACCTCTGCCAGCCCAGGGGGCACCTCTGCCAGCCCAGGGGGCACCTCTGCTGCCCTGGGGGCACCTCTGCCAGCCCAGGGGCACCTCTGCCAGCCCAGGGGCACCTCTGCTGCCCTGGGGGCACCACTGACACCCCAGGGGGCACCTCTGGGGGGGGTATGGGGCAGTCATTGGGGGGGTCCATGAGGGCTTTGGAGGTCGTGGTGGGGTCCATGGTGTGTGGGGGTCCGTGGTGGGGTCCCTGGTGTCTGTGGGGTCCCTGGTGTCTGTGGGGTCGGTGGTGGGGTCCCTGGTGTCCGTGGGGTCGGTGGTGGGGTCCATGGTGTCTGTGGGGTCGGTGGTGGGGTCCATGGTGTCCGTGGGGTCCATGGTGGGGTCCATGGTGTCCGTGGGGTCGGTGGTGGGGTCCATGGTGTCTGTGGGGTCGGTGGTGGGGTCCCTGGTGTCCGTGGGGTCCATGGTGGGGCCCATGGTGTCTGTGGGGTCGGTGGTGGGGTCCATGGTGTCGGTGGGGTCGGTGGTGGGGTCCATGGTGGGGTCCATGGTGTCCGTGGGGTCAGTGGTGGGGTCCATGGTGTCCGTGGGGTCGGTGGTGGGGTCCATGGTGTCCGTGGGGTCCATGGTGGGGTCCATGGTGTCCGTGGGGTCAGTGGTGGGGTCCATGGTGTCCGTGGGGTCGGTGGTGGGGTCCATGGTGTCCGTGGGGTCCATGGTGGGGTCCATGGTGTCTGTGGGGTCCCTGGTGGGGTCCCTGGGGTCGGTGGGGTCCCTGGTGTCCGTGGGGTCGGTGGTGGGGTCCATGGTGTCCGTGGGGTCGGTGGTGGGGTCCATGGTGTCCGTGGGGTCAGTGGTGGGGTCCCTGGTGTCCGTGGGGTCGGTGGTGGGGTCCATGGTGTCTGTGGGGTCGGTGGTGGGGTCCCTGGTGTCCGTGGGGTCGGTGGTGGGGTCCATGGTGTCGGTGGGGTCGGTGGTGGGGTCCCTGGTGTCCGTGGGGTCGGTGGTGGGGTCCATGGTGTCCGTGGGGTCGGTGGTGGGGTCCATGGTGTCGGTGGGGTCGGTGGTGGGGTCCCTGGTGTCCGTGGGGTCGGTGGTGGGGTCCATGGTGTCTGTGGGGTCGGTGGTGGGGTCCCTGGTGTCCCGTGGGGTCGGTGGTGGGGTCCATGGTGTCGGTGGGGTCGGTGGTGGGGTCCCTGGTGTCCGTGGGGTCGGTGGTGGGGTCCATGGTGTCTGTGGGGTCGGTGGTGGGGTCCATGGTGTCCGTGGGGTCGGTGGTGGGGTCCCTGGTGTCCGTGGGGTCCGGTGGTGGGGTCCATGGTGTCCGTGGGGGTCGGTGGTGGGGTCCATGGTGTCCGTGGGGTCGGTGGTGGGGTCCATGGTGTCGGTGGGGTCGGTGGTGGGGTCCATGGTGTCCGTGGGGTCGGTGGTGGGGTCCATGGTGTCCGTGGGGTCGGTGGTGGGGTCCATGGTGTCCGTGGGGTCGGTGGTGGGGTCCCTGGTGTCCGTGGGGTCGGTGGTGGGGTCCATGGTGTCCGTGGGGTCGGTGGTGGGGTCCATGGTGTCCGTGGGGTCGGTGGTGGGGTCCCTGGTGTCTGTGGGGTCGGTGGTGGGGTCCCTGGTGTCCGTGGGGTCGGTGGTGGGGTCCATGGTGTCGGTGGGGTCGGTGGTGGGGTCCCTGGTGTCCGTGGGGTCGGTGGTGGGGTCCATGGTGTCTGTGGGGTCGGTGGTGGGGTCCATGGTGTCCGTGGGGTCGGTGGTGGGGTCCATGGTGTCTGTGGGGTCGGTGGTGGGGTCCCTGGTGTCTGTGGGGTCGGTGGTGGGGTCCCTGGTGTCCGTGGGGTCGGTGGTGGGGTCCATGGTGTCGGTGGGGTCGGTGGTGGGGTCCCTGGTGTCCGTGGGGTCGGTGGTGGGGTCCATGGTGTCTGTGGGGTCGGTGGTGGGGTCCCTGGTGTCCGTGGGGTCGGTGGTGGGGTCCATGGTGTCCGTGGGGTCGGTGGTGGGGTCCATGGTGTCGGTGGGGTCGGTGGTGGGGTCCCTGGTGTCCGTGGGGTCGGTGGTGGGGTCCATGGTGTCTGTGGGGTCGGTGGTGGGGGTCCCTGGTGTCCGTGGGGTCGGTGGTGGGGTCCATGGTGTGCGGTGGGGTCGGTGGTGGGGTCCCTGGTGTCCGTGGGGTCGGTGGTGGGGTCCATGGTGTCTGTGGGGTCGGTGGTGGGGTCCATGGTGTCCGTGGGGTCGGTGGTGGGGTCCCTGGTGTCCGTGGGGTCGGTGGTGGGGTCCCTGGTGTCCGTGGGGTCGGTGGTGGGGTCCATGGTGTCCGTGGGGTCGGTGGTGGGGTCCATGGTGTCGGTGGGGTCGGTGGTGGGGTCCATGGTGTCCGTGGGGTCGGTGGTGGGGTCCATGGTGTCCGTGGGGTCGGTGGTGGGGTCCCTGGTGTCCGTGGGGTCGGTGGTGGGGTCCATGGTGTCGGTGGGGTCGGTGGTGGGGTCCCTGGTGTCCGTGGGGTCGGTGGTGGGGCAGTGGTGTGTGGGGGTCGGTGGTGTGGCGGTGGTGCGTGTGGGTCACGGTGGGGTGCTGGCCTCCGTGGGCGCCGTCGTGACGGTGCGGCGGGGCGGGGGCAGGCGCAACCAGAACTACCTGGACATCCTGCGGCTGCTGGCGCTGGGGGACAAGCAGCTGAGCTCCTTCGACATCTCCCTGCGCTTCACTCACCTCTTCTGGTTCGGAGACCTCAACTACCGCCTCGACATGGACCTGCAGGTGCGCCGCACGCACGCCCTCTGCCCCCCTCCCTCCCTCCCTCTCCCCCTCCCTCCCTCTCCCCCTCCCTTCCTCTCTCTCTCCCTCCCTCTCTCCCTCCCTCCCTTCCTTTTCTCTCCCTCCCTCCCTCCCTCCCTTTTCTCTCCCTCCCTCCCTCCCTCCCTCCCTTTTCTCTCCCTCCCTCCCTCCCTTTTCTCTCCCTCCCTCCCTCCCTTTTCTCTCCTCCCTCCCTCCCTTTTCTCTCCTCCCTCCCTCCCTTTTCTCTCCCTCCCTCCCTCCCTTTTCTCTCCCTCCCTCCCTCCCTTTTCTCTCCCTCCCTCCCTCCCTTTTCTCTCCCTCCCTCCCTTCCTTTTCTCTCCCTCCCTCCCTTCCTTTTCTCTCCCTCCCTCCCTCCCTTTTCTCTCCCTCCCTCCCTTCCTTTTCTCTCCCTCCCTCCCTCCCTTCCTTTTCTCTCCCTCCCTCCCTTCCTTTTCTCTCCCTCCCTCCCTCCCTTCTTCTCTCCCTCCCTCCCTCCCTCCCTTCCTTTTCTCTCCCTCCCTTCCTTTTCTCTCCCTCCCTCCCTCCCTTCCTTTTCTCTCCCTCCCTCCCTCCCTTCCTTTTCTCTCCCTCCCTCCCTCCCTTCCTTTTCTCTCTCTCCCTCCCTCCCTTCCTTTTCTCTCCCTCCCTCCCTCCCTTCCTTTTCTCTCCCTCCCTCCCTCCCTTCCTTTTCTCTCCCTCCCTCCCTCCCTTCCTTTTCTCTCCCTCCCTCCCTCCCTTCCTTTTCTCTCTCTCCCTCCCTCCCTTCCTTTTCTCTCTCTCCCTCCCTCCCTCCCTTTTCTCCCCCTTCTTCCCTCCCTCCCTTTTCTCCCCCTTCTTCCCTCCCTCCCTCCCTTTTCTCCCCCTTCTTCTCTCCCTCCCTCCCTTTTCTCCCCCTTCTTCTCTCCCTCCCTCCCTTTTCTCCCCCTTCTTCTCTCCCTCCCTCCCTTTTCTCCCCTTCTTCTCTCCCTCCCTCCCTCCCTCCCTTCCTTTTCTCCCCCTTCTTCTCTCCCTCTCTCCCTCCCTTCCTCCCCCCCCTCACCTCTCCCCTCTCCCCCTGCTGCAGGAGATCCTCAACTACATCAGCAGGAGGGAGCTGGAGCCCCTGCTCAGGGTGGATCAACTCAACCTCGAGAAGGAGAAGCACAAAATCTTCCTCCGCTTCGGTCAGCGCCTGGCCCGGGGGGGCAGGGAGGAAGGAAGGGGCTGCAGGGGGTGGGGAGGGGGCTGCAAGGTGGGGAGGGGGGCTGGGAGCTGTGGAGAGGTCTCCTGAGCTTTGCTCCCCCCTGGTGCAGGCGAGGAGGAGATCACCTTCCCCCCCACCTACCGCTACGAGAGAGGCTCCAGGGACAACTACGTCTGGCACAAGCAGAAGCCCACCGGGGTGGGTCCCGGGGGGGCCCTCGGGGGGGGTCCTGGGGGCTTTGGCAGCTCATGGAGGGGTCCATGGTGGCTTTAGGAGCTCATGGTGGGGTCTTGATGGCTTTAGGAGGTCATAGTGGGGTCATGGTGGCTTTGGTGGGTCCGTGCTGGCTCTGGGGGGGTCCTGGTGGGGTCCTGATGGCCTTGGGGGTATTCTGGTGGGGTCCTGATGGCTCTGGTGGGGTCCTGGTGGGGTCCTGATGGCTTTGGGGGTATCCTGGTGGGGTCCTGATTGCTTTGGGGGTATCCTGGTGGGGTCCTGATGGCTCTGGTGGGGTCCTGATTGCTTTGGGGGTATCCTGGTGGGGTCCTGATGGCTTTGGGGGTATCCTGGTGGGGTCCTGATGGCTCTGGTGGGGTTCTGATGGCTCTGGTGGGGTCCTGATTGCTTTGGGGGTATCCTGGTGGGGCCTGATGGCTCTGGTGGGGTCCTGATGGCCTTGGGGGTATCCTGGTGGGGTCCTGATGGCTCTGGTGGGGTCCTGATGGCCTTGGGGGTATCCTGGTGGGGTCCTGATGGCTCTGGTGGGGTCCTGATGGCTTTGAGGGTATCCTGGTGGGGTCCTGATGGCTCTGGTGGGGTCCTGGTGGGGTCCTGATTGCTTTGGGGGTATCCTGGTGGGGTCCTGATGGCTTTGGGGGTATCCTGGTGGGGTCCTGATTTCTTTGGGGGTATCCTGGTGGGGTCCTGATGGCTTTGGGGGTATTCTGGTGGGGTCCTGGTGGGGTCCTGGTGGCTCTGGTGGGGCCCTGGTGGCTCTGTTGGGGTCCTGTCGGCCGTGGCTCGTCCCCTGTGCCCACCCTTGCCTCTCGTTGGCCCTGGTGGCTTTCCTGGTGCCTTTGGGGCTGACCTGCAGCCCCCTGCCCCCACCCCTCACTGCCCCCCGCCCAGGTGCGCACCAACGTCCCCTCCTGGTGCGATCGCATCCTCTGGAAGTCCTACCCCGAGACCCACATCAACTGCAACGCCTACGGTCAGCTGGGGACCCCTCCCCCCGCCCCTGGGGACGCCTCCCTGGGCCCCCCAGCGCCCCTGACCTGCTCTGCCCCCAGGCTGCACGGAGGACATCGTCACCAGCGACCACTCTCCTGTCTTCGCCTCCTTCGAGGTCGGAGTCACCTCCCAGTTCGTCTCCAAGAAAGGTGCTGGGGGCTGCCCTGCAGGGGAGGGGAGGGACCCCAGCCCGCCCCCCAGGCCCCTCCAGACCCTCCCCAGGCCCCTCCAGAAACCTCCAAGCCCTCCCCAAGCCCCCTCAGATCCCTCCAAGCCCTCCCCAAGCCCCCTCAGATCCCTCCAAGCCCTCCCCAAGCCCCCTCAGATCCCCCCAAGCCCCTCCAGATCCCCCCAAGCCCTCCCCAAGTCCCTCCAGACCCCTCCAAGCCCTCCCCAAGCCCCTCCAGCCCCCTCCAAGCCCTCCCCAACCCCCCTCAGACCCCTCCAAGCCCCTCTGGCCCCCTCCAAGCCTTCCCCAACTCCCCTCTGGCCCTCCCCAAGCCCCTCCAGCCCCCTCCAAGCCTTCCCCAACCCCCCTCAGACCCCTCCAAGCCCTTCTCAAGCCCCTCCAGCCCCCTCCAAGCTCTCCCCAACCCCCCTCCAGACCCCTCCAAGCCCCTCCAGTGCCCTCCAAGCCCTCCCCAACCCCCCTCAGACCCCTCCAAGCCCCTCTGGTCCCCTCCAAGCCCTCCCCAACTCCCCTCTGGCCCTCCCCAAGCCCCTCCAGCCCCCTCCAAGCCTTCCCCAACTCCCCTCTGGCCCTCCCCAAGCCCCTCCGGCCCCCTCCAAGCCTTCCCCAACTCCCCTCTGGCCCTCCCCAAGCCCCTCTGGCCCCCTCCAAGCCTTCCCCAACTCCCCTCTGGCCCTCCCCAAGCCCCTGCAGCCCCCTCCAAGCCTTCCCCAACTCCCCTCTGGCCCTCCCCAAGCCCCTCCGGCCCCCTCCAAGCCCTCCCCAAACCCCTCAAGATGCCCCCAAGCCCCTCCAGCCCCTCCTGAACCACCTGAAGCCCTCCTCCAGGACCCCACCCAGGTGCTCAGCCTCTTCCTTCCCCCTTGGAGGGCTGTCCAAGGCCTCTGAGCAGGCCTACATCGAGTTTGAGAGCGTGGAGGCCATCGTCAAGACCTCCAGCCGCACCAAGTTCTTCATCGAGTTCTACTCCACCTGCCTCGAAGGTCCGGGGCTGGAGGGGGCTTGCAGGGCCCTGGGGAGGGGTAGGAGGCTCCTGCTGAGACCTTGAGGCCTTTAGTGAGGTCCTGAGGCTCCTGCTGAGACCTTGAAGCTCTTAATGAGACCTTGAGGGCTCCTGCTGAGACCTGCTGAGACATCTTCATTGATGATCTGGATGAGGGGGTTGAGTCAGTCATCAGCAAGTTTGCAGATGACACCAAGTTGGGAGCAGATGTTGGTCAGTTAGAGGGCAGAAGGGCTCTGCAGAGGGACCTCGACTGACTGGACAGATGGGCAGAGGCCAACAGGATGGCATTCAACAAGTCCAAGTGCCAGGGGCTGCACTTTGGCCACAACAACCCCATGCAGAGCTACAGGCTGGGGTCAGAGTGGCTGGAGAGCTGCCAAACAGAGAGGGACCTGGGGGTGCTGATTGACAGCTGCCTAAACATGAGCCAGCAGTGTGCCCAGGTAGCCAAGAGGGCCAATGGCATCCTGGCCTGCATTAGGAATAGTGTGGCCAGCAGGAGCAGGGAGGTCATTGTGCCCCTGGACTCTGCATTGGTTAGGCCACACCTTGAGTCCTGTGTCCAGTTCTGGGCCCCTCAGTTTAGGAAGGACCTTGAGACACTTGAAGGTGTCCAGAGAAGGGCAACAAAGCTGGGGAGAGGCCTTGAGCACAGCCCTGTGAGGAGAGGCTGAGGGAGCTGGGGTTGTTTAGCCTGGAGAAGAGGAGGCTCAGGGGAGACCTCATTGCCCTCTACAACTACCTGAAGGGTGGTTGTAGACAGGAAGGGGTTGGTCTCTTCTCCCAGGCAACCAGCACCAGAACAAGGGGACACAGTCTCAAGCTGTGCCAGGGGAGGTTTAGACTCGAGGTGAGAGAAAGTTCTTCACTGAGCGAGTCATTCGTCATTGGGATGTGCTGCCCAGGGAGGTGGTGGAGTCGCCGTCCCTGCAGGTGTTCAAGGGGAGATTGGACGTGGCACTTGGTGCCATGGGCTAGTTGTGAGGTCTGTTGGGACAGGTTGGACTTGGTGATCCTTGGGGTCTCTTCCAACCTTAGTTATACTGTGATACTGTGATACCTTGAGGGCTCCTGCTGAGACCTTGAGGGCTCCTGCTGAGACCTTGAGGCTCTTGCTGAGGTCCTGAGGCTCCTGGTGAGGTCCTGAGGCTCCTGCTGAGGCTCTGAGGCTCCTGCTGAGGCCTTGAGGCTCCTGCTGAGGCCCTGGATGTGCTGGAGGGTCCCAGCTTGTCTCCCCCCCCACCCAGAGTTCAAGAAGAGCCTGGAGAATGACAGCCAGAGCAGCGACAACATCAACTTCCTCAAGGTGCAGTGGTCCTCCCGGCAGCTGCCCACGGTGAGGAGGCACCAGGGGGGCTTGGGGCAGCCTCAGGGGGGAGGGGGCTGCAGGTCCTGCGGGGGGGTGGAGCTGGGGTGAGCTCCTGGGGTGAGTGGTGGAGATTGGGTGAGGTCCTGGAGCTCCTGGGGTGAGTGGTGGAGATTGGATGAGGTCCTGGAGCTCCTGGGATGGAGATCCTGGTGGGTGGTGGAGCTGGACTGAGCTCCTGGAGCTCCTGGGATGGAGATCCTGGTGGGTGGTGGAGATGGATGAGGTCAGGGATGGAGATGGGGGTGAGTGGTAGAAGCTGGGCTGAGCTCCTGGGGTGGGTGGTGGAGATTGGATGAGGTCCTGGAGCGGAGATGCTGTTGGGTGGTCCTGAGGTGGGTGGTGGAGCTGGGCTGGGGTCATGGAGCTCCTGAGGTGGGTGGTGGAGATTGGATGAACTGGAGCCCCTGGGATGGGGGTGCTGGAGCTGTGCTGAGCCCCTGGAGCCCCTGGGGTGGGTGCTGGAGCTGTGCTGAGCTCCTGGAGTCCCTGGGGTGGGGGTGCTGGAGCTGTGCTGAGCCCCTGGGGTCCCTGGGGTGGGGGTGCTAGAGCTGGGCTGAGCTCCTGGAGCCCCTGGGGTGGAGGTGCTGGAGCTGGGCTGAGCTCCTGGAGCCCCTGGGGTGGAGGTGCTGGAGCTGTGCTGAGCTCCTGGAGCCCCTGGGATGGGGGTGCTGGAGCTGTGCTGAGCTCCTGGAGCCCCTGGGGTGTAGGTGCTGGAGCTGGGCTGAGCCCCTGGAGTCCCTGGGGTGGTGGTGGAGCTGTGCTGAGCTCCTGGAGCCCCTGGGGTGGGGGTGCTGGAGCTGTGCTGAGCTTCTGAAGCCCCTGGGGTGGGGGTGCTGGAGCTGTGCTGAGCTCCTGGAGCCCCTGGGGTGGGTGCTGGAGCTGTGCTGAGCTTCTGGAGCCCCTGGGGTGGAGGTGCTGGAGCTGTGCTGAGCTTCTGGAGCCCCTGGGGTGGAGGTGCTGGAGCTGTGCTGAGCTTCTGGAGCCCCTGGGATGGGGGTGCTGGAGCTGGGCTGAGCCCCTGGAGTCCCTGGGGTGGTGGTGGAGCTGTGCTGAGCTCCTGGAGCCCCTGGGGTGGGTGCTGGAGCTGGGCTGAGCTTCTGAAGCCCCTGGGGTGGGTGCTGGAGCTGTGCTGAGCTCCTGGAGCCCCTGGGGTGGAGGTGCTGGAGCTGTGCTGAGCTTCTGGAGCCCCTGGGGTGGAGGTGCTGGAGCTGTGCTGAGCTTCTGGAGCCCCTGGGGTGGAGGTGCTGGAGCTGGGCTGAGCTTCTGAAGCCCCTGGGGTGGGTGCTGGAGCTGTGCTGAGCTCCTGGAGCCCCTGGGGTGGGTGCTGGAGCTGGGCTGAGCTTCTGAAGCCCCTGGGGTGGGTGCTGGAGCTGTGCTGAGCTCCTGGAGCCCCTGGGGTGGAGGTGCTGGAGCTGGGCTGAGCCCCTGGGGTGCAGCTCCCGGTGGGCGCCGGAAGCTGTGCCGAGCTCCCGGGCCGCAGCCGGCGGTGGGGGGTGGTCTCCAGCCCCCCTGGGGCGCCCCCTGGGCACCCCCTGAGCGCCCCCCCTCGCCCTGCCCCCGCAGCTGAAGCCGATCCTGTCGGACATCGAGTACCTGCAGGACCAGCACCTCCTGCTCACCGTCAAGTCCCTGGACGGCTACGAGTCCTACGGTGGGCACCCACCCCCCCCCCTGCCCCCCGGGCACCGGCCCGGCCGCCCCCCCCGGGCCCGCCCCTGACCCTCTGCCGCCGGCCCTTCGCCAGGGGAGTGCGTGATCGCCCTCAAGTCCATGATTGGCAGCACTGCCCAGCAGTTCCTCACCTTCCTCTGCCACCGCGGCGAGGAGACCGGCAACATCCGCGGGGGCATGCGGGTCAGGGTGCCCAGCGAGCGCCTGGGCACCAGGGAGCGGCTCTATGGTGAGGGCAGCACCCGGCCTGGCACCGGGGTGGGCGTGGTGGGAGCAGGGTGGGCACCAGGGATAAGGATGGGCACAAGGGAGAGGCTCTATGGTGAGGGCAGCACCCGGCCTGGCACCGGGGTGGGCGTGGTGGGAGCAGGGTGGGCACCAGGGATAAAGATGGGCACCAGGGAGAGGCTCTATGGTGAGGGCAGCACCCAGCCTGGCACCGGGGTGGGCGTGGTGGGAGGAGGGTGGGCACCAGGGATAAGGATGGGCACCAGGGAGAGGCTCTATGGTGAGGGCAGCACCCGGCCTGGCACCGGGGTGGGCGTGGTGGGAGGAGGGTGGGCACCAGGGATAAGGATGGGCACCAGGGAGAGGCTCTATGGTGAGGGCAGCACCCGGCCTGGCACCGGGGTGGGCGTGGTGGGAGCAGGGTGGGCACCAGGGATAAAGATGGGCACCAGGGAGAGGCTCTATGGTGAGGGCAGCACCCGGCCTGGCACCGGGGTGGGCGTGGTGGGAGGAGGGTGGGCAGCAGGGATAAGGATGGGCACAAGGGAGAGGCTCTATGGTGAGGGCAGCACTGAGGGTGGCACCTGGGTGGGCATGGTGGGAGCAGGGTGGGCAGCAGGGATAAGGATGGGCACAAGGGAGAGGCTCTATGGTGAGGGCAGCACCCGGCCTGGCACCGGGGTGGGCGTGGAGGAGGGTGGTTGGGTTGTGGTGGGAGCAGGGTGGGCACCAGGGACAAGGATGGGCACAAGGGAGAGGCTCTATGGTGAGAGCAGCACTGAGGGTGGCACCTGGGTGGGCACCAGGGTGGGTACTGGGTCAGGGTGGCACCAGGATGGGCAGCTTGAGGGGTCTTGTATCATGGGGCCAGGGTGGGACCAGGATGGGCACCAAGGAGGGTGCTGGGTCAGGGTGGCACCAGTCTATGACCTCCCTGTGCCCCCCAGAGTGGATCAGCATTGACAAGGACGAGGCAGCAGCAGCCAAGGGCAAGGTGGCACCGGGTGCCAGGCTCAACCAGGACCATGCCAGGTAGGGCACTGGCAGCACCAGGCTGGAGGTCCTGGAGAGGACTGAGATGGTCCTTGAGGATCCTGAGCCTCATCCCAGAGGTCCTGAGCCTCTGGATGTTCTCAGCCCCATGCCAGGGGGTGCTGAGCCCCTCTGTGAGCTCCACCCCCTCTCCTTTCCCAGGTCTGCAGGTCGGAAGGCCCCTGGTGCTGAGCCCCCCCCCAGCACCCCCTGTGTCCCAGCAAAGCTGCCAGAGGAAGCTGAGAAGGTGCCCAGCACCCCTGCCCCCCGGCCCCCAGCACCAATCCGGAGCGCCACCCGCGACGAGCCCAGCACCAGCCGGTGAGGGTCCTCAGCCTCCCTCCTGGGGGGCCCATCCTGGGGGTCCCATCCTCCTGCTCCCATCCTGGGGGTCCCATCCTCCTGCTCCCATCCTCCTGCTCCCATCCTGGGGGTCCCATCCTCCTGCTCCCATCCTGAGGCTCCCATCCTGGGGGTCCAATCCTCCTGCTCCCATCCTGGGGGTCCAATCCTCCTGCTCCCATCCTGGGGGTCCAATCCTCCTGCTCCCATCATGAGGCTCCCATCCTCCTGCTCCCATCCTCCTGCTCCCATCCTCCTGCTCCCATCCTGGGGGGTCCAATCCTCCTGCTCCCATCCTGAGGCTCCCATCCTGGGGGTCCAATCCTCCTGCTCCCATCCTGAGGCTCCCATCCTGGGGGTCCAATCCTCCTGCTCCCATCCTGGGGGTCCAGTCCTCCTACTCCCATCCTTGGGGTCCCACTCTGAGGGTCCCATCCCCAGGATCCCATCCTGGAGGTCCTATCCTGGGGGTCCCATCCTCCTGCTCCCATCCTGGGGGGGTCCCATCCCGAGGGTGCCGTCTTCCTGTTCTCATCTCTCTCTCCTTGCCCTGCCCCTAGCTCCAAGGTGGAGGCGGCAGGGGACCCCCCCTTGAAGAACAGCTTCAACAACCCTGCCTACTACGTGCTGGAGGGGGTCCCCCACCAGCTGCTGGCCGCCGGGGACCCTGGCAAGCCCCCGGCCGCCAAAGCCAAGCCGCAGCTGCCCGTCCCCGAGCGGCGGCGGCAGCCCTGCGCCGCCCAGCCCCCGCCCTGCCCGGGGGACGGAAGCTCCTCGGATGAAGACTCCGCCACCCTCACCCTGCCCCCTCCGGACTTCCCCCCTCCCCCCTTGCCCCGGGAGCTGGAGGTGCCCCCCGGCCCCTTCGGGGGCAGTGCCAAGGAGGTGCCAGCTCCCGCGGGGCGGGAGGAGCCCAAGCCGCGGCCGAGCCTCGGGGAGGTTCCTGCGGCCAAGCCGCAGCCTCGGCCGCCGCCGGCGCCTCCTGCCCTTGGCTTTGGCTTGGAGCCTCCTCCTGCCGCCGCCTCCTCCTCTTCCTCCCCTCCCGGGGGTCTCCTGGACGACCGCTCCTGCTCGGTGCTGCAGATGGCCAAGACCCTGAGCGAGGTGGACTACGGCGGGGGGAAGGGGAAGGTGCCCCCAGCCCAGCCCCTGGTGGCCAAAGGGGGGAGGTTGGAGCTGCCCCACCGCTGCCTGCCCCCCGACTTCGGCCGTCCCATCGCCTTCCCCCCACATTCCATCCGGGAGAGCATCCAGGAGGACCTGGCCGAGGAGGTAGGTGGTGGGGGAGGGCTGTGCTGAGGGGGCAGGTGGGGGGCAGTGGGCTTGGGGGGTGCCAAGAGATGGACCTCGTCCTGGAGGGTCTCATCCTGGAGGTCCCATCCTAAGGGTCTCATCCTGGAGCTCCCATCCTGAGGGACCTATCTTGGAGGTCTCGTCCTGAGGAACCTGTCCTGGAGCTCCCATCCTGGGGGGCTCATCTTGAGGGTCTCATCTTGGAGCTCCCATCCTGAGGAACCTATCCTGGAGGGTCTCATCCTGGAGGTCCCATCCTGAGGGACCTGCCCTGGAGGTCCCATCCTGGGGGTCCCATTCTGAGGGTTTCATCCTGAGGGTCTCATCCTGGGGGGTTCCCATCCTGGAGGTCCTATCCTGGGGAGTGCCATCCTGAAGGTCCAGACCTGGAGCACTTCTGGGGTTGTTGGGATCCCATCCTGGTGATTCCATCCTGAGGTTCTCATTCTGGGGGGTCCCAGCCTGGAGGTCCTATCCTGTGGGCTTCATCCTGCGGGTCCCATCCTGGGGGTCCCATCCCGCATGTCCACACCTGGAGCTCTCCTCCTGGGGTTGGTGGGATGCCAGCCTGGTGCCAGTTCCCCGCTGGGGCACTCCCTGGGGTGGAGGCCCCGGGGCGGCAGCACCAGGGCAGGGCTGCTGTGCCTGCAGGCGCTGTGCCAGCCGGGCCAGGCGGCGGTGCCAGTGCGGGGGTGCTGTGCCCGCAGGCGCTGTGCCAGCCGGGCCAGGCGGCGGTGCCAGTGCGGGGGTGCTGTGCCCGCAGGCGCTGTGCCAGCCGGGCCAGGCGGCGGTGCCAGTGCAGGGGTGCTGTGCCCGCAGGCGCTGTGCCAGCCGGGCCAGGCGGCAGTGCCAGTGCAGGGGTGCTGTGCCCGCAGGCGCTGTGCCAGCCGGGCCAGGCGGCGGTGCCAGTGCAGGGGTGCTGTGCCCGCAGGCGCTGTGCCAGCCGGGCCAGGCGGCGGTGCCAGTGCGGGGGTGCTGTGCCCGCAGGCGCTGTGCCAGCCGGGCCAGGCGGCGGTGCCAGTGCGGGGGTGCTGTGCCCGCAGGCGCTGTGCCAGCCAGGCCAGGCGGCGGTGCCAGTGCAGGGGTGCTGTGCCCGCAGGCGCTGTGCCAGCTGGGCCAGGCGGCGGTGCCAGGGCAGGGGTACCAGCGCGGGGGTGCTGTGCCCGCAGGCGCTGTGCCAGCCGGCCCAGGCGGCGGTGCCAGCGCGGGGGTGCCAACGCGGGGGTGCTGTGCCCGCAGGGCCAGGCGGCGGTGCCAGGGCGGGGGTACCAGCGCGGGGGTGCTGTGCCCGCAGGCGCTGTGCCAGCTGGGCCAGGCGGTGGTGCCAGCGCGGGGGTGCTGTGCCCGCAGGCGCTGTGCCAGCTGGGCCAGGCGGCGGTGCCAGTGCAGGGGTGCTGTGCCCGCAGGCGCTGTGCCAGCCGGGCCAGGCGGCAGTGCCAACGCGGGGGTGCTGTGCCCACAGGCGCTGTGCTAGCTGGGCCAGGCGGCAGTGCCAACGCGGGGGTGCTGTGCCCGCAGGCGCTGTGCCAGCTGGGCCAGGCGGCAGTGCCAGTGCAGGGGTGCTGTGCCCGCAGGCGCTGTGCTAGCTGGGCCAGGCGGCAGTGCCAACGCGGGGGTGCTGTGCCCGCAGGCGCTGTGCCAGCTGGGCCAGGCGGCAGTGCCAGCGCGGGGGTGCCAACGCGGGGGTGCTGTGCCCGCAGGCGCTGTGCCAGCTGGGCCAGGTGGCGGTGCCAGGGCGGGGGTGCCAACGCGGGGGTGCTGTGCCCGCAGGCGCTGTGCCAGCCGGGCCAGGCGGCGGTGCCAGGGTGGGGGTACCAACGCGGGGGTGCTGTGCCCGCAGGCGCTGTGCCAGCCGGGCCAGGTGGCGGTGCCAGGGCGGGGGTGCCAACGTGGGGGTGCTGTGCCCGCAGGCGCTGTGCCAGCCGGGCCAGGCGGCGGTGCCAGCGCGGGGGTGCTGTGCCCGCAGGCGCTGTGCCAGCCGGGCCAGGCGGCGGTGCCAGCGCGGGGGTGCCAACGCAGGGGTGCTGTGCCCGCAGGCGCTGTGCCAGCCGGGCCAGGCGGCGGTGCCAGGCGTGGGCGAGTGGCTGCGGGCGCTGGGGCTACAGCGGTACGAGGAGGGGCTGCTGCGCAACGGCTGGGACGACCTCGACTTCCTCAGGTGGGCACCACCCCCGGGACCCCTCCCCAGGGCCCCTCCCCAGCCAGCCCAACCCTCCTGGGGTCCCCTCTTCCATAGCCCTTCCCCGTCCCCGCCAGGACCTCCCCTACCCAGCCTCCGACCCCACTGGGGCCTCCTCCTCCATGGGTGCCCCCTGGGTGGCGGCCATCAAGTTGGGCGGGCGACCGACCGTGCCCACCGCGGGGGTCCTGCCCTGGAGCTGGAGGCCACCCTGGAGCTTGGGGGTGCTGACCCCCCCCCCGTGTGTGCCCCCTCCCCCCTCTGGCAGCGACATCACGGAGGAGGACCTGGAGGAAGCAGGGGTGCTGGAGCCTGCCCACAAGAGACTCCTTCTGGAGAGCCTCCAGCTCCGCAAGTAGCCAGGGGTCAGCTGCCCGGATCCCACCGCCTGCATCCCACCGCCTGATGACCACAGCCTGGATCCCACCGCCTGATGACCACAGCCTGGATCCCACAGCCTGCATCCCACTGCCTGATGACCACAGCCTGGATCCCACAGCCTGGATCCCACAGCCTGATGACCACAGCCTGATGACCACAGCCTGGATCCCACCGCCTGATGACCACAGCCTGCATCCCACAGCCTGGATCCCACCGCCTGATGACCACAGCCTGGATCCCACCGCCTGATGACCACAGCCTGGATCCCACCGCCTGATGACCACAGCCTGGATCCCACAGCCTGATGACCACAGCCTGCATCCCACCGCCTGATGACCACAGCCTGCATCCCACCGCCTGATGACCACAGCCTGGATCCCACAGCCTGCATCCCACCGCCTGATGACCACAGCCTGGATCCCACAGCCTGCATCCCACCGCCTGATGACCACAGCCTGGATCCCACAGCCTGATGACCACAGCCTGGATCCCACAGCCTGCATCCCACCGCCTGATGACCACAGCCTGGATCCCATGGCCCTGATGACCACAGCCTGGATCCCACAGCCTGATGACCACAGCCTGCATCCCACTGCCTGATGACCACAGCCCGGATCCCATGGCCCTGATTACCACAGCCAGGATCCTGCTGCCTGCAACCCATGGCCTGATTACCACAGCCTGGATCCCACCGCCTGATTACCGCAGCCTGCAACCCATGGCCCTGAGTACCATAGCCTGGATCCTGCTGCCTGCAACCCATGGCTCTGATTCCCACAGCCTGGATCCTACAGTCTGGATCCTGCTGCCTGCAACCCATGGCCCTGATTACCACAGCCTGGATCCCACTGCCTGGATCCTGCTGCCTGCAACCTGTGGTCCTGATTACCATAGCCTGGATCCCACCACCTGATTACCACAGCCTGGATCCTGCTGCCTGCATCCCATGGCCCTGATTACCACAGCCCGGATCCCACAGCCCGGATTACCACAGCCTGGTTACCACAGTCTGGATCCTGTGGCCTGGATCCCACAGCCTGCATCCTGCTTCCTGGATCTTGCTTCCTGGATCACACAGCTTGGATCCCACATCCTTGATCCTGCTTCTTGCATCTTGCATCCTGGATCCTGCTTCCTGGATCCCACTTCTTGGCTCCCATGTCCTGGATCTCACATCCTGGATCCTGCTTTTTGGACCCCACATCCTGGATCCCAGATCCCGCAGCCAAGCATCCTGGCTCTCTGCAGCTGCACATCCTGGCTCCCATGGCCATGCATCCTGCCTCCCAGACCCCACAGCCAGGCATCCCACAGCCTGGATCCCATGGCTGCAAATCCTGGATCCCATGGCTGCAAATCCTGGATCCCATGGCTCCAGGCCTCACATTCCACGCTTGAGCATCCAGGATCCCGTGGCCAAGCATCCTGCATCCCGGATGCCACAGCCGAGCTGGGGGCTGCAGCCCTGAGCCTGGATCCCAGAGCTGCACATCCCAGATCCCAGGGCTGGACATCCCAGATTCCTGCAGCTGCACCTCCCAGATCCTGCAGCCAATCCCCATACCAGATCCCATGGCTGAGCCAGGGTCTGGATCCCAGATCCCTGTAGCCACACATCCTGAATCCTGTGGCTGCACATCCTAGATCCCAGAGAGCTGCAGATCCTGGGTTCCCCAGCTGATCCCCTTCCTGCATCCCACAGCTCAGCCAAGGTCTGCAGCCCAGATTGCAGACCCCTGCAGCTGCATATCCCAGCTCCCATGGCTCCAGAT